>NC_141686.1:204511518-204966492 GCF_964263255.1 Lissotriton vulgaris
ATTTGCAAATGCATTACAGTGGAAGCACCTATATTTTCCTAACATGTTTTCCTTACTCATTTTTTAAACGTAACCAACGGTTATTTTGCACCTAAAAGTGATTTTGCAATAAAAGATGTTTTTATTCCTCGTGGTTTTGGCCTCTAATATTGTCACAAATATGAAGATGTTGCACTAAGGGTGACTTAGCACCATAATGTGTGTTTGCTCCAAAACGGAATTTTTCTCTTGAATGTGAGACAGCAGCACTGTTTAATTTCAAAGAAATGTGCTTTTTTCACATAGATGTGATTAACACCTAAGTGTGTTTTCTTCTTAAATGTGATCTGTACTTTTAAAATTATTGCTACATTCCTGAGAATTTTGCACCTAAATGTGATTGTGCCCCTAAATATGTCTAACAGCCACATGCATCAAGCTAAAAACCGGTCGGCAACGGGCAGATTCTCAGAATCTGCCCCTTTTCGACTGGTATTTTTGCATTTGGGATGCATCATCTCAAATGCAAAAATCGCAATTTACGGAATCTCTAAATTGAAAGTCCTTAAATTGTGATTCCATTTAAGGAATACCAAATTGAGATTCCTTAAATGCAATGCATCAAAGTGAGAAAATTAGCGATCTCGCTAATAGGAGTAGCAAATTACCATGAAGTTGAACTTCATGGTAATTTGCAAAAACTTTGAAAAATGCACGTTTGTGCATTTTTCAAAGTTTCATGTTGCGCACACACATGCCCTTAGGGCTTGCGTGTGCCCAACATATGTGTACAGATCAATTTCAGGGGTGCAACAGGGTGTCCTTTTGACACCCTAGCACCCTTGAAATTGCATTCTCAATTTGCGATTCTCTAATTGAGAATAGCAAATTAAGAATGTCTTCCCATTCCTTCCTATGGGCCTCTAGGCCCATAGGAATGAATGGGGAGGTATTCCTTAATTGCGACTCGCAATTAAGGAATGTTTAGAAATCGCTATTTTTTAGGCGATTTCTACATGCATAGGGCCATATGTATGAACACATTTTCCCGTTGACACAGAATGGGTACATCTGGCCCATAGGCTTTTGCGATTCCTTAATTGAGATTCCTTAAAAATCGCAATTAAGGAATCACAAAATCCAACATTGATGCATGTGCCTGTTAGTTCCTAAATGTGCTACCATAGTCCTGTAAACTTTGCACAAAAGGTTCTTTTCCACCTAAATATGGTTTTGCCTATTTATGTGATTTGTGCTCCTGGAGGGCAGGGTTTCTACGCCGATTCTGATTGGGCAACAAAGGTGATCTCATGGGCTGTCTACCAACTGTGAGCGCAGCTAATGCATTCATTTACTACCTAAAGTGACATCTTACACACTGAGGGGCTTATTTACAAGCACTTTTTGGGATGTACCTGCAGCCCAACGTTCTGCTCCATATTAACAAGGACACGTATAGCCACCCTTCCTGGCTTTTAATGTTCTTGTAAATATGTCCCCTTTACAATCAACACTTTGCGTAAAGGGCGTTCCATGGGTGTTGCTTTGGGTGTCCCCACGCAACATCCATGACTTCTGCCACATTTCCAGATTTACGAGAAATCGTAAACCAGGGAATGTGTCCGAATGCTACGCCTGCCCAGGGGAGGCATAGAGAGGCGTTCTGCAGCACACATAGAAAGAGGAAATCACCTCCTTGATTGTTTATGTACAGGAAGGTGTCCCTTTCTGCACAGAAACGATCATAAAAAAATGATGTTTTTCAGCTTCTATGCGTGCTTTATTAAGAAGCACACATAGAAGTTTCAAAACGCCATTTCAAATTGTTTATTTGCAAGAAATCACAATATTTATTTTGGGTTTCATCATGGGAACAAGGGGAGAATACAAGAAACCTTTGTTAAACTTAAGAAGGTTTATTTTGATATCAACTCAAAATTCATTTTGAATTGTATTTTTTACTAAGTGAGCAGTTGTGGTAACGGTTTTAGTATGAAATTCATCTTTTATTTTTTTGACAATGGACGTGCTAAAGAGAGTGATGCTACTGTGTGTACAGTATCAATTCCTCACCCTGCTTTGAAGTCTCCAATCTGTTGCATCCTTGGACATTTCAGATTTGGAATTTGGAGGGAAAGCACCGCACACCTCTGTCTACAATCAATGCGGTGTAATTCATTGTTATGTTTTTTTCGATTTTTGGGGAAAATCAAGTAAGTGCTTTTCATTACTTTAATTAAAGAGGGAGTTCAGACACCATCATCTTTTTCTGTTTTTTGTTTAAATACTTTTCATTTTGTTTGCTGCTGGATTGCCTGGAGTTTGGACAAGGAGACGAGGAGAAACTGTGGGGTTCAGGAATGAGAATGTAATTTGAATGGCCTTTTTCTGAGGTGTAGTCCAAGGGATAAATAAACTCCTATTCCTTGTTTTTTTGTCCATATTTGTGCCTATACTTTAATGTTTTAGTGTTTGAGGTGTATTCTGCTGTAGGCCATTGATACTTGTTTCTGAGTTATTTTAATAGTTTTCAAATTTCTGTTTGCCGCTGTGCTTGGAATGTAACTGGCCCCTGTGGATTGCCTTGAATTCATTGGTAAATTATAGATTTTTTTTGTCTACATGCTTCTGCTTGTGGTTGGGGGAAATTGGGCTACACAAATTCAGCTCCAGACAGACTGTCATTTTCTACTTGGGGGCCTTTCTCCCCTGTGCTTGTGCACTATATTGTGTGTGTGCAGGGGTGCATCTATGTATGTATGTATGTATTGGCATTTATATAGCGCACTACTTACCCGTAGGGTCCCAAGGCGCTTCGACCGCTGCGAAACCCTTCCTGGCTTCCCTGAGAGATGGTCCCTTAATGTGTATCTCCAGGGTGAGACCAGGCATCCCCGGCGGTCTGGTGGGGCCGTTAGTGAAGATGAGGCAAGCTAATGCCCAGAGTTGCCGAGTGTGATCGCTGATCAGAGTGGGCACCGAGGCGAGAGAATTATCGAGTCCGCTGACCCTGGTCCAGAACCCTGCCGCGACCGGGAATCGAACCCTGGTCCCGGGCCGTCCTCTGCTCTCGGGTCTGCCGCCTCTAACCAGTGAGCCACACTACTTCACTTCATCTAGACCGGAACTGCAGAGTGGGGGATGGGTCGAGCAATCGAACTCAAATGCAGATATATCCTTGGAGCCAATACAGGAAAATACAGTGATAAATTGTTAATTGTGGTCAAACCAGATATGATTACAACAAATATGCTTTAGAGGATTTGACAATTTCTATGGGATACGGACAGAGATATTTAAAAGGGGAAATGAGAGATTTGCCAGATAAAATTTGAATTTTACAGATTTCAAAACACTCTTTAGAACCAGTTTATGCAAACTATTTCAAGACAACAACAATTATTTTTCTCAAATTCTCTGAAACTGTCTTCCGTGAAATGACAATGAGTTCATAAAATATTTGTAATTCTATGATCTGACTGTTCACCAGAAGTACGTTTTCGGTCTGCTCATTGTGATGCTCAATGTGCTTTCACAACTGATTTCAGGATGTGTGGGTGGCCAGTCTCAGGTTTGTTTCCTAATGCATCTCCCTTTCCTCCTGAGATAAAATACGTGCAAGCCAAACGCTTAACATTATTACTGCTAATCAATTCCTTTGCCAGAAATGTGTGCTATCCTAAATCAAAATAAAATGGTAGTTGTTATCACTGCGCATAAAGCAGGTCTCTTAAGAGATAGGTGAGGTACATCTATGTAGGAATCCACCAAGCGTAAAGACTGTACAAAGGGTTGTTGTCTTGAAATAACTTCAGCAATGTCTGTTATTTAGCATACAAAGGATAGAAATGTGCATTTGAGCTCCAAAACACATGTATTGTGTGGCTGATGGGAAATGCCCTGTTCACTCTGACAGAAACAGAAATAGTGCCTGCTATAATAACACCAATGTTTTAATTTCCGTTCTGAAGCCCCCACCACATATTCTACCAGATTAACAAAAATGTTCAATTTTGTTTCTTAAATCCTTCAAAGACAATATACATTATTAAAAGCAATGAGCCTCATTTGTTAGTTGTTGCCGTAGGGCGGGCTGCAGGCCTTACAGCTGTGCTGACTAACGACAAAAGAAAAGGTTAGGAATACACTGTATCTATAATTCCTGTCGTTTTCTCTTGCACCATTGCACAATAGACAGCTGTGCGCCAACGCAGGCACCTTCTCACCATGGCGCAAGGGTGCCTGCATTGAGGAGATGATTGTGTTTGTGCAGGGAGGGAAACGTTCCTGCACAACACAATCACAATCAGACAGCATTTTGCGCAAAAAAAGTGGCTTAATAGTGCCTGATAAATATTATGCAGACTCCGCCGCCTCGGAACGTCACAAAAAGTGAGGTTCTGGCAGTGCAAGGGGCCTCCTAAATGAGGCCCAAAATTTGGCACACATGTTTCTAAAATTGATTTGGGATGAATCACAATATTATATGTAATAATTGTTTCTAAAGGCCTGTACTGATTTTAAGAATTAGCCTGACCTGGGCAGATAAAGGAACAACCTTGAATGGGGCACAAAAGAGACATATTTACCAGTTTGGCCTTGTAACAGTGGAAGAAGTAGTGCAGAAAGTAGTGTCTTCTTTGTGCACAGTTTTTCAATCGTAACCTATTATGTTTCAATATCAGAGTTATGCTGGTTTTGACAGACCCAGACTTTGTTTAAAATCAGAAAATTAGATTAGACTGAAAAGGCAAGGCAAATTGATGTAATGACTACACAAGTTGTATGGCGTTTGCATAGACACCATACCAGGAAAAAACACAACACCAGGTATATGTTAGACGTGGCATCTTTGGCGTGGTTTTCCCTGTCTTTTTGCCTCTACCACCTGTATTTTTCATGCTGTGCTGGATTTCGTTTTTGCTGGTTTAGATGCTTTGGCCACTCTGCCACTGCTGATCAGTGTCAGAGTGTAAGTGCTCCCTGTGTAAATTGTTATTGTGATTGGATATACATGATTGGCATATTTGTGTTACCAAGAAGTCCCTCATAAAGTGCACCAGGTGTGCCAGGGCTGGTAATGCAAATGCTACTAGTGGGCTTGCAGCACTGATTGTGACAACCACAGGAGTAACCCTAAAATGGTGTCTCAGGCCGGCCACCGCAGTGCCTGTGTGCAGTCTGTAAACTTATCAACAATGGAGGGAGCTAGAAGGGCAATATTGTTTTACGAGGTTCAGTGTATACGCCCTTGAACCATATCAACAAAAAGAAATACACTGTTCCGCAAGAGGAGGTACTAAAACAGCGTAACCAAGCAAAAAAAGCAGCGTGCAGGGGGAAGAAAAAAAGGGAGGAAATTCCACTTTCGGTACTGAAACCCTCACACACCTAGCAAGCTAGGTGTCATGCTTCATCATATGGGTTTTGATCCTCATCAGTCTGGCGCTGCAATGTCTGACGGGCACCCATAAAGGGGCTCTTTATCGGAGATCTTTTGTACCTGCCAGTTGGTGCATGTGGGTATGAGGGCTTCAGGGAAAGTGCAGATGTAAGTGAGAGTGGTGAAGGTTAAAAAAGGTTAGTGAATCCACGGTAATCTATATTGGTGTGGTTCACCATATTACTAAAAACAGTGAGGTGAAAACACACGCTGGTGCAAAGATTCAGCCGTGTGTATCCTACCTAAAGGTCGACATGGACATGTTTCATGCTTTGAGAGCAATTCGTCAGGACCTACAACATTATAGTGCTGCACAAACAGGAAGGAGAAATACTACCTTCCTCTAGAAGTTGGACTGCAGGCCAGATGGTCCTGCTCTGTCTAAGTGGGACCCCACTTAGACCAATATGGGCATCTCCGGTCTTCTCTGTTGTGCACGGCACCTGAGTGGTTGGTACTTGTCCGTAATAAGGAACACACCGTGTCACCTACCCGCACGTAGGGGTCGGGGAGAAGCCAGGGCAGTCTGTGAACTGCCATGTCCTCCTGGTCAGTGTCCCCACTGACCGGGCCTAACCCTTCCCTTTCTGTGCAAATTGGTCACCCCTGTGGAAGGCCCAAGGTACCCCTTTGGGCAAGGTGCAGTGTATGTGAAAGGTAGAGCATGTACTTGTGCAGGTGACATGCTTTGGTAGTGAATTACCGCCATTTTCGTTTTTCACTATTGTAAGGCTATCTTGCCCCATAGGCTATCATGGTGGATGCTGGCTACAGTGGCTAACAGAATTTCTTCCCATAGCAGCAAGATAGGACATACAAGTCTGGTATCCCTGAACTCAGAATTTAATAACACATCTTTTAGGAAAGGTGGTTTTTAAATCCTGTCTTTGAGAACAGCACTTTAAGAAAGTTGATGTTCTCTTGTCTGACCTTTCTGTGTGCCTTGGCCTGTTTGTGAATTGACTGTCTGGTTTGAGAGTGACAGGGGCTGGGGATTCCCCAGGAGGCTGGCTGAGTCAGCCCTAGGCTGAATGACTGCATCTGCATCTTGAGTGGTGGGAGGATATAGCACCTGGGTCTGAATAGGGCTGTGCCTGCCTTCGACAATGCTGGCTCCCCCTCCTGCTGGGTGGATGACGACACTGCCCCTCACTCTGAAAGGAAAGAAGACAGAAAAACAAAGTGCTCAAGGAAACCCAGAACTGGTTCAGACCGGGTTCAGAGCCCTCCTGCACAAAGGGAACAAAGACTTTTAGGGGTATAAGTACAGGACCCCTGACAACAGAAAGTTGTCCTGGAATCAAGGACAACGCCCTGAGATAGGGAGCAGTTGAGAAAGGAGAGTGGGGGTAGCACACAGGTCGTGAAGATGTGCCTGAGGATGTGAGCGGGGCACGGGTCTAGAGGGGAACCTGATTTGACCAAGGGTAGAAGGGAAAGAAAGGATTCTTCCGTTAAGGGGGGAATTAGTCAAAATGAGACTTTGCAGGAGGACAAGGGGGATTGAGAAAGGAGGAAGAAGGGGGAGGGATATTGGCTTTGATTTTTGAGATCTTGTCCAAGAAATAGGTGTTCAAGGAGTCGCATAGAGACTGTGACGGAGGGAGTTTGAGGGTGGTTCTATCAGAATAAGCAAGATTGTGGACTATAGAGAATATTTCTCTGGGCTGCTTCTCGGCGGTTAAGATTTTCAAAGAGAAGTAGTCCGATTTGGTGGTCAAGATAGTTTTTTTGTATTGCGACAGGAGGGAGGTGTACTGGGCTTTGAGATTGAGGCAATAATGTCATCTCCAGGCTCGTTCGGCGTGGTGGACTGAAAGTTTTAGTGCCTTTAGTTCCTTGTTGAACCAGCGGTTGGAATCATTGGGCCATCTGGAGGAAACTCGTCTGAGAGGGGAGACCGAGTCGCAGCCTGACAGAAGCCAAGAGTTGATGGAGTCTGCTTGTGCCGAAATAGGTAGACCCAGGAAATCTGGGCAGGAGGAAGAAAGTGTGGGGGCCAATAGGGACGCATCCACCCGGCCCCAAGAACGTGCCCAGATGTTTTTGGAAGGTAGGGGCTTGGTGGCTGAACCAAGATGTAAGGAAAAAGAAATCAAAAAGTGGTCGGACCAAGGACAGGGGGAGGTGGAGAGGGACGTTATAGGACAGTTTAGGGACCAGATCTGGTCGAGGATGTGGCCCTGAGTGTGAGTATGGGTGTGAACATGAGAGTTAAAGTTGAGGGAACGAAGGGTATCTGAAAATTCTTTGGAGATGGAACATTCTGCTGGGTCAGAGGGCCAAAAGTTGAAGTCACCTAGCACCATGATGGAGGAGTTGTTAACCGCTAGGGTGGCCACCAGCTCTTGAAACCCAGGAAGAAAGGCTTGAGAGGGTTGGGGGGACGGTACATGAGTAGGCAGGTAAGAGGGACTTTGAGGGAGAGAGAACGGACAACTAGGAAATCTGAGGTACCGATAGGGGGGAAAGTGAGAGGCTGAAAGGGGAGTTCTTTGCGGACGATCAAGGCGACACCCCCGCCCGCTTTGCCAGAGGGTCGGTTGGTGCGAAGCACGTAGTAAGTGGCAGGGAGAGCTGCTAGTAAAGAAGGGAGGGAGCTATCACGAAACCAGGTCCCTGTGAGGAATAAGAGATCAGGTTTGTGCAGGTCAAGTAGAACAGAGAGTTCATGATAGTGCTTGACAGCAGAGCGCGTGTTGAGATAGTAAATGGAGAGGAAAGTGGGTTTGGGTGCAGCAGGGGGGTCGGAGCGGTAAGTAAGGAGGAGAGAGGGGGGTGAGACAGGGAGGGGAAAGAAGGAGGGGGGCTAGAGGCTGTAAGTCCCAAACTGTCGATGTAGTTGGTCACAGAATCATCGATCGGCCATGGGCCTTGAAGTCCATATAGTTGCGCAGACGAGTATTGTCTCGTTAGGGCATGGTGGGGTGGCCCTAGGCCCGGTCGGTCGCGGACGGGCGCAGACGGGCTTGCCTTAGGCGCGCCTTCGGCGCACTAACGTCGTGCCCGCTGCGCTCGTCCGCTGCGCTTCCGGTAGGGGCACATACTTTATGGGAGTGGGGAGAGTGTTGGAAGGGGGCGTGGCCAGCACAAGTGGGCATGTCTTGCAGCTCGCGGAAATGGCGGCAAGAAGGCCAAAACCACTCGCCCGCAGCAGCGATAAATCCGCTGTGCGGGGTTGTCTGTGCCTCAAGAGATTAGGTGCCTAGAGGATCAGTAAGTTTTTAAAATCACGGTATAACCAAGTAAAATAAATCACAAGGAATGACTACGCCCGGCTGCGCCTCAGGAGGTTTCAATTTACAGAGCGGCGCTTGCACTCAGCGCTTGTATGTACCTGGTGAAGGGGACGTGGGCAGCACAAGTGGGCGTGTCTTGCAGCTTGCGGAAATGGCGGCAAGAAGGCCAAAACTACTCGCCCGCGACAACGATAAATCCGCTGTGCGGGGTTGTCTGTGCCTGAAGAGATTAGGTGCCCAGAGGATCAGTAAGTTTTTATAATCACGGTGTAACACAGTAAAATAAATCACAAGGAATCACTACTCCCGGCTGCGCCTCAGGAGGTTTCAATTTACAGAGCGGTGCTTGCACTTAGCGCTTGTTATGTACCTGGTGAAGGGGGCGTGGCCAGCACAAGTGGGCGTGTCTTGCAGCTCGCAGAAATGGCGGCAAGAAGGCCAAAACCACTCGCCCGCTGCAGCGATAAATCCGCTGAGCGGGGGTGTCTGTGCCTGAAGAGATTAGGTGCCCAGAGGATCGGTACGTTTTTAAAATCACGGTATAACAGAGTAAGATAAATCACAAGGAATCACTACTCCCGGCTGCGCCTCAGGAGGTTTCAATTTACAAGGAGATGTTGATTGCTTTCCAGAGGTGGGGCGCGATGGTTGTGCTATCTTTGTTGAAAACGTGGTGAGGGCAGGGGTCGGATGGGGCTCCGGAGTTTATGAAGTTTATGGTTTTGATGGTGTCTTTGTCACTGACGGTGGACCAGGCGGTCAGACGGCTGGTGCAGGTGGATGTTGTGGGGGTGGTGGTCTCGGTGGTGGGTGCGGGATGTCAGATTTGAAGCTGTCACGGATGTCGGTGATCTTGCAGTGAAAGAAGGTGGCCAGGGAGTCGCACAGGACCTGTGATGGTGGAATGTCGTTGGGGTTGACAAGTTCTTTCACGATGCTGAAGAGCTCTTTGGTGTTGTGTGCGTTGTGTCTAGTCGGTCCTTGAAGGCGGTCCTCTTGGTGGTCCTGATGAGTTGGTGGTGTCTGCGGGTGGCGTTCTTGTGGGCTGTGTGGCTGTCTGGTGTTCGGTCATGGAGCCATTTCTTCTCCATCTTCCGGCAGGTGCGCTTGGATGTCCGGAGGTCTTTGGTGAACCAGGTGGCTTTTTTGTTGGTGAGGTTGGTTGTGGAGCTCCTGAGAGGGGCGAGGGCATTGGCGTAGTCCGAGATCCACTGTTTGAGGTTGGTTGCGGCGCTGTCGGGGTCGATGGGGTCGGCGAGTGGTTTCAGGGCGAGGGTGGTTGTCAGTTGGTCCTTGGTGACCATGCCCCAGCAGCAGCGTGGCAACTGTTGGGTGTGGTGGTGTGTGGTGGGTTTCTTGAAGGTGAAGTGTATGCATCTGTGGTTGGTCCAGTGGGGTTCCGTGGTGTGGTTAAAGGAGGGGCGGGGGCTTGCGGAGAAGATGGGGTCCAGTGTGTGTCTGGCGGCGTGGGTGGGGGTCGTCACGTGCTGTTTGAGTCCGAGGTTGACGAGATTGTCGATCAGGGCGGTGGAGTTGGCGTCGTTGTGGTTCTCGAGGTGGAAGTTGAGGTCCCCGAGGAGGATGTAGTCTGTGGAGGCGAGGGCGTGGGTGCTGATGAGGTCAGCGATGGTGTCGTTGAACTGGGGTCGTGGTCCGACTGGTCTGTAGACGAGTGTTCCTCTGAGGGTCGTGTTGGCGTCGATGTGGATCTGGAAGTGCAGCTGTTCAGCACTGGTGAGGGTGTCATTGGTGTTGGTCGAGACTCTGAGGGTGTCTTTGTGGACGATGGCGATCCTCCCTCCAACTCCATTGGCGCGGTCTCTGTGGGAGATCTTGTAGCCTTGTGGGATGGCTATGGCGATGTGTGATGCTCATTAGAGCAACATGGCCAGCCTGTGAATAGAGGCTGGCCAATCAGGAGAGAGCCGATGAAAGGCTAGATTTTGGATCACAGAAAACAAACCTTAATACCTTTTTTTCTGTCATAGTTATTATACCTCTAACAGTGGCAAGTTGTTGGATATATCTTAAGTATTAATTGGATACATTAAAGTGTATTTTATGTGGCTCCTATCAATAATCATACATTAGCCTCAGGAGCCATTCACTACAAAGGGGAATAATGAGATTGTCAGTTTTTCCCTCACCAGAGCTTATAAAACATCTTTTAGTCAGGGGTTGGCAGGCTAGGCTCTTAAGCCCATGGAATTGACGACGAGCAGCGGACGTGCGCTACCTTGAGGAGGAATGTGCACTAGCTGCTGGAATCTTGTTTAATTCAAACGATTTTAGGTTTGCATTAAATGTTGTGTTTTGCACTATAACTTTCTCTCGCCTACCTGTTACTCATTCTCCCCCTACCCCGGTTTGCCTGTTTGTTGTGGAGGGTAGCGTGGGTGTTCTTTTTGGGCTCAGCCTCACTTCCAGGTTTCGTGGGTGGAGTCAGGAGTTGGTGGGCCAGGTTTCTTAAACCCATAGACTTCACAACGCGCAGCGGATGCACGCAGCGGGCGCGCTGGTGGTGCGCCAAAGGCAAATCCGTCTGCGCCCGTCAGCGCCAGTTCTGCGCAGAGTGCCAGCCATGCTGCCAGTTGCCTTCCCATCTAGAGGCGCCCTTGGTCTAGGTCCCAGCTGCTACAGTTGAGCAGTGGGGTTTGCACACCTTAGGTACGTTGCAATCCTGCGGAGCCTTCTCTCCCTCTTTTTCAATGTAAATGTTGCGCTTTGTTCTTGTCCACTACAAAAAGACGCATATGCTTAAAGGCTAACTTTTCTAAGTCACCAAATTCAGTGAGATCTTATATGGTAGGCCTACTTAATTGTCGCTCTCTCCCCCGTCACTCAAGCAACATATGGCTACTGCTTTCCTCGAAGGCCTGGGATATGCTCTTTCTCATAGAGACTTGGATTAGAGATTTCTCTAATCCAGATATCAATTTGGCTATCCCTCCTGGCTATCGGTTAGTTGGCATAAATTGTGAGGGTACGAAGACGGGTGGAGGAATTGCGGTCATTCTATTATCCCACCTAAAAGAGGTAGGCTGGAAGAGGCTTTCTCAGGTTGGCTACTTCAGGCAGCTGATGTTTATGCTCCCTGCACCAACTTTCCCCGCTCCCGCCCCAACGACGCACACAGGTGGTTCTCACCTTTTTTGAAAAACCTTAAGCTCGAGGTCCGTCAACTGGAGCGAAAATGGCGTACAGCCTACTTAGAACAAGACAAGGATAACTACCTTAAAGCCCGCAGGGACTATCAAAAGCTTATCCTGAAACATAAAACTGAATATTTCTCTGAAAAAATACTCAAAGCTCACAATAAATCCAGAGAATTGTTCAACATAGTGGAAAACCTCAGCACCAGCGACAGAACCTCCCTTCCGATAATTCCCACTCAGGAACTCTGCAATTCACTTAATTCCTTCTTTTTTAATAAAATCTGTACCATCAAACAGAGCATCCCTACCACTCAGCCCTCCCTTTTGTTTTCAGACATCTCTCACAACCTTGCCACTCTGGATTCATATCCCCTTATTGACAATGTCACCCTATCCAAACTTCTTACCAAAATCAAATCTGGCTCCCCCGACGACATTTGCCCTTCTCATATCCTGAAAGAAGTAGGCACCCACATCCCTGAGGGCTTACTTCCCTTGTTAAATGGATCACTCACTCAAGGGAAAGTCCCAAGCAACTTTAAAAAAGCCCTTCTCATTCCCCTCTTAAAAAAGACAGGAGCCAACCCGTTAGACCCACTCAACTATAGGCCCATTTCTCTGTTGCCATACTGTGCCAAACTTCTGGAATCCCATGTTTGTGACAGTATTTCTACTTTCTTAGAGAAATCTGAGTACCTTGCACCTAACCAGGCCGGCTTCCGCCCTTGCCATTCAACCGAAGCAGTCATTCTCTCGGTGCAGAACACCTTGAGGCGGAATGCGGACGAGGGGATCCACCAGGCTCTGGTGCTGTTGGGCCTCTCTGCTGCGTTCGACACGGTCGACTATACCATCTTGGTCGACCGTGTCGAGCAGGCAGGCCTCAGGGGCCCAGCACTGAGCTGGATCCGCTCGTTCATTTCTGGCCGAACTCAATCGGTTAGACTGGGCACTTTTATAGCTCCCACCATATCCACCAACTGTGGAGTGCCTCAAGGCTCTTCGTTGTCCCCCCTGCTTTTTAATTTGTACCTGCGTCCTCTTTTGTTTTCCCTCAGAAACGCCAAGGTAACCATCTTCAACTATGCAGATGATTTGCAGCTCATCTTCCCTCTTAACACCAAGGACTCTGTGGTAGAATTTCAAAACACCATGTCCCACATTCTGAGTTGGATGAGCTGCAATCATTTGAAACTTAACCCAGGCAAGACCGAACTGGTCTTGCCTGGACAGAGTATACATAGTTGGAACCCCCGCTTCTGGCCCTCCTGCATGGGTGCCCCTCCACCTAAGTCATCTTCGGTCAAAAGTCTGGGCATCCACATCAGTGAAGACCTTTCCTTGAAGAAACAGGTGGGAGCAGTCGTATCCTCCAGCTTCTTCCAGCTGAAAAAAATCAAAAAAATTGCATGTTTCTTTTCTTCTGCCGCTCTCACTCAGATCGTTATCTCCTTGGTCCTATCCAGATTGGACTTTTCCAATAGTCTCTATCTTGGGCTCCAAAAAGGAGAGCTTAACGCCTCCAGTTGGTTCAGAATCAAGCAGCCAGACTTCTTCTGAACATCCCTAGAAGGCAATCAGTCAGACCTGGCCTGAAACAATTACACTGGTTGCCGGTGGAACAACGTGTGGCCTTTAAAGTGGGCTGCATTTTATTCAAATCTCTACATGATATTGGCCCCCTATTCATTAGGGACCTATTCCAAAAATACAGCCCCCCCTGTTATCTCCGGTCCACCCATAAATCCCTCTTGATTGTGCCTCCGTACAAAAGGAAACGTCTCGGAGGCAGCTGCTTTGACCATCTTGCAGCTGCCTTCTGGAACTCTCTCCCCCCTCATCTAAAACTAAGTGACAATCTCCTTAGTTTCAGACATCCTCTGAAGACCTGGCTCTTTTCTCAGGCACATCATTGAGCTGCCTCCTTCTATCAAATGACTGACGCGCCCTGTTCCTTCCTACAGCGCCATGAAGCCTCCGGGCGTACGCGCGCTCAATAAATGACAGTTAACATTAACATTAACATTAACATTAACAAAATCACAACAAGGAAAATTAATAATATAGGTCTCATTGAAGCATTGTACTTCTCTATCTTGGATGCTTCCTCCGGCTCTTTTCGGGTGTCCTGGTATATAACGCCCCAGGAACACTACCATCTTCCATTACTACTCTTCTGGCCACCATTGCGGATTTATCATTAAAACATCCCCACTTCACAGTGTTAGGGGATTTTAACCTTCATGTAGACGTGGGCACCTGTGCCCGAGCCTACAATCTCTTGGAGACCATGCTGGGCCTTAACCTGACCCAAAGGGTTAGGGGGCCCACACATTTAGCAGGCCACACCCTTGATCTTGTTTTTTCGAACTGTGTTGACCTTACTACACTCCCCTCTCTTCCTCTGACATGGTCTGATCATTACCTGATCTCTTTTGATCTGTCTGTGCCACGGCCGCCTAACATTCCATCTAAAATTAGGGGCTTTGGCAGAAAATGGCACAGGGTTACATGCAATGCTCTGAAACAAACTTTTCCCAATCTGATAGGACTACCGTCTAGCGACCTCAATGCTGATGTATCCAAATTCAATGTGCGCCTTTCTTCCACGATGGATCAAATTGCCCCCATGCTCCCTCTTACATCTTTGAGATCCAAACCCTCGGCACCCTGGTTCTCATTGGAATTGCGGGAGGAAAGAAGCAGATGTAAAAAATTGGAATGTATTTGGCGACGGGCATATGACCCGGCTGCTAAAGCCCTCTATAGAATGGCCCTTAAAAACTTTCACAAACTTAAACGTAGCATTATGAAGGATCATTTTGTAGAAAAAATCAAGACTGCTGAAAATTCAACAAAGACTTTATTTAACATCATCAAAGAATTTTCTAAGCCCTCTGCCCTGGCATGCCCAAATGTGCCTAGTCAATCTTTCTGTAACGGCCGCTCAGATTTCTTTCATGAGAAGATTTTAAACCTTTACGGCAATTGAGCATTGGCGAATTTTGCGAATCTGGCGTTCGCGAAATTGCGTATTTGCGAACTCGCAATCCGCAAAATCTGCGGATTTTTCTGTTTTTATAGTGTTCGCAAGGGTTTCTGCCAGTTCGCGAGGATTTTGTACCAGTTCGCAATTGCGAACTTACTTGTCGGCACGCAACGGTCGCAACTATGTTGTTTCTACGTCTGGTTCATCATCACAGGTTCACAGCACCCTCGGTTTCAACACTGCCACCCTCTGTTTCACCCATGCCACCCTCTGGTACATCAATGCCACCCTCTGGTTCATCATCATCACTGTAGATTATGGGGGGAAAAAGCAAGCACACCTGCCCTGCTTCAACTGACATGAAGTAATTTGGGGTTGATTTATTAATGTGTCACTGTTTTAAAATTCCTGTCTGGCACCTGCTACCTTATCTGTAATTTGCTTTCTGTTGCAGTGCAATTTTTTTTTCCACGACCTTTGTGGCCTACTTGTAGCTATTCTATGATCCGGCTGTCAGGGTCAGAGCAGGGCCATACAATTGTTGCAACTAGCAACTGAACTCTGGAGGGGCCCCAGTCAGGAAGCACTACTGGGAATGGTTACTAATGATGAATTTGAACTTTTGCACCTGCTGAGTGCTTTCAGTTTAGCAAAACTTGTTTTTCTGCAGAACAGCAAATGTAATGCCCCAAACAAACTTACTTGTGAAAGTTGATTTCTAATCCAAAAGTGATCCAAAGAAAGTCAAAAGGCCTCAAATCCAAAAAAGGGCAGGCAAATGTCAACCTGAGGAGTTATTCTTATAAAAATCATCATTTTCAGAAGGTCTATGCTAGTTGCTAGTGGATTTCTTGTGCAGAATTGCAAATTTTGTAATTTTGCGAGTGTGAGATTGTTGCTGCCCGCCTCACCTACATGTTCGCAATTGCGAACTTACGCCGCACGTCGCAAAATTCTATCACCAAGAAAAAAAAATACGCTGCGTGCGAATTGGCGGATTTTCGGTAAATTCGCAAGCGTTCGCGGAGCGCGAATTTACCAAAAATCCGCAAAATCCGCGAGCAGAACGGATTTTCTGCCCATGCTTAAGGGCAATAATCAATCAGAATAGGGTAGCGCCAGCACCGAATAATAAAAGTACCCATGACGAAAATGTTGTTTCATTCAAACTCTTAACTACTGAATACGCTCTATCGCTGTTTCACAAATGTAAAGCTGTGTCCCCTCTCGACCCGGCCCCATCACAGATATTGAGTGATCTTGCCCTGTTATTGATCAACCCGCTTCTGGAGATGTGGAACCCCTCTCTGCTCTTTGGCCTGTTCCTATCTGTATGGAAACAGGCTATGTTGATTCCAATCCTTAAGAAAGCAGAAGCTGACCCGCTATGCTGTAGTAAATACCGGCCCATCTCTCTTCTCTCTAAACCAGCAAAAATCCTAAAGAAAGTTGTGCAGGAGCAACTGTCGGAACATCTGGAATCACAACAACTTCTGCATGATTCCCAGTCAGGCTTTAGGCCGGGCTTCAGTACTGAATCTGCATTACTGGAAGTATCGAAGTCAATTCGTGAGTGTGTGGATGGGGGCGAGGAGGCCATGTTGGTCCTCCTCGACCTATCCGCAACTTTCGATACGGTCTCACATGGCATTCTTCTGGACCGTCTCCATTATATTGGCATTGGGGGAACACTGCTGGCATGGGTGAAATCTTTCCTGAAAGATAGATCGCAGCAGGTCTTTATCAGGCCATAGGTTTCCGCTGAGAAACTGGTATGTGGGGTCCCGCAGGACTCTGCACTTAGCCCTCTATTCTTCAATGTCTATCTTGCCCCTTTAGCGGAAGTGGTGGAATCCTGGGGTGTCAGAGTTATCTCTTAAGCTGATGATACTCAGCTTGTCTTTTCATTTAGAGATCACTCTGACGGCAACATGTCCATCTTCTGTCGTTGCCTCATTAATATTGCATCCTGGATGACCACCAATAATCTCAAACTGAATACGGACAAGACTGAGGTCTTGTTCTTCAATAAAAGATCTCCCCTCCCCGCTAATGTATGGTGACCAACGGAATTAGACCCTCCCCCTGTTCCAGTTAAACCGGCCCGTAATCTGGGCTTCCACTTTGATACTGCTCTGTCCTGCAAAACCCAAATTAACAAAGTCTCGGCAGCCTGCTTTGGTAAACTCCATATGATCAAGAAAATTGTTCCCTTCCTTCCGCTTGACTCGCGGAGGACGGTGGTTCATGCTTTAATTACATCCCACTTGGACTACGCAAACAGCCTGTACGTGTGAGCCCCGGCCTACCTGAATAAACAACTGCAGATTGTGCCGAATGCCGCGGCCAGGCTGATCTGAAACATCCGGTATCGCCATTTCATCACTCCATATCTTGCTAAGCTGCACTGGCTGCCGGTAAGCTACCACAAACAATTCAAGGCCTTGGTCATCGCCTTTAAGGCCCTTGCGGTCTAGGTCCTGCCTATTTGAGACATAGACAAAAATCTGTCCAATCTGTTCGTGACCTGAGATCAAACCATCGTCGCTTGATGTACGTCCCGTGTTTTCGCCGTGCAAGAACTGAGGGCCGGGCCTTTGCTGTGGCCACCGCAAAGCTCTAGAATCACCTCCCTCTTGATCTTAGATTCATCACATCTGAATCTCTGTTTCGGAGGAGACTTAAGACCTGGTGTTTATCCATGATCTAGTTCACACTGTATCCCTCTGGTGTCGGTTGTCTGCAACGCGGGGGTAGCAGCGCTTTATAAGCTTCAAAATAAATAAAAATAATGTCCCTGCTTAGCTTTAAAAAGTACCCTACCCCTGGGGCACCAAGCGGGGACCTTAGGTGACATATGTAAAAATAAGGTATTTTATCACTTTGGAAGTACATATGATTCCAAAGTAAAATCTGTGTATAATTACAATTTAAGAGCAGCCTGGAAGGTAGGTTTGGTTTTTAAAATGACAGAAGGCAACACAAACGTCCAAAATCTAGTGCAGAAACTCTACTGGCCTCTAAATACACTAAGGACTTATAGGTATTTTGAATCCTGCAGGATTTATTATATACTAGGGATTTACAGGGGTCTGTCTTTCCCAATTATAATTATACCTGACCATGTACATTTAATCAGAGCACAGGCCCTCATTCTGGTTAGCAGAGCCCAGGACACAATCAGATTCAGAAAACTAACACCTATTAGTCAAAATGGGGACACAAAGTGGAGGGAAGCTGCAAACAGGTCTTGATTTCTTACAGCCTCAGAATAGCTTCAGGTGCATTTTGGATACATATTCGTGCAAACCATTATCTACAATGCTCCTTGTGTTTATTGGTGGTTGGTGAAGGTAGGAGCTTCAAGGCAGGCAGCCATGTTCTCTGTGTCCCCTATTCTTCCTCCTTCCTTGCCATTTGTTTGTTAACTATTTTATGAAAACATTTGGGGAGAACTATCGCTGACCGTGCATAACGATAGAAATATTATCGCTGGCTATCGCTGAATATTAGCGCCACACCATGATAACGCTATATTTACAACGCATATCGCTATGGCGATAATATTTCAGTGATAGCGGTGTTTTCAATGGAACATCGCTGGTTTTCCAGCGATGTTCCATTGAAAACAGCGATAACGTTGCTGATACGACCCTGTGGTCGTATCAGCATAAACCATCTCCCATTAAAAGTATGACTTAGTCAGGAATTGAACAGACGTTAAATTCCTGAGTTGAGGCTAAGGTAGCGCCATTTTTTTTATCGCTGCACCTCCTTGTTAATATCGCAAAGCTGCCTTCCCGATATTACCATGTGTTGTTTTCACAGGCACGCCTTCTTTGTATCTCATTAGCGATGCGAGGGGAGGCTGTGAAAAAACGGGCTCTACATCAAGGAAACTCGCTAGCTTGTCCTTGATGATATTGCAATATAATTTTTGGGCCAAAAACGGAGGCTAAAGTGGCGATAATTATATCACCAGCCCTTGCTAATATACCCCTAAATATCACGTGCAACTCTATTGTCTTTTCTCCCGCTGATAACTCCATGTTATTTGCTCTTTCACTATTTTTAAATCAGTGTGTGTGTCATGTTTGATTACTAAATATGTTTTCCACTTGTAAATGTTTTTTGCTGAGAGCATTGAAGGCTACACCTATGGTTGTTTTTCTCATGGTACCTTGTTTTCATGATTTTTTTTGTTACTGTATTTGTGGGCTGGTTGTAGCCCATTTTTCCCATGGCCCTGATCAATGTCCAAGGGGCCCAAGGGAACAAAACAGATATTTGAATTAACTTGCTTTTACAACTGTCAATATCTAAACAGATTTTTCTATTGGAAATACATAGTTCAAAATTTCTCTATCATTCAATGTTTTTTCTAGAGCGCCAGGTTTCAAAATTAGTACACACTGGGTGATTACTCTTATATGTCATGATGACTGTTAGACCTGCCAGTATTAGGGTGGTCTTCCACTTAACATTTTACCACACCTCCTTCATTTTGTTGAACTTCTTCCAGCAGAAGGCCCATTCAGTTACACCTAATACCCTTTATTGTGAGACTGTCTGTGAGGAATTCACAAAGTCCAACATTCAGTTACACCAGGGCATGTGACCCAAGCCAGGCTAAGGTAGTTGCTGACTGGGTCCGATCCACATTTGGTTTCCTAAACATGCTCCATTGCGGTCTGACATATATTTTTACTTTGACCAAGCCTCACACAAATAGATGTCCACAGTTTATGCTTTGCTCTTCTAGACACTAGTTTTTATGATTTTTTTGTTAAATTCATACCTTTGGTATTGGTTGTATTTTTGTTGTTTTGGTGTCACCTACTTTTTTTTTAAATGTACTCTACTTATATAAATTGATTTGGGAGCTCTTTTGTGTTGTGTTTTCACTTTATTACTGCATGTGTGCTGCATAAATACTTTGCACATTTAAGCCTGACTGCTTTTTATGTGTGGTTACCCAGGTCCTATATTGAACAATTTGGGGGGAGGAGGGGGTGATTTAATTCTTGGTAGTAAGGATACTCATCACAATGGTGATGGAGTATCCTCACTGTGAAGAATGTGGATTGCTCGACGAATTTAAATGCATGTGTACCTAACGGTTAATCACTGTGGCGACTACTCCATCATTGCTGTGACAGATCACCACTAACAGCCCTGCAGAGTAAGGGCCGTCAGAGGTCAAGCTGTCATACTAGTCACCTAATTTGGATGTGTGGAAAGACAGGTCAGTGTTCCCAACTCGTCTCCTCCAGGTAAACTCTGAGCGTAAAGGGTAGTAAAAACCACTGAATGCTATCCTTGCCCTGGGAGAGTGTTCCCATGGCAAGGGAGAATGTTATATAAAAAAGTAACCTGTTTAATACAGGGCTCCATCTGTCTGTCGATGCCTTTTACTGAATAGAAACATGAATTGACAAGAACTCCTGTGACAGGGGTCCCTCACAATGGTGTTATAAACGCCCGCCTGCTTGGTGGTCATTTTTAAGTTTCACTGGTGGTCTCTCCACCAAGGAGATGGAGTAATTTACTCCATTGCTCTAGTAGTACTATGGGCAATCCACCAAGATCATGGGTCAAAGTCTTCACCACTTTTCAAGAAAAAGAAAGACCATTACCCAAACTTTTCCTAAACAGATGATGGGACATGGCATGAACCTCTAAGTCCCACCATTGTTGTGTGGTGTTTTGGGCTCCGAGTACATTTTCCCGTTTTATGCCCTTATATAGGTACAATTCACATTGCCCTAGCCAAGCCAATGCTACCCAAATACAGGCATGGCTACTTCCACCCGTACCAAACGTCACAACGATTTCTTGGAAAATCGGCTGAAGGAGTCAGGGATTCCCCTTCCTTGAATATTGATTTCTCCAAGAACTTAGGGGGTCATTAGGATGTCGGGCAGTTTGCCTCTGCCAGGCTGGCGGTAGCCGCCGCCGGCCTGGCAGAGGCAATCCTGTGGGCCCCCAGCGGGAAGCACAGTAGGGGGATGCACACGGGGGGTACCTATGGTACCTACCTGCATTTGCATAATGAAAGCGGCAGGCACTGCGCGGTGCCTGCCGCTTTCATTATGCAAATGCTGCAAAGCATTTTCAGCTTTGACATGAACAACACAATTCAACATGTGCACCACTTCCCTGTGGTACTCTCCAAACGCTCACATAAAACCCCACAATATCTGAGAGCAATGTTGGTTCACTTCGTGAACTTTATCTTAAGGGAAACAATTGACGATATTGTCAGACCCTCAAATAAAAAAGAATACATGGGATTTACCTTTATCGCGTGCCCGGACTTCGCCCATGCTACAGTAGAGTTAAGATGGCGAATGAGGCAACTGTTCGCCCCATTTGAGCAAATCGGGACAACCGTGTTCTTGCAAAACCCGGCTCGTCTTAAAATCATTTACAAGGGAGCAATTAAAAGCTTCATAAGCGAAATCCAGGCGGAATCCTACCTGAAAGAAATTACTGAGAAAACCAAGCAAAAACACCGGAAAATAATATAAAGGCACAAAAGAACAGACTAGACACCAGCAGTACATCGATGAAAGACTAAATAGAGGGCAAAGCATCTCACTTCCTATAGTTTGGGTTGGGGTGATAACAAAGTGAAGTAACTTATCTTTATTCTATCAACCCAAAATGTAAATTTTGTTGATCAGGCCACGGTGCATGCTGGGACGTACTGTCCTCACCCACGCCTACACCTGGGTGCCCTAAGACCTAGGACGTCTCGCAGGGAGGTGGGGGGGGCACAAGGGAGGCTAGTGGTGGGAAATGGGGGGGAGTATGTAACAAAAACAGAACCAGAATCAAGTCAGGTGCCACTTCTTATACTTTATTGATACTATTCTCAGGTATTAGGGTAATTAAAATTAAGTCAAAACAAACAGACAATCAATGTGAGTTGTGGACACAGGCATCTTATGGGCCACGAAACATAGGAGTATGGGGACGTTAACTATACGAAACTGGAACGTTTCAGGCCTCTTAGATAGAGATAAACGCCAATGGCTGAGCGAGATAATATACCAAAACCCAGTAGATATTATCTGCCTTCAAGAGACACGCACCTGCCCTGGCATAGGAGGCACCTTCCTAAAATTAGGAGACATAACTTATTAGCGTATACTACACAAACGTCTAATAGTAAGGGGGTAGCGGTGCTTGCAAAAAATGTTCTGGGACAAGCCACCCATAAATTAGTATGGGTAATTATTAAATTAGGCCTTGGTATTACTATCTGCTTTATTTACGGATCTAACCAAGATGATCCTACTATATTTGAGACACTTGAGCTCGAACTAGCAGCTATAAAGGGCCCACTTATACTATGTGGCAACCTAAACATTTCGCTAGGCCCTCCAATCAGCAGCCATACACACCCACACTATACTGGCCATAAGCCATGAGTTTTTAAAGCTATTAGTAGACTCTGCGACAGTTTTGGCTTAAGCAACATATGGGAGCTTAAAAACTACCCGGACCCTGGCTACACGTTTTATTCCTACCCCCATAGCAAATATGCCAGGATTGATTATCTATTTACTACAAACGATCTGGCTAACAATGCCACAATCTTAAAGGAACCTAAAATTATCTCCGACCGTAATGCTTTAACTCTCACAGTCAAGTTTACATCCACTAAGAGGGAACACAGAAGCTGGACCTTTGATAGGAAGCTGCTAGCCAACAAGGAATATATTACTCACATTACTAGCTGGGCTCAAGAGTTTTTCAATATGAACAGATTTAGTGCCTCTAGGATTGTTGTGTGGGACTGCTTTAAAGCGTCTCTAAGAGGTGAAACAACAAGCTACCAAGCTGGAATACAGAAGCAAAATAGCGTGGGGTATCATCAGAAACTGGCTGATCTGGCTAGAGCAGAGGAAAAACATACTGCGCAAATAGCACAAGGTGAAAATGGGAAACTAGCTTTGTACCACCTGCTGGTCTTAAAAACCGAACTCAACTCTGGGTTGACTCAGAGAACTGCAGAGACGTATGAAACACATTGGAAAGAAATATATGAGAATGGGGAAAAGGTTGGCAAACATATCGCACTACATACACGCCATCAAATCTCCTATAATGCTATCACAAATATAGAATCAGGAGGGCAGATGCTTACACAAACACCTGATATAATTAGCACTTTTTAATGATACTATCAGACCCTCTATCAGGATGATAATATAACTAGCAGGGCTGACTCAGACTTGTTTTTGAATAATCTTCTTGAGCATCCAGAGGCAAATAAGACTTTAGACGGTAACACCAGAGAAGACTTCGAGAAAGAAATTACACTTATAGAAGTTCAGTTTACTCTGTCCTCACTGACCTCCGGGAAAGCAGCAGGTCCCGATAAAATTCCTCTTGAATTATATAAAATCCTTAGTCATACCCTAGGCCCACTTATATACGACCTATTTTTAGGGATTCAATGGAGTGGTTTTCCACCTATTTCATTGAGAGAAACAATTATAATTATCTTTCCAAAAAAGAGCAAACCTCTGGATCAACTATCATCGTATCGCCCAATTTCCCTAATCAATTCTGACTCCAAATTTATATGCTAAAATAATGGCCATCTGGCTTGGTCGGGTCATCGCACATCTGGTCTTCCCATGCAGCATGGGTCCATCCCCAGCAAAGGCAAGACCGACCACACTCGGAGAGCCATCTCCCTGTTTGATAGAATGTCTGCAATGGGGGGGCAGATGTTGATGATTCTTCTGGATGCCGAGAAGGCCTGACCGGGTGTCTTGGAAATTTTTATGGGTTGCACTGACCCAATACAATTTCGGGCCCAAATTTGTCAAATCTATAATGGCTATGTATATCGAACCAATAGCAAAATTACAAATAATGGGCTCTGAATCAAGTATAATTAGAGTATCCAGAAGCACACGACAAGGCTGTCCCTGCTCTCCAATATTATTTGCCCTTTATATAAATCCTTTAATTTTGAAACTTCTAGAGAACCCACTAATCACACCTATAGTGGTTAACCAATTTGAAACTAAGGTATTGGCCTATGCCGATGACATTGCGGTACTAACACCGAACCCCTCTGAGGCAATGTCTGAAATAGAGGTAGTAAAACAAGCGTATGGACTCTACTCTGGGTATTCATTACATAAAGAAAAAACAATCGGAAGAAGATGGGAGCAAGCTGTCCTTCAGGGGGGCACATAGGGGTAGATACCTCCTGTGGTGGTGGTGCATGTGTGGAGATCCTAGTTGTGGCTTTATCTGCCCAGTCTGCCACAGCATTACCTCTGGAGACAAAATCTTGGCCATTTGCAGCACATTTCACAAAAGCTAACTCAGTGGAGAAGTGTGGCTCAGGGGTTAGAGGCGGCAGACCCAGAAGCTGAGATCGGCCCTGGACCAGGGTTCAATTCCCCGCCCCGAAGGAGGTTGGGCTCAATAATTCCACGGACTCGATAATTCTCGCTCCGGTGCCTACTCGACTCACGGGTTCAAACTCTGCGACTCTGGGCAATAGCTTGCTTAATCTCCACAACGGCCCCTCGCGGCGGGATGCCTGGCTTTCACCTTGTGGATACCCTGCCGGGGTATCTCACAGGGGAATACCAGGACGGGTTCCCTAAGCAAGCGCATAGATGCCTGCGATGTGGGCGATTTGCGCTATATAAATACATTTACATTTAGTTGGCATTGTCAATCGAGCAATTGTATGTGTATGTGCATTACAGGTGTGCCATCTAATTTAAGAAAGCCTCTCCTTTTCCACCGTAGAATACTGGAATGTGTGGTCGTTGTGACATAAGCAGAATCTGAATACACAGTGATGCAGGAGTCTGCACTTCCTTTCAAGGCAGCTATTAATGCGACAAGTTTTGCCACTTGTGCTGAGTAATGTGATAATGGTAGAGTTATTTGCTGTATGATGTCTAGGGAATCTGAGGAGTCACATTGTTGTGCTTGAACTACTGCAGGTCCTGTATCTCTTATGTCTGTTTCTTGGTCGATAAACCATCAACAATGTTCACTGTACTGTCTGGCAATGGGTCCTCCTTTCTTTGCCTGGCTCATCTGCACAGTATGTGGCACAGTCATTGGATCATCATCTTTGCTTGCAATGGGGTGGGCAAAGAAAATGGTGGGATTCACTGTGTGACACGTAACAACTTTGAGAGATGGCACTGATAATATTAGCTGCAATGACTGGAGGAAAACCGATAATGCTACATACCTAGGTGTCAGCATACGCCCCGATGTCACACAAATCCCCAAACTCAACTATGAGCCCTGCCAAAACACTATAAAGAAAGACTTAGACTGGGTAAATAGCTTACAGTTATCTATAATCGGCAGAGGAATTTTTTTAAAGATGAATATCCTTCCTAGGGTGCTTTATTTATTTCGAGCTATTCCTTTGATTCCAGTGGAATCTAAATTTATGTGGCAACAGGGTAAAATTAGAATATCTTTTAAGCTTCTGTTGCTACCTCAGAACAAAGGAGGATTAGCAGTTCCAAACATTCTGTTTTACCTCTGGGCTTCATTTCTCCAACAGATGGCCCGCTTCTTTTTGCCAATCCTAGTCCAGAGACTCTCGAGGCTGCACCTCTCCCATCTATCTACAAGCTATCCCTGGGTGAAAATGCTAAAGTTATCTTTCTGATGCAAGTGGAGAGAAGCTATTATAAAAAGAATAAATTCAAAGTCATCACCAGCGCTTAGAAAATTTGCCTAAGAACAGCGAAATATATGCATATTCCAAAGTTTAATACATATTCTCCCTTATGGCACTCTAACCTATTTCCCGAGCTAGGGAACGACGCTATCTCAAAGAAATGGCAATCCGTAGGCATTACCTCAGTCGGTGACTTTTTGGGAGCGAACCAGGCTTCTACCTGGGCTTCATTTCTCCAACAGATGGCCCGCTTCTTTATGCCAATCCTAGTCCAGAGACTCTCGAGGCTGCACCTCTCCCATCTATCTACCAGCTATCCCTGGGTGAAAAAGCTAAAGGTCTCTTTCTGATGCAAGTGGAGAGAAGGTATTATAAAAAGAATAAATTCAAAGTCATCACCAGCGCTTGGAAAATTTGGCTAAGAACAGCGAAATATATGCATATTCCAAAGTTTAATAGATATTCTCCCTTATGGCACTCTAACCTATTTCCCGAGCTAGGGAACCACGCTATCTCAAAGAAATGGCAATCCGTAGGCATTACCTCAATAGGAGACTTTTTGGGGGCTAACCTGGCTTCTACCTTTGCAGATCTACAACAAAAATGTCGCCTTCCAAATGGGCACTACCTTAAATTTATACAGATTCACACTATGCCTAAACATAATGCCCCTAACATCAACTTGGGGAGAATTGAAATTATCGATGCTATAGCTAAAAAAACTACAAGAATAGGTACAATTTATTGCCAACTGCTGGATAAGCTACAAGATGACTTAGAATACACAGAAACTTACTGGGAAGACAGACTCGACAATCCAAACGTTGATATTGACATGAGTCTTTGTCTATCATCACGTTTGCTTATGTCAGCTAGTTTAAAAGCCCAGATGCCTAAAACTATATTTTACCCTGGCTAACTATATGCCTGGGGCAAAAGAGAGAACGATCACTACCCTGGATGTTGTAAAGGACCCACAACATTAATACACATGTTCAGGGAGTGTGACCAACTAACACTTATTAAAAAATTGATCTGTGAATTCTGGGAAGAAGTTTTTGGCCATAAAGTACCCGAATACCCTACTCTATACCTGCTAGGATCTGATAATACAGTTAGCCTGAAGAGGCCATGCTTTTTATAGGCTTTGCAGTCCTCAGGGTAATACTAGCAGCACGGTGGAAAGACTCAGATCCACCGAGCTTTCAAATGTGGTTAGCCCGCCTTCTTGGCGTCTTTAACCAGGAAAGCGCCATCTATGCCACTAGAGGGCTCAAATCTGCAATGCGCGGCAAGGCGATTTGGCAACCCATCACTAACTGGAGGAGGGGGCTTTGTTCAGCGTGATAATGAACCATTATAATTTGTTTTCTCTTACTTTTAATCTCTGACCTTTTTCCTTTTTTTCTCTTCCATCTTATTCATCTTTATTAATTCCCCAACCCTTCTCCTTTTCTTTTTTATTTTTCTCTCTTTTTTGTTATGAGAATGTATCATATATGAAAGTGTTTGTTTATTGTACAGTATTATTGTATTTGGACTCCTGTCTTTACTGGTTCTGACAAATAAAAACAGTTTAAAAAAAAAAGTCATGCCGGCAAACCCTCACTGAACGTAGACTGGCTTGGAGCTTCGAGGGACCTCGAGAAGAAAAGCTCCAGAAAAGTTTTTAAGTGTGAAGGTAGAAATTGAGACGGGGACCTGCCGTGAGCTGTAGCCGCTCAGGGCTCCATCGTACCCGGCCTCAAACTTTGACTTTGGCCTGGTCTATTGAGACCATGTATCACAATATGGTGCTATAATCTTCTAAGTGCTATATTTTATTACATCTTTGAAAAATGTATATCTCTGTTTACCTACATTGGAGTTGGTTTGGATTTTTATTATGTGTTGTGTTTTAAATATTTACTGAATTGGTGTTTTCAAATGCTTTACATACCTGTCTTTGAAGTTAAGCCTGTCTGCTCGCAGCCACGTTACAAATGGATGAGCATAGGAATAATTTTCTAAGACCTATGCTGAGTCCTACCATGTGTTAGTGGCCTTATAGCTAATTGCAGACCTGCATTTGCCCCTAACAATAACCCACTTTCCAACATTTGGTGCTCAGCGGTGTGGATGTGGACTTGTGCTTTAAAGTACACCTTTCAGTGAATGAATTAAGACTATAAAAATTCTCTAAATTGCCTTAGAACAAAACCTTTGAGTTAAATTATTGGAATTCTGACTAAACGTTTTTAATCCATTGATTTGATTTTTTCAAACTGTTGTCTGTTGTGCCTAGTTTTTGTGACCCAAAACTAGGGAACTATGGATCTGGACCTCGGTGTGGGAAGAAGATGTTCCCCCCAACCTCACCCAAGAGGGGGGTGGGGACGATACCTCTTCCATAGTGACTAGTGTTAGCCAGATGAATCAAGGTGATGGTGAGAGTGGGAAAGGGTCCCTTGCTCAGTTGATTGACTTGGAGAAGGAGAAGCTGGAATGGGCTAAGAGAAGATGGGAGAGGGAGGAGGAGAAGAGGAATGGTAGCAGCAAAAGTGAAGAAGGTGTAGAGATGTCATGGGACCTAAACTTCCTAATGGCATAGTGTCCAGGTACACAGAGGGAGATGACATTGACAGGTGGCTAGCAGCTTTTGAGAGGCCCCTTAAAATGAATAGTGTCCTCTCTAGGTATTGGGGTGCACTTCTGTGGGAGTTGATTTGTGTAGCTGGGAGGGATAGGCTCCTGGCCCTGAAGGGAGTGGAAGCAGAATCATACCAGCAGATGAAGGAATGCTTAGTCAAGAGATTTGGTCTGACTCCAGCGCAGTACAGGGTGAAGTTTAGAGGCACCCAGAAATTGAGTTCAAAGTCTTGGGTAGACTTTGTGGACGTTTCAGGGAAGGCACTGGAAGGCTGGATTGTTTGTAACAAAGTTAAGACATATGAGAGATTGTATAATTTGTTTTCGAAAGAACGTATTTTGACTCATTGTGCAGAAGGAAAGTTATGCAAGTATCTAGTGGACTCCAAGCTTACAGACCCTGGAGAGTTGGGGGAATCAGCTGATGAGTGGGTGAGAACACAGGTTTCCATTCAGCACGAGGGGGTTTCCTCCCCTCAGGGAAAGCTCAGGGAAATTAAGGTAAAAAACCTAACGAGTCCTCCAAAGCCCCACAAAAACCTGCACAAGGAGGGGGGGCCCGAGCCAACCCAAATTGAAAGGGAGGGGGTTTCAGGGAAAGCCTGGTAGGTTATTTGATCCGACAAAGGTAGACAAGTGCTTTGACTGTAACCAGCCAGGACATCAGCAGGGACATGCTGTCTGCGCCAAGAAGCTCCCCCTAAGGGGCCAACCACTGGGAATGCCAGTGTAAGTGTGGGGGTGGAGGGTGGTGTACAGAACAGTCAGGTGGTGGAAGCAACCTTAGTGTCCCTCGGTGGAGTGAATATTGTCACCCTTGCCACCCTTGCTGCCTTACCTCCAAACATGGACAAGTACATAGAGAGGCCTAAAGTGAATGGGATTGAGGTTGAGGCTATCAGAGACACTGGGGCTAGTGTAACTATGGTCCTGGATGAACTGTGCCTCCAGAAAAGTTGCTACCTGGTGAGTTTCACCAGGTGACATATGCAGACAGCACTACCAAAGTCCATCCTATGGCTATGGTGGATTTGGAATGGGGAGGTGTGACAGGCCCTATGAAGGTAGCTGTGTCAAAGGTGCTCCCAGTCCAGTGTTTACTGGGCAATTATTTCGAAGCCTCTGTGTGGTCACAGGTGGAGAGAGGACTCCATATGAAAATATTGGAGCTCCCTGAGTGGGTGTGTGTGGTATGTAACTGTTACCACGCATCTTTTACCACGCATACCATTACCACGCATACCTTTACAACGCAGGATCGTTTACAAGGCATACCTTTACAACGCAAGACATTACAACGCAGATACTATTACAACGCATGCCATTACAACGTAAGTATAAGTATAGGTAAGTATATCATTTAATTTAACCTTTTAGGGTTCAGGGCTGGGTTTGGGTTTAGGGGTACAGGGGTATTTTTAGGGTTCAGGGCTGGGTTTGGGTTTAGGGGTACAGGGGTATTTTTAGTGTTCAGAGCTGGGTTTGGGTTTAGGGGTACAGGGGTATTTTTAGTGTTCAGGGCTGGGTTTGGGTTTAGGGGTACAGGGGTATTTTTAGTGTTCAGGGCTGGGTTTGGGTTTAGGGGTACAGGGGTATTTTTAGTGTTCAGGGCTGCGTTTGGGTTTAGGGGAACAGGGGTATTTTTAGGGTCCAGGGCTGGGTTTGGGTTTTGGGGTACAGGGGTATTTTTAGGGTTCAGGGCTGGGTTTGGGTTTTGGGGTACAGGGGTATTTTTAGGGTTCAGGGCTGGGTTTAGGTTTGGGGTACAGGGGTATTTTTAGGGTTCAGGGCTGGGTTTGGGTTTTGGGGTACAGGGGTATTTTTAGGGTTCAGGGCTGGGTTTGGGTTTTGGGGTACAGGGGTATTTTTAGGGTTCAGGGTTAGGTTTGGGTTTTGGGGTACAGGGGTATTTTTAGGGTTCAGGGTTGGGTTTGGGCTTTGGGGTACAAGGGTATTTTTAGGGTTCAGGGCTGGTTTTGGGTTTAGGGATACAGGGGTATTTTTAGGGTTCAGGGCTGGGTTTGGGTTTTGGGGTATAGGGGTATTTTTAGGGTTCAGGGCTGGGTTTGGTTTTTGGGGTACAGGGGTATTTTTAGGATTCATGGCTGGGTTTGGGTTTTGGGGTACAGGGGTATTTCTAGGGTTCAGGGCTGGGTTTGGGTTTTGGGGTACAGGGGTATTTTTAACATATATATTTACACATTTTTAATTAAAAATTAATTTAATAATTAAAATATTTAATAATAAAATATTTAATAATTAATTAAAATATTAAAATAATTATTATTTACATTATTTAAAAATATTATATACTTACCTATACTTACGTTGTAATGGTATGCGTTGTAATAGTGTCTGCGTTGTAGCGTAATGCGTTGTAAAGGTATTCGTTGTAAAAGGTCCTGCGTTGTAAAATATGTGTGGTAATGGTATGCCTGCTAAAAGTATGCATGCTAACATCATATATCCGTGTGTGCTTTGACTAGATCACAGACTAACCAGGTTGGAGGGGCTGGACACTTGGACCCTGGAACAAAGGGCCAAGCATCCATGAACAAGGGCACTAGGCCTGGTGAGCTAGCCCAGGGAACTCCAGAGGTGCAGGACAAATCTAACCTTGATGGGGAGGATCTGGCCTCTGAGGGAGGGACTACATTTCTGCCAGAGCTGTCAGATATGGCAGAACTGACAGGATCAGGTGGATCCTCCAGAGAGGAGTTCAGTAAGGGACAGTGTGACTGTCCCACCCTTGACAGCTTGAGGCAGAGTGCTTCTCAGCAAGAGGAAGGGAATGACAGTGGGTTTCAGAAACTCTACTGGAAAGATAGACTGCTTTATACTGAGGCCAGAAACCTCAAGGAGGGGGCCACCAGGAGGTTGGAGGTTCCCCAGAAGTACAGAGAGTTAATCATGACTTTGGGTCATGATATCCCCTTGGCAGTACATTTGGGACAGGCAAAGACATGGAACCGGTTGATGAACCATTTCTGTTGGCCCCATATGTCTGAAAAGGTAAAGGAGTGTTGCACCTCTTGTGTCACCTGTCAGGCCAGTGGCAAGGCAGGGGGCAAGGCACAGGCTCCCCTAATACCACTGCCAGTGGTTGAGGTTCCTTTTGAAAGGGTGGGGATGGACATTGTTGGTCCCCTGGACCCACCTACGCAATCATGGAATAGGTGGGAGACAACCATCTCAACACATGTGTTATGAAGCTTGCGTTGTTTACGCACGCCTTTATGTCGCATGCGCATTCAGAACGCATACATTCCCAACGCATGGGATGTAATGGACGTGTGCCGAGACAGACTACAGGGAGGCGTTGAGACGGGCTCCGGATGACACAGACGACAGGGAGACAATGCTGGACCAAAGACTGAGACAGGTAAGGAGGCCGCTCGTATTGGGCCTAGGGCTTCTTGTAGTATAGGTGCTGTTTTGGGGTTGGGTTAGGGCTTAGGGCTAGTTGCAGTATAGGTACTGTTTTGGGCTTTAGGGATTAGGGCTTTAAGCTACTAGGGCCACTAGTAGAATAGGTGCTGTTTGGGGTTGCGTTAGTGCTTAGGGCTTCTTGTAGTATAGGTACTGTTTTGGGCCATGGGGATTAGGGCTTAGGGCTACTAGGGCTACTAGTATAATAGGTGCTCCTTTGGGGTTGCGCTAGGGCTTTGTGTACTATAGGTGCTGTTGGTGGGTTGCATTAGGGCTTAGAGCTTCTTGTAGTATAGGTGCTGTTTTGGGGTTGCATTAGGGCTTAGGGCTAGTTGCATTATAGGTACTGTTTTGGCCTTTGAGGATTAGGGTTTAGGGTTGAGGTCGTAGTGTAGGCTTGCTTAACTGATTAGGGCTTAGGGTTTATCGAAGTTTTAGCGAGCCATATTATAGAGTACTTTTTCATGATTCAAGGATTAGGGTTTAGGGTCGGGTGAAGGGAAATGCGCATACAGGTAAAAATTGCAATGTAAAGCATGCAGGGTGTCTGTATTTCATGTGGATGTATTTCGCATGCATTGCTATACGAATGCAATGTCATGGTATGCAACATGATTGCTCATGATCTAAGAGGACATGCAATGTAACAATTACGATGGAATGGCATACGATGTAAGTGTTTGCGATGTATCATCATACATTCGGAATAGGTATATCTTAGTTGTAGTTGACCATGCCACTAGGTAGCCTGAAGCTATACCAATTAGTACCATTGATGCTCTTGCGGTGGCTAGAGCACTGCTTGGTGTGTTCACCACGTTGGGTTTTCCATCAGAGGAGGTGTCAGATAGGGCAACGAACTTCCTGTTCCAGCTATCTGAGTGCTATGTGGAGAAGTGTGGCTCAGGGGTTAGAGGCGGCAGAACCCGGAAGCTGAGATCGGCCCTGGACAAGGGTTCAATTCCCCGCTTCGGCGGGTCTTGGGCTAAAAAATTCCACGGACTCGATAATTCTCGCTCCGGTGCCTTCTCGACTCACGGGTTTACACTCTGCGACTCTGGGCAATAGCTTGCTTAATCTCCACAACGGCCCCTCATGGCGGGATGCCTGGCTTTCACCTTGTGGATACCCTGCCGGGGTTATCTCACAGGGGAATACCAGGACGGGTTCCTTAAGCAAGCGCCGGGAAACCCACTGCGGGTAGCTGTGCGCTATATAAGCTCAAATACATTTACATTTACATTTACATATGTGGGATGAGTGTGGTGTCAACTACAAGTTCACCACCCACTTCACCCACAAGCAAATGGTCTTGTTGAGAGAATCAACAAAACCCTACAAAACCCTAAAGGGCATGATAAATGGGTTGTCAGAGAAACTCAGGAGGAGATGGGATGTTCTCCTCCCATGCTTATTGTTTACCTACAGAGAGGTGCCACAGAAAGGGGTGCGTTTCAGTCCCTTTGAGTTGTTGTTTGGATACCCTGTGAGGGGGCCATTGAGCTTACTGAGAGAGTTTTTAGAGAAGCCTCTTACAGAAGCAAAGGACAATGTGTTTGACTATGTGCTAGGCCTGAGATCTAGGATGGCAGAGTACATGGTACAAGGCAAACAGGAAACTGGAGGCCAGCCAGGAGCTCATGAAGCACTGGTATAATCAAAAGGCTACTATGCCTGAGTATACTCCAGGACAATTTGTGTGGGTGTTGGAGCCTGTGGATCCCAGGGCTCCCCATCACAAGTGGAGTCGGCTGTATCCAATCTTAGAAAAGAAGGGTGATGTAACCTATTTGGTTGACCTTGGCACCTGCAGGAACTCTCACAGCGTTCTGCATGTGAATAGATTCAAACCTCACCATGACAGGGAAGATATGACCATGTTACTGGTCACTGATGAGGGTGTAGAGGAGTAAGCTGAGCCTGTGCACAACCTCATCTCAACTACTGTACAAAATGGGTCGGTGGAGGGAGTTGTGCTCTCTCCCAAATTGACAAACCAGCAGCACAGAGACTGTAAGCAAGTGCTGGAACAGTTTGCTGGCCTGTTCTCTTTGACCCCAGGCCTCACTGAGTGATGTGTGCACCACATTGACACTGGTGACAGCCTACCTGTCAAAAATAAACTGTACAGGGAGTCTGAGGATGTCAGAGACAGCATTAAAGCTGAGGTTTCTAAGATGCTAGAATTGGGGGTAATTGAACCATCTGAGAGTCCATGGGCCAGTCCAGTGGTGCTGGTACCTAAACCTAGGCCTCAGGGGGGCCCACAGAGTTAAGGTTCTGTGTGGACTACAGAGGCTTGAATGCAGTCACAAAGACTGACTCTCACCCGATACCTAGAGCTGATGAGCTCATTGATAGGTTAGGGGCTGCTAAGTACCCGTGTACTTTTGATTTGACTTCAGGTTACTGGCAGATTGCCCTTACTGATGGAGCAAAGGAGAGGTCAGCATTCCCCACACCAGAGGGACATTATCAGTTCAAGGTAATGCCCTTTGGCTTAAAGAATGCACCTGTCACCTTTCAAAGGTTGGCGAACAGGGTCTTGTCTGGGTTGGAACAGTTCAGTACAGCTTACCTGGATGATATAGCTGTATATAGTTCTACGTGGGGGATCACTTAAGCCACCTAAGGGAAGTACTACAGGCCATTCAGCAGGCAGGCCTGCCTATTAAGGCAAGCAAGTGCCAAATAGGGCAGAGTTATGTGGTGTACCTGGGCCACCTGGTAGGTGGAGGCCATGTACAGCCTCTCCAAGCTAAAATCCAAACTATTTTGGATTGGACAGCTCCTGTTACCCAGACTCAGGTCAGGGCATTCCAAGGTTACAATAGAAGGTTTGTTCAAAATTATGGGACCATTGTGGGAACCCTAATTGAACTGACTTCTAAGAAGAGGCCCAAAAAGGTGTATTGGACCCCAGATTGTCAGAAGGTTTGTGACACTCTGAAAGCTGCTATGTGTTCAGCACCTGTACTGCTGGCAACACAACATCATTTGTGGTTCAGACAGATGCTTCAGACCAAGGGGTTGGGGCAGTATTGTCACAGCTAAATGAAGAGGGCCTTGATCAGCCAGTTGCCTTTATTAGCAGGAGGCTTCTTCCCAAAGAGCAGAGGCGGCATGCCATAGAGAGAGAGGCTTTTGCTGGGGGAACATTTTTTCAACGCGGATGTTACCCCACAGTGCTTTTACGACGCGTCCTTTACAACGCAAGTCATAACCACGACTTGCGCTTGAGGGCGCTAAAGGATAAAGAATAGTATATTTACTATTCCAACACCTTCCCTACTATCCATGGGGACTGGTGTTGGAATATTAAATTATACTATTTACTATCCGCGCCCAACAATGCAAGTCGTTGTAACGGCACACGTTGAAACGGTATGCATTGTACCATCATATATCCTTTTTGCTGTGGTGTGGTCCCTGAAAAAGTTGAGACCATATTTGTTCGGGACTCACTTTCCCGTTCAAACTGACCACGGACCTTTCAGATGGTTCATGAAGATGAGAGGGGAGAATCCCAAGCTGTTAAGGTGGTCCATTTCCCTACAGGGGATGGACTTTACAGTGGAACACAAACCTGGGGTTGCCTATGCAAATGCAGATGGACTTACCAGGTTTTTCCACTTAGCTGATGAGGACTACCAGGTTGTAGGTCAGTAACCCATCACCTATTGTTTAGGGGGTGGGCTATGCTGCAAAGCCATCCTGTGCCCTGGGCACCCACCAACATTTTGCTGACTGGTACTGGTGGTAACTGATTTTGACTCACTCTGGGCTCTGCGTAACCAGGCCCAGGGAAAGCGCTATGCTGAAAGAGACACTTTAGACAGTTAAAATACCTACATGCACTAGGGTACACAATGGTATGGTGGGGTACCCCAGTGATTGGCATTACCTCACCTATAGGCCTGAGTATATAATAGGGCAGGGGGATTGAAACTATCTAGAAGTCCCCCGTACCCTGGGGCATGGCAGGTTAGAGCCAGCAGCCCTTTTCTGCACTTGCATGTGTGCACTGCTGAGACCTGAGGTCGGTGAAAAAACAGCCCTGGGTGCCAGGACTGCTTTTAAAATGTAAATTGTGCCCAAAGTGGACTTTGATGTTTTGGGCTCTTACAAAATGCATAACCTACAATGTTCTGGCATACTAAGGACCCCCAGGGTCTACCCTAGGTATCCCAGGGGTGAGGGTCAGGTATTTATAAGGTACATATTTAAACATAGGGGTCAAAAGCGAATATTTATTGACCAAGCATTGCTACCATCCCTGACGTGCAACTAAATAAAACATGAAATAGCAACGGGTCAGAAAGTGATAGAGCTATCTAGAGAAACTGTATAATCTCAACAGGGTACAATCACGAAATCCACAAAGAGTAATTCGTGGTGAAAAAATTGTGTTCCCATCAGATACCCATCATGTACCGCCCTACATCATTTGGGATCCTTCACCCGAAGGAAGTGGTAAACATCCACTGTGGATTAGGTAGATTGTAACCTAACCTAGTCAAAGGGTACACAAATGTGGTGGAAAAATGATGGTATCAGGGGGTAATCCGACTAGCAGTGCAAGAAATAATGATACAGTGACTGTGCTGTGTGCAAAAGTGGATAGGTTAAGATTGGGTTGTGGAAGAGGAAAAATTGTAAGTCCAAATTCAGCCTACCAGTGGTCTGCCCTGATTGGTCAGCGTTAATTGGATTAGCCAGGCTGCCTTGAAGAGGTGATAAAGAGCCCCTGGGGTTAACCAGTTCTGCTGGCAGGGCAGGGTGCTGTTCTGTAAAATGCTAAGCCAGGGGGAGGAGTTGTAAACGATGCTCTTCAAAGAGGAGAGTAGAGACCAGTGTCATTTACAGCTCTGAAATCTTCACCTTATGCAGATGGCAGGATTAAGGAAGGTGTGAGCATATGCAGGGGGGACAGTCTAAGTAAATTATCCATCCTAGGGGTGTGTTTAGGCAGCTCTTACCTCCTTGCTGGAAAATCAGCCATTATGGATTTGGAAGATTTGATGGTACAAAATAATGCCACACTCTACAGGATGTGGTCATATCTTGGAGGAGTTACCCTGGTCCCATTGGTCAGAAGTGATCTCCTGCCTGACCCAGAGAACTTGGAATAAGTATCTGAGAGGGGCAGAGATCTCCAGATCTGCTGCTTGAAACTTGCTGAAGCAAGAAGTACCCTGTTGAGAGGTTTTGCTGTGCAAAGATTTCTAAGGCCTGACCTTTGAAGACTGCAACATCTGAAACTACAGCCCTGTGGATTATCTTGCTGAAAACGAACTAAAGAGTGGACTCCCTGAAAGCTACAGTTTAAAAGGGGAAACAGCCATCACAACGCAACTTTTACAACGCACTACCATTACAACGCAACTTTTACAACGCATGATCCATTACAACGCATGCCTTTACAACGCATGGCATTACATAGCAGATGCAATAACAATTCATGCCATTACAACGTAAGTATAGGTAAGTATATAATTTTTTTTTCTTTTATTTAATTTTTAACATTATTTAATTAATTTAATTAATATTAAAACTAAATAAAAATATAAATTTATGTTTTTTTAAATAAATGTAATATATTAATTTAAGTAATTTTTAAAAATAAGTATGACTGTTTGAGTATATGTTTTGGGGTACTGAGGTGTTTGGCAAAATTTAGGGTTCTGGGCTAGGTTTGGGTTATGGGATTCAGGGGTATTTTTAGGGTTCTGGGCCAGGTTTGGGTTATAGGATGCAGGGGTATTTTTAGGGTTCTGGGCTAGGTTTAAGTTATGTGTTACAGGGGTATTTTTAGGGTTCAGGGCTAGGTTTGGGTTATGGGGTACAGGGGTATTTTTAGGGTTCAGGGCTAGATTTGGGTTTTGGGGTACAGGGGTATTTTTGGGGTTCAGGGCTAGGTTTGGGTTTTGGGGTACAGGGGTATTTTTAAGGTTCAGGGCTAGGTTTGGGTTCTGGGGTACATGGGTATTTTTAGGGTTCAGGGCTAGGTTTGGGTTTTGGGGTACAGGGGTATTTTTAGGGTTCAGGGCTAGGTTTGGGTTTTGGGGTACAGGGGTATTTTTAGGGTTCAGGGCTAGGTTTGGGTTTTGGGGGACAGGGGTGTTTTTAGGGTTCAGGGTAGGTTTGGGTTTTGGGGTACAGGGGTATTTTTAGGGTTCAGGGCTAGGTTTGGGTTTTGGGGTGCAGGGGTATTTTGAGGGTTCAGGGCTAGGTTTGGGTTTTTGGGTACAGGGGTATTTTTAGGGTTTAGGGCTAGGTTTGGGTTTTGGGGCACAAGGGTATTTTTGGGGTTCAGGGCTAGGTTTGGGTTTTGGGGTACAGGGGTATTTTAAGGGTTTAGGGCTAGGTTTGGGTTTTGGAGTATAAGTGTATTTTGAGGGTTCAGGGCTAGGTTTGGGTTTTGGGGTACAGGGGTATTTTTAGGGTTTAGGGCTAGGTTTGGGTTTTGGGGTACAAGGGTATTTTTGGGGTTCAGTTCTAGGTTTGGGTTTTGGGGTACAGGGGTATTTTTAGGGTTTAGGGCTAGGTTTGGGTTTTGGGGTACAAGGGTATTTTTAGGGTTCAGGGCTAGGTTTGGGTTTTGGGGTACAGGGGTATTTTTAGGGTTTAGGGCTAGGTTTGGGTTTTGGGGTACAGGGGTATTTTTAGGGTTTAGGGCTAGGTTTGGGTTTTGGGGTACAAGGGTTTTTTAAGAGTTTAGTTTTAAAAATAGTACTTTTTAAAAATTAAATAAATTAATTTAAGTAATTTTAATATTAATTTAGTAATTATGTATTTATTATTTATTTAAAAAAAATAACATACTTACCTTTTTTTTCGTTGTAATGGCTTGCGTTGTATTAGCATCTGCTATGTAATGTCATGCGTTGTAAAGGTATTGGTTGTAATGGATCCTGCGTTGTAAAAGTTGCGTTGTAATGGCATGCGTTGTAATGACATACATTCGTTTAAAAGAAGCTTATCTGGAACATCACCAACTAAATCCGCACCTTGGAGAACGACCAGTGGATTTGTAAGGGTTTTGTACCAGTGGATTGTGGGAACTGAAGTCCTCAACTTTCAAGGACCATCTTGGAGCTTCCAGACCCTTGGAGTGAGTTTGAGACACTTTGGGACCCCTTGAGGAAATTCAGGAAGAAGTTAAAAAAGTTTAGAGAACTTTTGAGCAACTTTGAAAAAAAAGCTTCATAGAGGGACGGTTCAACCTGGCCAGCCAGGCCGCCTGCCTTCAATCGCGAGCCGGCCAAGCCAACCAGGTTCCTCCCGCTAAAAGTTCCATTGCTCCAACTTCCAGAGATTGACCAGGACTCTGAAATCTGAAGCCAGTGAACCCTCACCTGATCCGGCTACATGAGGAGCATCGAGAGACCAGGAGCAACTGTGAAAGCCAAGCCGCCTGCCTTTCACCGCATGCCGGCCTGGATTTCTGGGTTGCCCCTTCTGAAGCGATCTTGAGAAATGTTCTAAGTCCGCTCCTGGGAAGTTGACCGGGACCTCGTCGCAAGTCAAGCCGGCAAACACTCACCGAATTTGGAGTGGCTGGAAGCTTCGAGGGGCCTCCAGAAGAAAAGCTCCAGAAAAGTTTCTAAGTGTGAAGGTAGAAATTGAGACTGGTACCTCAGCGAGCTGTAGCCGCTTAGGGTCCATCGTACCCAGCCTGAAACTTTGACTTTGGCCCCATCTATCACAAGCAGGTATCACAATATGGTGCTATAATCTTATAAGTGCTACATTTTATTAAATCTTTGAAAATTAATTTCTCCTTTTACCTACTTTGGATTTTTGTAGTTTGAGTGTCATTTTAAAGATACAAATATTCCTATGTTTATACATTGGTGTTGGATTTTTATTATGTGTTGTGTCTTAAATATTTATCTTATTGGTGTATTAAATGCTTACATACCTGTCTTTGAAGTTAAGCCTGTCTGATTGCAGCCATGTAACCAAGGGTTGAGCATAGGAACATTTTTCTAAGACCTATGCTGAGCCCTACCATGTGTTAGTGGTCTTATTGCCAGTGGCAGACCTACAATTGCCCCTTCCAATAACCCACTTTCCAACAATATGAAATTGGGCAGAGACACTGCAGCTCTTGTAAAAATGAAGCAGAAACAGCTAGAACAGCAACAGCAACAGCAAGAACAAGTGTTGTGGGCTACCGATGGCAAGGTCACTGGTGGGTCAAGGGTGCCAGTTTGCTATAGAATAAGTAGCTGTTAGTTACAAGAATCTATTTACCTTGACATTATTACAGGTTTGCGATCTGTGTAAATAATGTTTCCAAGTTCGCAGGCTCAGTGTGCCAGAGTCCTTTTTCCCATCATAGTTTATAGTTTCTTGTTGCTTCTTTTCCAAATCTTGACTTCTTGAACATTGACTCATTTTGTTGAGAACATAGAATGAGGGTAAGTCTCCAGATCATTGTCAAATAAATGTAGTAGCTGAGTCCACGCAGAACGATGACGTTCAAGATGATTTATTGTAGTTGGTTACAGGATAAGTAGATTAGATAGATAAGTCCAGCATAGGTCCTGAACAAGAAGCCGTACCAGGAGCAGCCAGCATGCTGATCAGCCCATTCTCAACTGCGTTTTTTCTGCACAGACTCCAAACATTCCGTAAAACATCATCACAGTAACATTCCACTGGCTGAGCATGTGGTAGAAAATGGCATACATAAACATAAACAGGATCCTGCCAAGTGCAGCAAACAGACAGGAAGAAAAGCAACCAGTAGCCACTCACACTCCATCCTTTTGCTCTTGGGTAGATATTTTTGCCTCACATTACTCCAAATGATAAAAATTGATGTAATCGCAACATTTTCAGTTATTTTGCTTCACAAGAATAGAGCAACATTACCCAAATTACTCTGATTGTACTAGTGTTTTTAAAATTCCGCCCAGGTCAACTCTTCACCCTTCCTCAACATTATATAAGCTGCTACTCAAAGGCCCCAATACTTTGCATACCAAGCTACTACTTCTGTACATAACACCTTGCATTAGATATATTATTGTAAAGTACTCTACCTGCACTATGATGTATTATTATTTTCTAGTCTGTTCAATACACTATTTCACTACTCTCATTCAAATCTTCGGTGGAACCTGTCCTCACTCTGATCTCACTTCTTCACCCCTTACGATGAAAGATTGTATATGTTGTACATTTTCTCTGCAAAATGTTTATCTGCACTACATTACAATAATTTTCTCATAATGGTTCTTTACACACGTATATTTGTTCTAACACTTTATCTATTTTGGATCTGTTTAAAAAGAAAATTACTCAATATCCCTTTTACCCTTCCTGATTCCTAAAGACGATTTAAAAGCACAAAGGGAAGTGTATAGAGAATCTTCAAATATGGTCAAATATGTTTTTCATAAATTATGGATTGCAATGCAATCTAAGATCTATTATCGGTGCTGGATATTACGTTTTTCCTATTTAAAAAAGAAAAACATTCAATAATAAGATTTTGAGGGGGAACTGCTAAAACGTCATTGTTCACTGAAAATGTATATATAATATGGGTAGTTGCATAAACTCGTCCTGTAATTGTAGTTATTGTTGTTTCTCTACATTTCATTCTACATTGGAGTCTTTATTCATCTTCAATTTCTTCTTTTACAGTAGGGTCAGTCTGTTCCTGAATGAAAGACGGAAATCAGTCTGTGCTGAAGGAATTCATCCTTCTCGGACTAAGAAATGATAAGAAGCTGCAGGCTCCACTCTTTGTGATATTTCTACTTATCTACATTATTACCCTGGTGGGCAATATTTCTATCATGACTCTGATCAAAATGTCTCCGAATCTTCAGACTCCAATGTACTTCCTTATCAGTAATTTGTCATTTGTAGACACTTGCTATTCATCAGTTCTTATGCCAAGACTCCTGGCCAATTTCCTGTTAGAGAGAAATGTCATTTCATTTCCTGAATGTGGGATACAACTTTTTGTGTTTGTCTGCATGGGAGGATTAGAGGTGTTGATGCTTGTGGCTATGGCCTATGATCGCTACACAGCCATCTGTAATCCACTGCTTTATCCAGTGATAATGACCAAGAAATGTTCTATTAATCTTGTCATTTTGTCATATTGCATTTCCAGCTGTAATTCTATGATGCATACCATTTGCACTTTGAGGTTGTCCTTCTGTGGATCGAATAGGATCGACCATTTCTTCTGTGATGTTCTTCCACTGTTAAGGCTCTCATGCTCCAATACTGCTGTCAATGAGGCACTGGTGTTTTTTTCAGCTGCCATCCTTTTGGTGGCATCTGTTATCCTTATCATCATCTCATACAGTTTCATCATTTCAACCATTTTGAGGATCCACTCCTCTGAAGGCCGGCAACGAGCCTTTTCCACCTGCTCATCACACATTGCCTGTGTCACACTTTTCTATGTAACTTGTCTATTTATGTACATGAGACCCACTCACAGTTCCTTATTAGTGCAGGACAGTGTGGCAGCTTTGTTCTATACAGTATTGATTCCATTGCTCAACCCACTAATCTACAGTTTAAGGAACAAGGATGTCAAAACAGCCCTAAGGAAAGCAGGAGGAAGAACTTGTGTGTGTAAAATGGGTTGTGCCTTACAGTGACATTTTTGGCCTTCCAGGGTCAGAAATCTTTTTTAGTCAGGAGTGCTGCTCTGCACTAAATTTGGTGGGCAGATTTACAATGAAAGTGACTCAGTGCCTTCTCCAAGCCATTTGGCTGCGCTGCACTTAGTCACTTTCAAAGCACAAGAATGCAACATATTTACAACAATATGTCGCATCTCAGAAACAGCTGCCATGCACTGGTGCAGGCACCCTTGCACGGTGGTGCAAGGATGCATGCATCGTGAGGAGATTGTTTTTGTGCAGGAAGGGACACCTTCCTGCACAAAAACAATCACTACAAGCATATTCCTCATTCAATTTGTGCTGTACAATGCAGCATACATCCAAAGAGGAAAAAACAAGGAGAAGTGTAACATTCACACGCATTTCCAGATTTACTATTCCTCGTAAATCTGGAAATGTGTCTCATTCCTCGGGAACACCCACAGCAACACCCATGGAATGCCCCTTTCATGTAAAGTGCTGTGTGTAAAGGGGCAATATTTACAAGGTCAGGAAAAGCCGCACAGGGTGGCTTTTCCTGTCCTTGTAACTATGGAGCAGTAAGATACGTTACTAGTACATCACAAAAGTGACTTACTGGTGGCGGAGGGGGCTTGTAAATCTGCCCCAAGATGTTTAGGAAGGGGCTTTTACTTAACATATAAAATAAATATTATAAAATCTACACTTCATCTTGTCCTTTTGTTTTTTGGGGATTATTTCACAAAACCAGTGAAATTCAGAAGTAATAATTCTCTGAGCTAGCTATAGCTAGTGCCCTTTAATGCTCTGCTTATGACCTCACAACATACATCACTCTTGGCACGGTCAGTGACATCACTGATGACATATCAAATGACATCACTAATTACATTATCTGGTGACTGTGAGTGCCTTATAACATGTTAATGAGTGTTAAATATATCAGGTGCTAATGCGGAAGATGATGTAATTGTCATGAGAATAATCCCTTCTGCTAAAGGTGTGTACACATCAAAAGTGGTAAACTCACCTTGGCAATAAGTGTAAGTGGTATTACATGGTCATTCACATTTTTACTAGCACCCTATCTCCATGGTGGTCACTGGAGGTGGGAATGTTAAAAAAAAACACACATTTAAGGGTTTGACATGCCACCCAAATCATCATCTGGTTCTTTTATTCAATGGGAAACTGTCCAAAATAATATGTCTTAACCCCGTTCCGATTTGGTTTGATAAAAGGAGAATAGTTGCTTGAATTTCGTAGTCCCTATATCCAAGATGAATGACTCCATGCTGCATCGATTTTTCAACTCGCACTGTGTTAAAGATAAACCATCAAGCTCTGTTGACCGCCACCTCCCTGGGGCTAATACAAGAAATGGGGGGCCTCATTGACTCCTCAGGCCCGGAGAGCACCACCTCCCTGGGTCTTAATCCTACTTATTCTTATTGGGGGGACTTGCAGACCCCCTGACCATAGGGACCCCCACCTCCTAGGCACCACATTTTCAGTTTAAAACTGGGAGGGGAGCTGTGAGACTCTGCTTTCTGGGCCATACATTGCCCTAAGGACTACCAACCCTAGGGCCCTCTACTGCTGTGTCCTAGAGTGCCCACCCCAGGGACATTACTGTTTACTTGACAACTCCCTCTGAAGTCAGAGCCGACAAAATGCTCTAGCTTGCTGGAAGAAAAGGTTTTGTCTGTTACCCTGTCGACTGTCAAGTGGGTAGGGAAACAGGCAAAAGGATTGCTCCTGCATGGAGGACACTTGTCTTTCAGCACCTCCCTCCGAGCAGCACCGATGCTGGATCCTGCAGGCAGCAGGGAGCTGGCAGGGACCGCAGGGGCGGTAAGTATCCCCTGTGATTTCATAGCACCCTGGGTGCCCTCAAGGCTCTCAGGAGAAATGGCCGGGCTGGGACTCTGGTTCAATGGATTGCTACAAAAAGCATTTAAATAATAGAAAAGGGGGATGGCTAGGAATATCCTGACCCCCTAGCTGTAGGGTTGGGGTCCCCCTGCTACTCTGACAGGGTCAGAAATAACTTATTTTAACAAGTTCCAGCCCCCACAGCAGAATTGCTCAGACCTTGTTGGATCCCCCCCTCTTTCTTAACAACTCAGCAAATGCACCTCCTGGTAACCTACTGGTTGGGGGATGAAGTCCCCTTGGCTGTTAAGGGTTGTTGGGGGTCAAGAACCCCTATTATTACCACAAGTAAATCCCCCTCTGCAGGATTGCTCAGACCTCAGCAGAGGCCCTGCCCCCTTTACTCTGCAAATGCACCTTCTGGTGCACTATGAGAGGGGGGGTTGAGTCCCCCTGACTGCTGAGGGTTGTTGGGGCCAAGAACCCTTATTCTTTCCACAAGTAAGTCCGCCACCGCAAAAATGCTCAGATCTCATTGGAGGCCCCACCCCTTCTCTCAACCACTTTTCAAACATACCTCATTGCACTCTACTCTTGGGGGTGGTGGAGTTTTTGTTGAACTCCGTGTTTTAAGCAGAGAGTGTAGTGGTAAAACTCTGCAAATTCCACCAGCAGAGCGGAGTTTATTGTCCCCTCATCAGAGACTCACACATCCACTCACAGAACCACTCAGACACTCATATACCTACTTACAGCCCAACTCATACTCTCTCACACCTACTAACAAACCTACTCATACATTCGTACACCCACTCTGTCACTCATGCCCTCATTCTACACTCAGGGGCCTATTAGGATGTTGATCGGCAGTGCCTTTGCGGTCCTGTTGGGGTCGGACAGACAGGCTGGTGTTGCATCAAAAGCTGTCGCTCCAACCGCAGTATTATGATTCATAACATTACATGGCCTACCGACCATTGCAATTCTTTCGACAGGAAAATCTGACCACTGAGCTCTTGGTAAGGGCCAATGAAGCTGATCAGAAAGTGCAATGGCCCTCGAACTGCCAGCCCCACTATAAAAAGTATTTACGATGCGCCATCTGTGTCTGACTAAAGGGGAGTTTTATATAGTGGAGAAGTGTGGCTCAATGGTTAGCGCGGCAGACCTTGATGCAGAACGCTGGCCAGGGACCAGGGTTCGATTCCTGCCTCAGCGGGATCGGGCTTAAATTCCTCTGACCGGATATTCTCGCCTCAGTGCTGAATCTAAGCATGGGCCCCACGCTGCAACTCTGGGCAATAGCTTGCTTAGTCTCCACAACAGCCCCCGATGCACAAAGGATGCCTGGATTCACAATGAGATGCCCAGGAGTGGACACCTCACAAGGAAAACCCAGGAGGGGTTCCCTTGTGGTAGGAGTACAAGCGCCGGGATGCCTCCGGGTTACTGTTCGCGCTATACAAATACAACACATTTACACATTTACATTTACATATAAGGCCGAAAAAAAACCACAACATGTTTCTCACCATATTTCCTGTGCAGCTACGAAGCCCAATCCACATGTCATCCATCTACTATACAAAATCGATAAATTCGAGATTTCGAACCGTCACGGACATCCCGCCTGTACGTCACACACTTACTGTTACACTTTAAGTGAGTACAAAGCCAAATTGCAGTAATGTGAAAGTGTCCTGTAGCATGTTGAGCATGGTAAATGAGGGAATATCTGCAAGGGGTATCCACAGTGAGAACTGGAAATACAGGGACAGACCCATCTGAAAGGTAGGAGTAGAAATTAACTTAATCACCTACATAAATGTATGGATGAGTACACCACAGCTCTACATACCACATGTCATGGCAACATAACATCATTGAACACACACAAACATATATGTCACTAAAACACATATACTGACACTAGGGCTGGTCCTAGCACATGTGGGGCACCTGGCAGAACCAGAACATATGAGACCCCTAAAAATTGCTTAAGATGTATTATCACAGGCAGTCAGATCACAGGAAGTGATTTCTATTGAGCATGTGTTATGACTAGATTCTCAAACCAGATAGGACCAGCTCACCAGAGCACCACCAACCTGGCCAAAATGTAACCACCTCCCTCCTCAGGACCCATCTATCCAGGCACCTGGGTACCTACCTGAGGATGGGGAACTCGCAATATACAAACTCATATCATCAGAAACACCACTAAATCTATAGGGATTACTAGGAATACTCACTGATTACTAAGGACGTCCATGCCCTACACCACACTCATATCTCATAGTCTCGCGACCACATGGGTCCAGACTAATCTACCCTGGGGCAGTTCTGATTATTTACCATTACACACTGATCACCATCAGTGCTCACTCGGCACGCAATCCGGCGTGCCTATACACTAGGCTGCAGCCCTAGTGCTCTCTTCCTCACAATCCGGTCCACAATCTGGCAGACCTAAGCACTGGTGTCCCCCCAGTGTTCTCTAACTCACAGCCCGGTCCACAATCCGGCGGACCTACACATCAGGCTTCCACCTGATGCTCTCTTTAACGCCGCTTACCAACGACGATCACTTTCCTATGAATACCTTCAGCTCTCTCTCTCTCTCTATGTTGGGAAGTTTCTCTCACTATTCACTAAAGGTTCGCTACTACAATAATATTATGGAATGGCCGAATTACTTAGTGTCTATCTATTTTCTTAGCTCAAGGGCTCCTCTCTCTCCCTAATTATTCAGTGGCTACTTACCTGATCAGGGGCAGCATCTGTTCTGGCTGTAACACCTGACTAAAAGGAAAGGTTACCTGCTCTTTAAGAACAAGAGACACACATTGTATGCAAGAGTTATTCCCTGATTTAAACGCTCTCTATCATAAGAACAACACATGGGCACTGGTTCACTAAGAACTGGGGTATCTTTATTACAATAACAATAGAATGGGAATAGACACATACACAGATCTGCGGGGTCTCTGTAACTAACAGGAACTGTAACACACCGCTGAAAGAAAAAGGATTAGACATACAGTATAAGGACAAGGTTATCTGCGGGGTCTCTGTAACTAACAGAAACTGTAACACACTGCTGAAAGAAAAAGGATTAGACATACAATAGCCTAGGGAATAAAGACAAGATTAAGGTGTAAGTGTAAAGCAGACTAATTCAGACTACCTCACCTATTAGAAGGAATGTTTCTCTCTCTCTCTGGTGGGATCAGGGCTCTCTCTCTCTCCCTCCGTCACCACAGCTTCACTCCTCTGGCTCAACTGCTTCAGCTGGCATCTTCAACTCCTCCATCTGCTTTAATGCATTCTGATAAACTGGCAGCCCCAGCTGATAGTTCCAAATTTGTTCATATGACTGCTCTCTCCAGCTTCAGCAATCATCTGCCTTCTTTCTCCATTCCAGAAAACCAGCTGAACTGAACTATGCTTTTCAGCTCCAGCAAACATTCTACTCTTCACTCTTCAAGAACCAAACTGACCACTCCTCCTCTCCTGCAATTCGCTAATATGGAATCCTCTCCCCTCATGGAAATTTCCAACAGAGGGCTGCCTCCCACCGAATTCCTGTGCTAGCTCCAGGGCTCTCCGCGCAACCGCAGTGTGCATCTGCATGTTACGTCTGGGCCAAACACATTCTTCCGATAAGAACCAGTCCTGGCTGGTTTTCCCCTAGCAGACAACAGGCTTAACTATAAACATTACCTTTACCCTTCAAGCATCTCAGCTCTGCAGGGACAGAAAGCAAAATGGAGTCTCTCTAGTTCTGGGCCTTGTAGGCCTGAGAAGGATGAAATAACCCTTAGCTCTGTCAGAAGAACTACACAAGCCATACCGATATGTAATATAAAGTCAGGACCACAGGATCCACCCTCTACTATAGGCAGGATAATGAAAGGACACATAATTAAGTCAAAGCCAATTGGCAATAGATGGATTAGAGTCAAGAATAAGGGATCTATCATCATTTAAAGCAGCTATCCTCTTCTAGGTCTGGAAAAAAGGGCTTAAAAGGGCCAACACAAGGTAAGAATACAGATTATAGATGTGAGCAAGCTTAAAGTCTTCATCACTCCGAAATAGAGCCAAAAACCATGTCAGAACATTCCACCCTAGACTTTATCTTGCTAACATCTATAAACAACAACAAACTAATAAACAAACATCAACATAATCTATCAACAAAACCAAAAACCAAAAGACTCCCTAAAATAAATGACAACTGAAGGAAATTCCACCTAAAACTTGATGTAGGTAATACAAATCTAACTACCAACTGAAACCAAATCAAAGCACCCTTGACCTGAATGCTGAAATGTAACTAAAATTGATCTGATAACAACAGAAACTAACCAAAGCACCCTTGAACTAAATGTGCCTCAACTTCTAATGATAACTGATGAAATCTATTGATGTAGGGCCATGTATGTGTAATAAAAACAACACGGGGCCTAAATGGGGCCTACCTACTTTGGTCAACTTAAGAACTAAATGTGCCTCAACTTCTAATGATAAAACAACAAAGGGCCTAAATGAGGCCTACCTATTTTGGTCAACTTAAGAACTAAATGTGCCTCAACTCCTAGTGATAACTCATGAAATCTATTGGTGTAGGGCCATGTTCGTGGAATAAAAACAACAAGGGTCCTAAATGAGGCCTACCTATTTTGGTCAACTTAAGAACTAAATGTGCCTCAACTCCTAGTGATAACTCATGAAATCTATTGGTGTAGGGCCATGTTCGTGGAATAAAAACAACAAGGGTCCTAAATGAGGCCTACCTACTTCGGTCAACTTAAGAAAGAATTTGGTAAAATCTAACAAATAAAGATGACAAATGGTCTTCAAGGTCTGGGCAAACATTACTAATAGATGTAGGAATGTAGGACATAACCTGACTAAAAGGCACACCTCCCAGGACAACTTAAAATTTAGGGTGACCACCCTTGGAACTAATCCCACTGTTCTAAATAAGAGTTGATGAATCAAAGTGAAAGTGTAATAACAGGAAAATAAGGATAACCCCATTCCTACAAAATAGCTGGTGTAGCACTATGCATATCAAGCAATAAATCAAAGAAAATTATCTAAATGTGGTGTATATATTGTCTAAAAGATCATAGAATTAAATTTGAACCATGCCAAAGGCAATAGGTAAAGGTCACAAATCATAAAACAGTTTGCACCTAGTTCCTCACTGTATCATGCTGTGGAACACATGTGTGCACCATCATTTAAAACACTGCTTTCTCTTCCATTGGCAAGACTGTTTTGCAGAAAACTGGAAAACTATGAAATAGGTGAAAGATAAACAAGTGTATCAATAATGAAATAGCATAGCATACTAAAAGCAAAATATATATGAATCTTGAATGAATGTGGCACTGCATAAACATCAAAACCATGAACAGGACTGTGAGACTTTTTTTTTCAAGTGGGGCCTGTATATGGTAACTGCAAAAGTGGCATAATGTCCATCTGAAATAGAAACATGGGAAAAATGCAAGGCTCAAGAATGCAGGCCAAGGAATTACTTTCAGGTCAATGAAAATGTTTTCAAAAATTGAGTATCTGTAATTTCAACCTGACTGCTAAGGCAGTCAATAGTCAATTTATAGTTGGTCTCTTCTCACAAAAAAAGTCTATTTGCAAAGGCCATCATTCTCCATCTTCATCTGTATCCGGTGCCAAGGACGCACATCCTCCAGTCTGGTCAGCCTGGTACGTCTGCTTCTAATCCTGGATTCAGCCTGGTACGTCTGCTTCTAATCCTGGATTCAGCCTCGGGAGTTTTGGGGGTTGGGAAACAATCATTCTGAAAACAATAAACAGAAAACAAAAAAACACAGCACTCCAAAATAAGAAAATGACACTCATCCAGGGCCCCCACACAATAAAGCCATCTGAAACAAGAAACACGCATCATCAATCTTGCAAAAATACATTTTCCATTTAAAAAGCACCCCAAGTGCTTTTTATTTTCAAAAGAAACCTCCTAATTCATGAAAAGAAGTCTTCTAAATCCAAGGAATGATTTAAACATTCTATATAAATCATATTCTTTAAATTTGTTTGGGCAAAATCTAATTTTGTCATACACAGCCAGAAGGGCTGGGGCCTAGCTACTCCTTACTCATCTGAGAAACAGCCCCTCCCTTCAGAAAGATGTTCGCGCTCAAAGTTTTGAATCAGCTCCAACCATAATAAGCAGGAGCCGGGCTACACTGTGATGTAATTTTGAATCACTGCCAAATGCTGATCTCATTGCAGGAGCAAAGCTACTGCCAATTATTCTGTATAAGCATCTCTAATCTCTAGTCAGGGAAGCTCACTGGGCCTACTGTATTTATCTAACACCAAGGGCCAAGCGTCTGCCAATTATTCTGCATGTGCAAGGATCCCTTATCTGAAGTCAATGAAGCTGTCTGCACCGACAGCAAGGAAGAGCGACTTGACCCCCCCCTTATGTAAACATTTCTCCGCGGAAAGAAATTGTAACATAGCCAAGAATAACAAGCTGGCTCTCTCTGCTCTCAGAAGTTACCCACGGCCTCCACCCTTTCAAAACTTGAGCTGCGAACAGATGCCGGGCTCATATCAACCAAGGTCAACCAAATGCTTTCAAACTGAAAACATACAGCCTTTCCCAGGGCAGAAACATTGGCCATTATTTTCTAACTAACTGAAGCAGATTTAAACGTGGTAAAAAGCAAATTAAGAAAGACATATTTTTTGTAACTAAGTCACATGCTAGCATTTTAAAATAATTCTGTCATAAAGTACTGCTACTTGCTGAAAGGGAAAAAATATTAGAACAACATTGCATGCAGACACATTTCATTTTTCTTTTTAAAAATAACATGTGAAACAGCATCAAATTAAACAAGGGGCAACATGTAATTTTGCATTGCATAACCAAAAATTCATAATTTAGTGTGCAAGCTTTTCTATTCTACCTATTAAAAGGGCCAGATTCATATTTGCAGATAGCCATTTATTTTTCTAACTAAGTGGGTTAACTGTCACACGCTATTCTAAAGGGCAGCTTGCATTGGAAAAATAATAATGTATATTTTCTAGAACACATTTTTTTTAAAAGCACACGGTTGCATTTCACTAATTAAAAGCACATTCCATGATGGGTCTGTTTTTATTTTCTTCTCAACCGTTAACGCACTAATTCTCCACCGCTGAAAACCCTTATCACAATCCGACTGGCTGATTTATAACTTTCCGACCTTCGAGTCAGACACATTAAATCATGTGTTCCAAGGCAAACCCACACAAACTCGTGGACGCATTTCAAATAGAATGTTAAATGAACACTGCTTTTCTCTCCATGCAAGATGTTACCATTCTGTCAGCAAGCTGACAAAGCACATAGGCAGACCCAGCAACCAACGAAAAAGTCAAATCAAACCACCATCCATCTAAACAATCACTGACTTTTAGCGTCAGCTCACATAACCATGCATGTTAAATGTTAAATGAACACTGCTTTTCTCTCCATGCAAGAAGTTACCATTCTGTCAGCAAACTGACAAAGCACATAGGCAGACCCAGAAACCAACGAAAAAGTCAAATCAAACCACCATCCATCTAAACAATCACTGACTTTTAGCGTCAGCTCACATAACCATGCATGTTAAACACCATGTTAAAATAAATACTGCCGTCTCAATCCAAGATATTAACCCTTTGGCAGCTCAAACACAATCATTCCCCAATGTCTGCAGTACATGGGAAATTCAAAAAGTTATCACTCCACGTTTTCACATAACACGCACGCACATCTTCAAAACATTTTCTCCAAGCATTTGAAAGAGATCCAGCTCTCTCCTGCTTAACACAACAATAGCATGCTCTGTACAAGCCATATCCACATGGCGCTATTCACAAGCCATATTTACAAGAAAGTCAACAAGTCCAAATAATGACATGCTCTACAAGAGGCATATATACAAGGCGCAATTCACAAGGAACACAGCAAGTCAAAATGAGAACATGCTTCTCACAAGCCATATTTACATGGCGCTATTCACAAGCCATATTTACAAGGAAGTCAACAAGTCACAATAATGACATGCTCTTCACAAGGCATATATACAAGGCGCAATTCACAAGGAACACAGCAAGTCAAAATGAGAACATGCTCCTCACAAGCCACATCTACATGGTGCTATTCACAAGCCATATTTACAAGGAGCTATTTACAAGGAACTCCACAAGTCATATTACATTGAATACATTGCACATTGCACAGCATAAGCAAATGCAGCAAGCCATTTAATGAGCAATTTAAAAGCATTTTTCACACACATATATACAATTACATCATCACCAAGATGGAATTGGCTCCCTCATGTAATGTCACCCTTCAAGCCTGACAGTTCAAACACCAAGACGAAAAGCATTCCTTCCACCCTGCATAAGTCAAATGCCATGATGTACTGCAATCTCCTTACACTGCAACTGTTCAAGCCCATAGGTCAATTTTCGTGCCGAGTGCCAACCAACAAGATAAAAACAATACAGCGCACACAGGCTACGTAAACATTTTCATGACGCCAGATGTTATGACTAGATTCTCCATCCAGATAGGACCAGCTCACCAGAGCACCACCAACCTGGCCAAAACGTAACCACCTCCCTCCTCAGGACCCATCTATCCAGGCACCTGGGTACCTACCTGAGGATGGGGAACTCGCAATATACAAGCTCATATCATCAGAAACACCACTAAGTCTATAGGGATTACTAGGAATACTCACTGATTACTAAGGACGTCCATGCCCTACACCACACTCATACCTCATAGTCTCGCAACCACATGGGTCCAGACTAATCTACCCTGGGGCAGTTCTGATTATTTACCATTACACACTGATCACCATCAGTGCTCACTCGGCACGCAATCCGGCGTGCCTATACACTAGGCTGCAGCCCTAGTGCTCTCTTCCTCACAATCCGGTCCACAATCTGGCAGACCTAAGCACTGGTGTCCCCCCAGTGTTCTCTAACTCACAGCCCGGTCCACAATCCTGCGGACCTACACATCAGGCTTCCACCTGATGCTCTCTTTAATGCCGCTTACCAACGACGATCACTTTCCTATGAATACCTTCAGCTCTCTCTCTCTCTATGTTGGGAAGTTTCTCTCACTATTCACTAAAGGTTCGCTACTACAATAATATTATGAAATGGCCGAATTACTTAGTGTCTATCTATTTTCTTAGCTCAAGGGCTCCTCTCTCTCCCTAATTATTCAGTGGCTACTTACCTGATCAGGGGCAGCATCTGTTCTGGCTGTAACACCTGACCAGAAGGAAAGGTTACCTGCGCTTTAAGAACAAGAGACACACACTGTATGCAAGAGTTATTCCCTGATTTAAACGCTCTCTATCATAAGAACAACAATTGCACACTGGTTCACTAAGAACTGGGGTATCTTTATTACAATAACAATAGAATGGGAATAGACACATACACAGATCTGTGGGGTCTCTGTAACTAACAGGAACTGTAACACACCGCTGAAAGAAAAAGGATTAGACATACAGTATAAGGACAAGGTTATCTGCGGGGTCTCTGTAACTAACAGAAACTGTAACACACCGCTGAAAGAAAAAGGATTAGACATACAATAGCCTAGGGAATAAAGACAAGATTAAGGTGTAAGTGTAAAGCAGACTAATTCAGACTACCTCACCTATTAGAAGGAATGTTTCTCTCTCTCTCTGGTGGGATCAGGGCTCTCTCACTCTCCCTCCGTCACCACAGCTTCACTCCTCTGGCTCAACTGCTTCAGCTGGCAGCTTCAACTCCTCCATCTGCTTTAATGCATTCTGATAAACTGGCAGCCCCAGCTGATAGTTCCAACTTTGTTCATATGACTGCTCTCTCCAGCTTCAGCAATCATCTGCCTTCTTTCTCCATTCCAGAAAACCAATTGAACTGAACTATACTTTTCAGCTCCAGCAAACATTCTACTCTTCACTCTTCAAGAACCAAACTGACCACTCCTCCTCTCCTGCAATTCGCTAATATGGAATCCTCTCCCCTCATGGAAATTTCCAACAGAGGGCTGCCTCCCACCGAATTCCTGTGCTAGCTCCAGGGCTCTCCGCGCAACCACAGTGCGCATCTGCATGTTACGTCTGGGCCCAAGAGACAAACACATTCTTCCGATAAGAACCAGTCCTGGCTGGTTTTCCCCTAGCAGACAACAGGCTTTACTATAAACATTACCTTTACCCTTAAAGCATCTCAGCTCTGCAGGGACAGAAAGCAAAATGGAGTCTCTCTAGTTCTGGGCCTTGTAGGCCTGAGAAGGATGAAATAACCCTTAGCTTTGTCAGAATACCTACACAAACCATACCAATATGTAATATAAAGTCAGGACCACAGGATCCACCCTCTACTATAGGCAGGATAATGAAAGGACACATAATTATGTTAAAGCCAATAGGCAATAGATGGATTAGAGTCAAGAATAAGGGATCTATCATCATATAAAGCAGCTATCCTCTTCTAGGTCTGGAAAAAAGGGCTTAAAAGGGCCAACACAAGGTAAGAATACAGATTATAGATGTGAGCAAGCTTAAAGTCTTCATCACTCCGAAATAGAGCCAAAAACCATGTCAGAACAGCATGCAACCTTGGGCAATGTTGAAATAGCTTTGTAAGAAGATAGTCATCTAGTGTGGTTACCCGTAAGATGGCCAACAAAACAGGAAACATCCAGAACTACGCTGCCAGAGCAACAACTTCTGGAAACCCACAAGCATAACCATGCTTGCCCGAACAACACATTTGCCTAAACCATGCATATGTGTGGTCCAGGCAAATGCGCTCTAGTGTTCATTGGGGACTGCTAACAGGAGCGTCAGCACGGGCAGCGGACTCGGATAAGTAAGAGGGGCTGGGGCTGGTTCTGGAGGTCACTTTCTGGGGAGGAGAGGGTTGGGGTAGTTTTAAGGTTTGGGGGAGTAGTTAAGTTTTTAGGGCAGGGGTGGGGTTTGTAATTCAGGCGCTGTAACTTTTAGAGCAGTGGAAGGGGTTGGGGCAGTCAAAGGGATAGTGCAAAGAGCGTTTGGGTGATTGGTGTAGTGTACATGAAGCCGTAGATTTTAGGCCTTAAGGCAGAGGCAGGGGAATGGGTAGATGAAGTCGTTTTTAGGGCTGTCAGTCAGGGTCGATTTTAAGGCAGTGAAAGTTGGGGTAATTTAAGCAATATTGCAGGGGTGGGGGATAGTGGTTTTAGGTTTTGTGGCAGTGGGAGGAGAATGGGTAGATGGGGTCATATTTAGGGCTGTGGATCGGGTACGTTTAGGGCAGTGTAATCTTCCATGGTTATGCCCCAAGGTGTCGGACTTCTGGCTTACGGTGTGTGCCGCCATCTCTGAGATTACCTCTGCATGGGTTCTGCCGGAACCGCTGCTGTGCCTGCTGGGTTCTGTCAAGTTTATTCCGAATGCCTCTCGCCGATTGATTGTAATGCTGCTGATTCATGTGAGGCGTAGGGTGTCCATGTGTTGGGGTCGCAGACCAGCGCCCAGATTCGCCCATTGCCTTGAAGATGCTTCAAGATGCCTGACCCTATTATCTGAGTTCTGGGACCTTCTGCCTGCAGGGTCTCGTCCACCTGACATATGGGGCCCCCTTGTGACATATCTCCTTTCCATAGCACATCCGAGGAGAACTGCCTCTCCCACACTCCCTGCGGGCACTCGTCCCGTGGCGGTCGCCGGTGTCAGTCAATGATTGGCCCCCTCCTGAACGAAATTCCCCCCCTGGCCAGGCCTATACCTTCCCCTACTGTGTTGCCACCGCCATCTACATCTGTCTTTTGTTTATGGTGCTCCTGCCGTGTTTTACAGGAAAATTATACTGTCGGATTGTAACTTCGTTATGTCTACTGAATTTTGAGACTTGCCTGATGTGTACTATGCTCTGTTTTGATGAAAAAGTGTACTTTGATCATGCTGTATCTGTCAATAAAGGTTTTTGAAAAAAAAAAAAAGTTTAGGGCAGTGTAAGGGGCGGGGGTAGTTTAATAAACAGCGCTGATGTTTAGTGTATAGAAAGGGGCAGGGTTTTGGGCCTTAGGGCAGCGGGAGGAGAAACTGTAGATGGGGTACTTTTTAGGGCTTGGGGGGTCGGGATAGGTTTTAGGACGGGGAAGTGGTTGGGGTAATGTATGCAAAAATGCAAGAGGAGGGGGTGGGGGGATAGTGGTGAGCTAAGCCACACATACCCATTTATCATTCATGCCTATACCACAAAATGTCATGGTAAAGGCATGCGTCGTAAAGGAATGCGTGATAAGATGCATTCTTGGTTAAGGCTCCGTGATAGAGGCATGCATAGTTTAACCATGGGTGCTCTATCTTACAACAAAACAAAACCTATAAAACCCCCCACGAAATAAGTAGAAATAGATTAAAGCTCTGTCATGTGGAAATACAATACATCAACCTATTGGATGGAAAAGCTAGACCACAGGTCTTTTCATAACTGCTATTTTTACTCTGAAGCACCAATAGTTTCCAGATCAATGCATGTTTAAAAACACAAATCAGTGTAATAATGTCCTGGCCAGCCTGACAACCCCTCCCCATTATCCCAATTGCGCAGTTTTAAAACCAGTGTCCAGATAAGTTTTGCATTTTTGGGGCAGGCCTCCACCAGAGCATCCACTCTTTATGATCTTTTCCCTACCGCAGGGCAGGTAGCCTGGTCAGTATACGGAGCCTCAAGCATCATGGGAAGATGTTTTGGCAGTACTAAACAAGGTGGAAGGATCCAGCCCATCTAAATACCGGGCCTGATGCATCTGAATCACTTCTATACAATCCTTCCATGTATCCTGGTCTGCTCGCCCGCAGAACTCACTCCAAGACATTGGGCCTACACTGTCTTGTGGGTCAGAATGCTTTCTCAGGCTAAGCTTAAGTATCCTAGGTGGACCTGTGGTAGCCACTCACCACCACTTACTGATTCCAGGCAGCAGGGCATTCTATGCTCTTCACCCTTTGCCCTTCATACCTGATGAGCACTGCTCATTGTCAGATGAGGTCAGGCTTCCATTTGTTGAGAGTCCCGTAGAATGCCATGCTTTCAATCCATGCAGGGGCAGTTCACGGCTATAACACATTCAAGTGCGGTGGTAAATTGCTGTTATCATACTGATGCAGCGATAAGGCCAAGGGAGGGCTGTCAGCAGAGCAAGTCTGGCAAAAAAGGAAGGGCAAGTAAAAGATTTTCATTACAGTTGGCAGCAGACATGGTGTCTGGGGAAATCATATTGCCTTTTCTGCCCATTGCTAAGGGACCCAGAAAAGCGGGGGGCTCCCTTGGGCTTCACGTTGCTGCACCACGGTTGCAAGACCGGAGGGAGGGGCTGACAACCTGTAGATTGTAACACAGATGAATGAATGAATCAATCAATCAATAAATCACTGGTTTATAATGCATGATACTCATCTGAGAGGGTCTCAAGGTGTTGGGGCAGCTCTGGATCAGTCAAAGAGCCACACCTTCTTCCTGAAGGTGTGCAGGGTAGGGGAGCGTCTGATGTTCACAGGTAGCCCGTTCCAGGTCTTGGCAGCGATGGCTTCATAAAGGCAGTGCTCTGGTCTGAACCCCTGTAGCTTTGAGCAGGCACAAGGTTCTGGACTTCAGCCTATGCTTCCCATGGCATGCGAGGCCCAGACTGGCACACAACACCCTCATTGATCCCAATAGCCTCCCCACCACTGCTGTGACTAAAGGCTAAAGTTCAACCTGCTGTCTAAAATGCCCAATGAAGGAAGGTGTTACAGTACAATGTCACTCTGAAAAGGTATACCTTCAGCTGTATCAGATGAGGGGGCTTGAAGGGGATTTGGTGGAGCAAGCAGAGACAAATTGCTATCCAATTTTCAATAGTATAATGACCTTATATTGCCTAGCATTACCATTATGTCAATTGTCTTCTCATAAAAATACCATCCCAATTGGTTGGAGTGCAGTAAAATCGTGAAAATGTAGAAGCAACACCTACCGCTTCCCCAGACCAAGTAGCTGAGATACATGGTACACAACAAGCACAATGTACTACTGTCTACACTGAGTCACCTACATTTACATCACCAAAGTGATTTGTCAATGACCGCTTTGTAGAAAGATAACCTTTCAGGCACCTCACGTACAATGTATGGTGTGCATTCTCTCATCTAGATGCCCTCATATGCCTTAGGTATCATCAATTTTAATGTTTAGAAATATGTGAAATGCCCAATCATGTTTCTCAATTGGCTGAAAAAGGTAGCCAAACACTCATGATACACATTCCTATGAGACCTCACCCCGAATGCTGTGGCAAACTAAGTTACTGAAAATCATGTTGTGATTAACAACATCTCTTGTCACAAGCGAAAAATCACTAAACTGATCCACTCGACCACAACCCCGAAGTCCTAACCCTTCTGCCTGTACCACTGATTGCACATGAAACATCCTATCTAGACATAATACATACACTCCACATCATTTGTCACATAAACACTCCATGACACCTTGACCCACACATAACAACTGACATGAACCTCTGATAGCACAGTACCTCCCCTTTCACCATGCTCAAGTCTAGTGCATCTTATTTCTGGGTGGACAACCAAATGCAGGCCTTGTGTGTCCCAACATAGAATCGAAATGCACACCTCATCAGCATTATGTGCCCTACTTCTATTTTAAGGATTATGCAAATGCATAGGCTCACATACCCTAACTGTGTGTTAAGCCCAGAGGTTGAGGTCCATTACTACGCAATGTAGTGTAAACGACAACAATCAAACCATATAAAAACTAGATGTCGAAACCTGTGACACCCATTATTGCATCACACACTTGGTCCCCATGCAATAAAGACATACAGCAATAGTGTACTAGAAAGTACAGAAAAACAGTCTAACTTATTGCCCGTGTTTTGGACCACAAACAGAACCCATACATTATAGCCAACTAATGTGAATGCCATGACAAACATCCAATCATTACTGTACATGAGGATACAGTGCATAAACACCTTGCATAAAGTGCATCTCAAATTTAAGGTGAGTGCTGGAAGACAACAGCGCCAGGAGACTGTGTGATCTGTACCCACCTCACAATCTCCATATGCACATGACATTGAAAATCAGTGACAACTGGGTCTAAAGGACAGTGGCACAAAGAGGCAGCGACCTGTGCCAATGTTGTCATTCTAAGTACTGAACAACATCAATTAAAGGCACCACCATTGGTCCACATCTATTAAGTCACATATTGAAGTTTACACATTGATCTGTGTATATGTGTGGCTAACGTAACTATCATGTATGCAGACTCAATACACCTTCAAGTGCAATAATGAGAAAGCTGCCTTTGAACACATTAAATGTTTATGTGTTCAAAGAGCATTGAGTTGTTCTTGACACAATGGACTGTGTGAAAATACATAATCCATTGCAAGGTCTGACCCTTTAGCAGACAATCCTACACAAACATCTAGTGGACATTGACACATAGCCAATTTAGGCACCCTAATCTACACAACATCTCAATAGACTGATCATACTCCATGGACCATATGATATCCTTGTCACTAACATCCTTGGACACACACATCACAAATTACAAATGAATGACACTTAACAGCAAATGCTATTTTTGGACGCAGGAATGTCCAAATCAAAAAGGAGCATGCTTTATTCAGCATCCAAAAATAAGATGATAAATCAAAGGCCAATGGCTAGTGCAAATGTCTCTGGATTGTGGGCCAGCAAATTGCTGTCCATACAAAATTGCCTTTAGTTTTCCTGCACAGGCATACCCCACCATGAGGGACATCAGGGGGCAGGCCAGGCACTGTTGGACTTGGCCCTTTTTGCAGGACCATCCCTAAACGTTTTGCCTGTCCCCCCACTTTATTTCTGCCATGGTGTTGGTGGTTTTAGGCCTCTGGGCAATTTAGCACTGCTGTCCAGTGTAAAGTGCATGTGCTCTCTGTGTTACATTGGTGAGATTGGCCTGTCCTTCCATGGCAATGCATTGGGATTCCCTGATCAGTGTGTCAGTGATAATTCCTGATATGGGAGAAGCAGAGTGGTCAAGTGTAGTATGTATGAATTTGTAATAATAAATGCTGCGCAATAGTGTGCACAGATGTATTATGACTATGTGAGAAATGCCACTTTTAGAAGTTGGTATTCCTGTGTGCTATTTGTCTGCCTGTCTGATGTGAATTGCATGTCTGGCAAATGGGTGACAGGGCCTGGGAGGTGTGTGTGGCTCCAGGAGGGGCACTAGACTTAATGGAACACCTCTGCTGGGAGTAGTGGGAGAAGTAATCCCCTGACTCTGAAAAGGACTGTGCCCAGCCTGTACAATGCTGGCTCTGCTCTGCCCCCACCTGAAAAAGGGGAAGAGGAGCTTGGAAACGTGCCCCACATCCCCCCTGAATCAGTTGCATCTGGTTCCCCAAGTCCTGTGCTGAAAAAAAAGAGGGAAATGATATAAGTATAGGGACTGTGACCCCATGTAATTGTTTCCCAGCTGCACCACACCAGTGTGGGCAGCTGCAACAAGATGGGCATGTGTTTTAGAAGTCCCTGAGTGAGACAGGAGAGGGCACAGTGGTGCCAGGCCTTCTTTGCTTCACAGCTGCACGGCAAGTAGCGTTAGCTGCAACGTTTAGGCCAACAGTTCTTTGGGGGAATTTTTGAGAAAGGAGTGAGGTATACTCCTCTGCCCCAGCAGCAATTGCGCACTTGTGAACTCTACTGAATTGGCAGCCGCCCTGACATGTTGGACATAGGGCGTTTGAGACCTCTGAGAAGACCAGTCGGCCAGGGGGACTGTGAGGTTAATAGGGCGCCAGGCCCTAATGTGATTTATGAGGTGCGCAGGAAATGTGATTCATGTACTGTGATTTATGCCTCTAGTATTTATGTTTAGGAGGATATTCCCTAATCTGAGATTTCTTATTATGAGATTACTGCATTATGTATTTATGCTTGTGAGGTTTTTGTCTAATGAGTTTAGGCTGGTGAGGTTCTCGCATAATTTGTTTATGCTCATGAGGTTGGCGCAGAATGTATTTCACACCTAATGTGATGCTGCTTGCATAATATGATTTATGTTAAAGGAGATGATTCCAAGGACAGTATTTTTTTCAGTAGTTACTGGATGTGTTCTACATTTACTATTTGTGCTTGTGATGGTTCTGACAGTGGCCCAATTGGCCCTATCAGGTGTATATAATCCCCTGTAAATATTGCATAGTGCCAGTTGGCACAGTGTATATTGGGGGATTACTATTCAAATGTGTTTATGATAATACAAAGGCTATTTTTATATATAACCTTGTGTGGTGAATGAATAAATGAATATAAAACTTTTAAAGCGCTAACTTTGCCCAAGGGCGTCAAGGCGCTGACAGCAGAAAATATATACAGACAACCAAAAGCACCCCTAACCCAGCATCTGAGTAAACAGTCAGGTTTTTAACATTTTACGAACAAGAGTGTGTGAACATTGTCCAGCAAGTTCATCGGGAAGAGAGTTCCACAATTTAGCAGCAGTCGTTGAGAAGGATCTCCTGCCCCATCCTAGCTGCTTGAAACGGGGCACCATAGGATGATTCTTACTTGCCGACCTAACGTTCCTAGTAGGGACGTAAATATGAAATAATCCTTTAATATCATCTGGGTCCTGGCCATAGAAGTCATTATGAGTAAGTCAAACAGCTTTAAACGTGACCCTACGGTCAATTGGGAGCAAATGCAGAGACCGGAGGGAGGATGAGACTGAATGATGTGTAGGCACATCAGTCACCAGCCTAACTGCAGTGTTTTGCACCAACTGCAGACGCCACAGCTGTCCCTTATTAATACCGAAATAAAGGACGTTGCAATAATCTAGTCTGGAGAGTATTAAGGCAAGAACAACTTGTTAGCGGGCAGCGAGTGAGAGACACTGCGCGACCTTCTTTATGATCCTTATAAGCCGAAAAAGGTAACCACCGTCCTACTGATATGTATATTGAGGGACAAAGAGTTGTCCAACAGGACTCCCAAGTTCTTAACATGGGGAACATGGCTGGGGCAAGTACCCAGAGATTCCGGCCACCATTCCCCAGACCAGATGTTTACCTTGTCCCCAAAAATAAGAATCTCCGTCTTCTCGCCATTCAATTTAAGATAGTTCTTGACCATCCATGATGATACTGCCTGCATACAGTTTTTAAAATTGCAGGCGCGTCACTGATGTTATGAGTGATCGACACCATGATCTGCGTGTCACCCGCATATGATAACATTCCAGACCAAAGCATTTTACTACCTTTGCTAGCGTGGCAACATATAAACAATGTAGGGCTAAATGAAGATGCCTGGGGCACCACGCATAGCAGGGTGGTTGGGTCAGAGTAGAAATTGCCCAGTTTCACCATTTGGGTCCGCTCACTAAGAAAGGAGACAAGAAGACTTAGAGCCGAGCCTCCAACCCCTATCTCCCTGAGGCGATTCACAAGCCTCTGTGCAGTAAGGGTATCAAAAGCTGCGGTAAGGTCAAGTAGAATGAGCAAAGTAGTATGGCCTGCATCCACCTGTGTGCGAATGTTATCCAGCACAGTGGTGAGTGCAGTTTCGGTGCTGTGACCATTTCTAAAGCCATGTTGAGACCCACCAAGGATTTGGTGGTCCCTCAAGTAGGCACTCACATGGACGTTTAGGTGGGATTCTAAGATTTTCGCTGGAGCCTGCAGGAGAGAAATAGGTCGATAAGTCTTCAATTCCAGCAGATCCAATGATGGCTTTTTTAAGAGAGACCTAACTACTGCCGCCTTACAGGCCAGGATATATTGCCCCTCCGAAATAGCCAAATTGAGGACAGCGGTAAGATGCGGAAAAAGGCATCTTTTCAACTCTTTAGAACTTTCAAAGGACAGGAGTCCATTGGCGAGCCGGACTTATTTCCTTCTAATAAATGCTCCGTACTCTCCAGAGACAGACTCTGGAAGGAGAGTAAGCAGGAGGGCATATTATTTCCAGGGCTTTCCCCAAGCCACTTTCATACTGAATAACTGAATCCAGATTCAGATTTTGGGCTTCCAACTGAGTGTATATATCTTGGATCATCGTACAATAGAAATCTGAGAGCCTCGCAGAGCTTCTGTGACACCTCACCAGGGTCAGTAATTGTAGGAGTAATCAGGGAATATACATTGTGAAAGAGGTCTTTAGAAGTTTTCATAGACTCAGAGACCTTAACAAAGGACTGTCCCTTCTCCTCCAGAGTGGCCGCCTTATATACCTTCAGACATTGTTTATGCAGGTTTCTGCCTGGTGAATTAGGCTCAGTGCACCATGATCGTTCCAGCATCCTACATTCCTGTCTCAGCTTACGCAGTCGGTCAGAATACCACAGAGCTGAGGGTCTTTTCCTTGCTGAATAGTGGGTTTTTAAGGGGGCTAAACTATCCAGTACTTCTACTAGCTTTTTGGAAAGCTCAGTTGCCGCTAAATTAGCACTTAGGTGATCTGGAATATGAACATTTACCGAGGCGATCACTACCTCCTTGTTACTAATCAACTTCAGATTCCGTTTTTCAAGCTTTTTCTTGTTATCGAGTTGCGAGAACTCTGACGCCGAGACCCTCAGACTGAAAGGAATGGCGAAGTGGTGTAACCAAGGGAACGAATGGGCTCTCCTACCCTAATACAGACGGTTTCAGAAGGATCGATGCAGGTACCGAGAGGGTGCCTGGCGATGCGGGCGGTGTGCCATTTTCGTCATCACTCCCCTCCCGAGACCCATGGTGAGACGATCACTTACACTACAAGTGCAACAGGTGCCTCTAAATTAGAGGTCAACCAACGAAAAAGTTTACACAACTTGCACTTTTTACACTTATTTTTCACTTTCACGCCCTCTGGTTAGGGTGGGCGTTAGCAAGCCCATACCGCCGAGGTTCAATTCTCGTGGTCCTGATGAATACCAGGTAATTTACACCATAATGGCAGAAACATGTTGACCCCACTTAAGAGGAAGCTGTGAACAATTCATTTGGCTCCCTTCCGACACTTTGTTTTTAATATGTCTGATCGGCCACCCAATAAATATTTTCTGTGACACAATCTAGACATTTTTAAGTAAACCACACTATCATGTTTTCACTTGTCACAACACAAAAAAAACTGCTTTGCCGTAACTCTGCCGTCAAAGCACACCGGGGAGGCACTCGGCCTCTCCCAGGGGGGCCCAATGATGAAGCATGTCACCAACCAGTTTGGTGAGTGAGAGCCTTCTATATAAATCCAAAATATTTATATATCTATCCCCATGCTCCCTCACTTGAGGTTACAGTAATCACACTCTTTTGTTGTTTAAACTACCTGTTGTAATAAGTGCAACAAGGCAAATACTCACCACCTCCTTGCCACTCTCTGGCTTTCAACTGTCCATCTAGGATGGGATAGGCCCCCGCCAGGATCCATAGCATTAGGGGGGTCAGGGTGTTGGTGCTCCCCTACTGCCTGGAGATGAGAGGGCCATCTGAACTCTTGCAATCTTCTGTGATCAGCCTCTGAAGTATTGCCACCGTTCTCTGCAGTGGGCATCAACTGCACCTTCCAGGTGATGGCTGTCCACAGCAAGACCTTCTGATGGGTGTTGACCTGTAAGAATGAAATGGTGACATGCCCTTAGTAAACATTTTTTAGGTACATATCCAGCTACTTTAACACATAGGTCATGAACAGTTGGCTTAAGCATACTAAAAGTTAGCAGTCTATATTTCTTCACACTGCACCTGTTGGCAATGTTGACCAAATTTACCATTTGTTTGACAGCGAGAGGTGATACAAGCAGGGACAATCAGACTCACCAGGCGGGAACTGCTTTCAGTGCTACTGTCTCCGCTCTCCCTCCGCTGCAGCACCCTTTACATCCTCATTGCTGCCCCCGAGTGGGGGAGAGCGAGGGGGACTCCAAACCACAACTCCCAAGAGCCCCTGCGACCGGAAGTCGCATACAGGGATATCGCGCCAGGAGGCGCATAAAATCGCGCACTATTCCCGGTGGAGCGGGGACCAAAATTTGCCATTTGTTTGACAGCGAGAGGTGATACGAGCAGGGACAATCAGACTCACCAGGCGGGAACTGCTTTCAGTGCTACTGTCTCCGCTCTCCCTCCGCTGCAGCACCCTTTACATCCTCATTGCTGCCGCTGAGTGGGGGAGAGCTAGGGAAACTCCAAACCACAACTCCCAAGAGCCCCTGCGACCGGAAGTCACATACCGAGATATCACGCCAGGAGGCGCATAAAATCGCGCACTAATCCCCACGTCGCGGGACGCGCGCGGGCGGCGCCGGGCAAAGCCTGGGCCAAGGGCGGGCCCGTTGTAGCCCGTTAGAGACCGTTTGTGACCGGACCGGGCCCCCCCTCTTTGCCTATCTATTGTATACCACTCTTCACACACAGATATCCTGTATGTATGTTTTACTTTAATTATATAGTATAAACTGATACCTGTTGAACATACATTGATAAGCAATATGTCTACGAGGGGTAGTAGAAGCAAAACAGCGGCGGGAGGAGCGCAGATAATTGGCCCTCTGGATAAATTTATAACAAGGGCGAATGAAGCTATAGACCAAGGCATCATCCTCCTTGAACGCAGAGTCTCCCAAGATCTACAATTAGCCAGACTTTCATCCTTTGGACTCCTTGCATTAGCTAGAACCCCAGCGCAAACCCAGGACCCCGGTTCTCTAGCAGATGACCGGCCAGAAGCACTTAGTATGCCAAACATAGTTGATCTGTCTGCGTCACAACTTTTATCGGACTCTCAACTAAGTCTGGCAATAGAAAGGTCACCTGAACTAGGCATTAATCTCATGCCAGATGAAGTAAGAAATAGGCAGTCAAAGGGAAGGCGGGAGGGCGCTATACAGAAGCAAAAGAAACAAGCAAAGGTGCCAATGGTTAAAGAGAAGTGCGCACCAAAGAAAAAGCCAAGTAAAGCAAAAGATTATTATCCAAAAAATGGTAATGGGATTAATAAATCAATCCCAGATGTGACAAATGAGGTTTTGGACACAGAAAGTGTAGAGGTTTTGGCCACGCTGGGGGAAACATGTAATCGTTGTGAAGCAACTAGCAATTTGTTAGTAAAAATTGGGGAGCTTCTTAATACCTATTTGTCCCCAATAGAGACTAGACTCTCAAACATAGAAAAACAACTGGCCGGGCTGAGTGTCTCCTCCTAAAACACTCTTAAGAATATTCAGAACACATCTAACCCCGGGGCTACCTTAGCTGGTGGGACAAAACCTAGAAACAACAATTTGGTAGACGGTACAAGTGTTGAACACAAATGTAATGCCAAAGACACCAGCAGCCCAAGCTAACAAAATATTAGTTACACCGGCAAACCATTCTGCACCTTCTGCACCCACTCGACAAAAAGATAGCCTACCTAAGGCCCCCCCAACGCCCCCCTTTAGGGATCAGAAGAGGGGAGAAAAAGAGCATAGACGTATAGTTAATCTCCCTCCAGAAGCAAGTCTGCTAGTAGTGGTTATGATTGGGGTTCCAGAGGTGTCAGACCATATTGTTGAAACCAGTTGGTCTTTAAAGAACAAAGTAAAATATTGGCTTAATGCCAACTGCCCCCTACCCCCACACTGCTCAAGTAGGATTTTAACAGTGCGCAGAGTCCCCTGGATAGGAAAAGAGCGTAAAACTACCCCGGGTGACTGCGTCATAATCAATTTTGAGGACCCTCGTACTGTAGATTATATATGCTCCTGGAGTACACAAGGTTGTTACAAACATATAGAAACTAAACAACTCTCCTTCTTCTATCCCCCTAGGAGTCGTGCTTGGCCAGGTCATGACAGGAACTGGAGTAGAATGGGCTACTGAGACCGTGGAGAAGATTGGGGAAATTGGGGAGGGAACATGGGAAGAGATGGAGCATTTGTGGATAATTTTTTAGGGATTTCGACCGCAAACAGATACAGATGTTTAGAGATGGTCGACTGACTGACAGCAACCATTTCTAGACCAGGAAGGGTCTAGAAAGACTGATAGAAGAGATAATCAGATGTCTAATAGCCACCCGCTGCTCAATCCGAATGAAAGGGAAGCAAACGTAATAGTCTCTCCCATAGAGGGATTCCCTTCATCCACACGGACAAACAATAGAAAGGAGATGATCGCAGCGATTATAAGCACTGGCGAGGGTGAGGATAGTTCGCTACTTGAAAAAAGATCTTCAAACGAGGGGACCACAATTGATGAGGATATTGAAAAAGCCTGCCTTAATATATCAACTAAATCTGACCTTGTGATCCTTAGTTGGAACGTCGCAGGGCTGTAATCAAGACTATCCGACCCAGACTGGTTAAAGATTCTATCCGATAAAGATATAATTATGTTCCAGGAGACATGGGCCACCACCAACCTGCATATAGAGGGTTTTCACTGCAATAGTATAATTGCAATTAAACCTGATTTTGGTAGACCCATGGGCGGGTTATTAATTGGTATTAGGATAACTGCAGGTGGTAGCATTAAGATAATACCTACCAAAAGTCCAAACATCCAGATCATTGAATATAAAAGAAAGATCCCCTTTTATGTGATTAATTTTTATAATAATGATTTTTATTCAATCCCAAACAGAAATTTGACTGAACTTTCTAAAATCTTGTCTGACATCGTTGAGTCACCAGACAAAAGTATGGGCAAAAGGATTATCCTAGCTGGGGACTTTAATGCTAAAATTTAAAACTATTTGGGACAAATACCCAAAGTGACCGAGCTGCAAAATGGGGCCTAGAACTGGATTTGCTCATTCGTGAACACATGCTAACTAATATTATGGATGTAAGCCCTACCCCTACAAGTAATTATGTTACAACATTTAGAGGCAGAGATTACTCCACAACTGTTGATTATATTTTTATGTCACCTGAGCTTATTGACAGCCTTATAGTGGCCAAGGTAATTGAGACTGCCTTTGGGGATCATAATGCCTTGGTGGCAAATATTAGACTAGGGTCCTCGCCAGTGTTTATAAGCACTGTGGGGGCCGGAGACATAACCCCCGTCGCAAACAACTTAAGACTGAAATGGAGGAGGGTGGATAGTGGCTGCATAATCAACCAGGTTACAACCAAGCACCAAAATCTAATAGATTCAAGTCAAGTCAAGTCAAGTCATGGAATTTGTATAGCGCACTACATACCCAGAGGGTTTCAAGGCGCTTAGGAAGGGGAGGAGGGTTACTTGTCAAATATCCATGTTTTAAGTTGCTTTCTGAATGCTAGGTGGTTCTGGGTAAGGCGAAGGTACGCGGGGAGTGAGTTCCATGTTTTGGCAGCCAGGTATGAAAAGGATCTGCCTCCCATGGTGGTCTTGTTGATGCGAGGTACAGTGGCGAGGGCTTGGCTGGAAGAGCGTAGTTGGCGGGAGGGGGTGTAGAAGGACAGTCGTGAGTTGAGGCAATCTGGTCCGATGTCGTAGAGTGATTTGTGTGCGTGGGTAAGCAGACGGAAAGTGATCCTCTTATTGACGGGTAGCCAGTGGAGGTCTTTAAGGTGACTGGAGATGTGTTCGTTGCGTGGGATGTCTAGTATGAGCCTGGCTGAGGCGTTTTGGATTCGTTGGAGCTTCTTCTGGAGTTTTGCGGTAGTACCTGCGTAGAGGGTGTTTCCGTAGTCCAGTCGGCTCGTGACCAGAGCGTGGGTGACTGTTTTCCTTGTTTCGGAGGGGATCCAGCGAAATGTTTTCCTGAGCATGCGAAGAATGTTGAGGCAAGAAGAGGATACGGCGCTGACTTGTCTGTTCATTGAGAGTGAAGAATCCAGGATGACGCCTAGGTTTCGTGCGTGGTCTGTCGGGATGGGTGCTTTTCCGAGGGCTTCTGGCCACCAGGAGTCGTCCCAAGCAGAGGGGGATGTACCTAAGATGAGGACTTCTGTTTTGTCCGAGTTCAGTTTCAGACGGCTTTGTTTCATCCATTCGGCAACTTCTTTCATTCCTTCGTGTAGGTTAGCTTTGGCGGTGCTGGGGTCATTGGTGAGGGAGAGGATCAGTTGAGTGTCGTCCGCGTAAGAGATGATGTTGAGGTTGTGTTGGCGTGCGATGGCCGCGAGGGGGCTCATGTATACGTTGAAGAGGGTGGGACTGAGTGAGGATCCTTGTGGTACGCCGCAGATGACTTCAGAGGCCTCGGACTTGAATGGAGGAAGGCGGACTCTCTGGGTTCTTCCGGTGAGGAACGAGGTGATCCATTCAAGTGCTTTTCCTTGGATTCCGATGTTATTGAGGCGTTGTAAAAGGGTGCTGTGGCAGACTGTGTCGAAAGCTGCAGAGAGGTCAAGGAGGATGAGGGCGACTGTGTCTCCATTGTCCAGTAGAGTTCGAATGTCGTCTGTTGCTGCGATGAGGGCGGTCTCAGTGCTGTGTTTAGCTCGGAAGCCAGATTGTGAGGAGTCGAGGGATTTGTTGGCTTCGAGGAAGGCGGCGAGCTGGTTGTTGACAGCCTTTTCGATGACTTTGGCCGGGAATGGAAGAAGCGAGATGGGGCGGTAATTTTTGAGTTCGGTGGGGTCTGCTGTTGGTTTTTTCAGGAGGGCGGTGAGTTCAGCGTGTTTCCAGTCTTCCGGGAAGGTGGCGGAGTTGAGGGAGCAGTTGATGACGTCTCGGAGGTGTGGTGCTATAACGGAGTCTGCTTTGTTGAATATGTGGTGAGGACATGGGTCTGTGGGGGATCCTGAGTGGATGGAATTCATCAGCCGGATGGTGTCCTCAGTGGAGATTGGGTTCCAGTTGTTAAGGGTGTTCACGGGGGGAGGATGATCAGCAAATGGTAGGGTGGGTTGGTTTCCGGGTTGGTTGTCAAAGCTGTTGTGGATGTCTGCAATCTTGTTGTGGAAAAATGAGGCTAGGGAGTCGCAGAGGGCTTGAGATGGGGTGATGTCGTTGGAGTTGGCCGAGGGATTGGAAAATTCCTTGACGATGTTGAAAAGTTCCTTGCTGTTGTGGGCGTTGTTGTCAAGTCGATCTTTGAATGCTGTTTTCTTGGCTTTTCGGATCAGTTGGTGGTGAATGCGGGTGGCGCTTTTGAAGGCGTCCTTGGTGCTGGTGGTTGGGTCTTTTTTCCAAGCCTTTTCAAGGGAACGGCAGAGTTTCTTGGACTTCTTGAGATCATCGTTGAACCATGAGGCCTTCTTGCTGCCAGGTTTGCTTTGACGTTTTTTGAGTGGTGCTAAGGTGTCGGCGGTGTACACTATCAGATGGGAACCATCTAAGGATAATCTCAGATTTTACTAACCTGTGTACAGTCATAAAAACACTCTTAACTGTTCCCAACCAAAGAATAAATACGGACCCTAAGTGGTTCCGTTGCAAATAGGGCTTTGCGTAAGGCCCTGAATGCTAAGCCCAGATGCCAAATTGAGGTTAGGGAGGCAAGAAAGAGGTACAAATCTGCAATAGGGGAATGTAAGGCAATCATCTTGTCAGAACGTTGGGAGGAGCTATCAGACTCAGCATCAGGGAAAAAAGGAACAATCTTTTGGGCTGCAGTAAAAAATATGCGTAACATGGGAACCCAAATGTCAGTAATAAGTTGTACCATCTCCAGAAGTCAGTGGGAAGACCATTTTTCTAAATGTTAGTAATAACTATGCACCAGGCGAATTATGCTCCTTAGAGATCAACCTAGGAGAGGTGATCGCGGGTATTAAACAAAGTCTTGGTAATAAAGCCCCTGGGCCAGATGGCCTTCCAATAGACATTATCAAATGGAAACCTGAACTCTGGGCACCCATCTTAAAAAATGTCTTTAATATTCTGCCATTAGTGCCAATACCTGATACATGGTCCACAAGTATAATAGTGCCTATATATAAAAAATTAGAAAGAACAGACCCAATAAATTATAGACCCATTTCGCTTCTGGATAATACCCTTAAAATTCTGGGGCGAGTACTATACAACAGAATAGATGATTGGGTGGATGAAACAGGGATCTTAGATTCCTGTCAAATGGGGTTCAGAAGCGGCTTTGGAACGACCGAGCAGTGTCTAAATCTAAATTTAGAAATTGGTAAATGTACCATTGCTCGGTCGGTACCAATCTACTTAGCGTTTATGGACTTATCGTCCGCATTCAACATAGTAAATAGGTCCAAATTGTGGTACATTCTCCTAGACTATGGTTTAGAAGAGCCCCTTGTACATTTCCTGGCCTACTTGCACACTAACACAAAGGCACAAGTAAGGATCGGGATGGCGGGGGAATTGTCAGGGCACATAAAGGTAGAAAGAGGAGTAAGGCAGGGGTGCGTTTTAGCACCCCTGTTATTCATTATCTATATTAATGGACTAAACAAATCCCTAAAATTGGCAACTACAGATGTCCCAAAAATAAGGGGGGATTGCTACTGACTCTGCTTTATGCAGATGATGCAGTGCTCATGGGCCACACCCCAAATGCTTTACGCAGTTTGGTAAAAGATTTTGCACAATACATGGATAAACTTGATCTTAAAGTAAATTTAAAAAAATCTTTTATTATGTCTTGTGGCCCGGGGAAGAGACAACTAAGTGTTATTTCGGTGGCATCTGATAAACTCTACTCCACCAATACTGTTCCCTATGTGGGAATGGTTTTTGTTGCGAACGGCTCGTGGAGTGGACATTTGGTCCACGCCACGAGCAAGTTCTCAAAATCCATTAATTCTATTCTTAGCCTTCCATGGCCTAAGAAAGTAGGTGCCACTAAAGCAATTTAAAAAAAATGTAAATTACAATGCGTGCCAGTAGCAACTTACGGGGCAGAGATCTGGGGTCTGGGCAAAACACCTAGGGGCAGATTTATGTTAACTGGCGCATCCCCAGGGATGCGCCAGTTAACATGCGCCACAGTGCGCCACAGCTCCGCCAGCCATGGTGTGCCGCATTTATAATGCGGCGCACCATGGTGCAAAAACGGCACAGATGCGTGACGCATCTGTGCCGGAAATGTGTCGCATTGCTGGAGTTGCGTCGCAAGCGCGACGCAGCTCCAGCAAGGCTCGGGGGTGCCCCATTTTGACAATGCTGCGTCAAGACCTACGCCTGCTTCAAGCAGGCGCAGGCTTTTGACACAGCATTGGCTTAAAAGTGACTGAGTGAAATCTCATAGATTTCACTCAGCCACTTTTGCGAGGCGCACCTGCCCCGGAACGCCCACCCTGCGCCGGAACGCCCACAAGCGGCGCAGGGCTTTACAACGTGACGCATCTGCCTAGATGCGTCACGTTGTAAATCGTTTGTAGGGATGCGCCACGTTTACGCCGCCTTGCGTGATGCAACAGCGGCGTAAACGTGGCGCAAGGGCCTCATAAATCTGCCCCTGAGTATCCAGACCGAGGAAAACCGCTTCTGTAGAAAAATTCTCGGAGCACCCATCTCCTCTTCAGAATATATTTGTCACTGTCAATTGAACCTGCACTATATATCAGATTTTATTCCATCTAGACCGGCCATGTTTTGGCTTGCTATCTGGAAGAATAATCTGGCCAGCCTAACCCAAGATATTATAAGAGACTGTCTCAATTGCGAAAAAGGGATGATTATCCCCTGTCTCTCTGGAGTTTTTAAAAAACTGAGTAGTGTAGGTAAAGGACACCTTTTCCTTGATCCTAGCAAGATTGAGCCCAAAGACAAAAATAATCTAAAGTCTGCACTGTATGCACTTTATAGTAAAGATACACTGGCGATGGAGTTAACTAAACCAACTATCCAGGTTTATGTGAATAAAGATCTGCATATACAACCAATTCCAATGTACCTTACGCTGCCAATGACAAACTGGGAAAGATCTCTACTTTTTCATTTAAGGGTAGGCACTGTTAGATTTTTATTATGTTTCCCACTAGGTCATTCTTTATTGAGATCTGGAAATAAATTGTGCCCATGTGATGATATGAGCGTACAAAATGATTTACAATTTTTCTTTTTTTTGTAAACTTTACCAAAAATATTTCAAATGGTTCCTATCCCCATATTTCAAGAAGCACAGACCACTTTCTTTGGAGGAATCTTATTTGATGCTGTTAACTTTGAACAATGAGGAACTGATATTCCGCACTAGCACTTTCTTAAGAGTTATTACTCATGTACGGAAAACAATGGAGCACCCTTAGAAAATGTTTGTACTGTTGCTGCTAATTAATTTGTATTTTATAATGTGCTGTTTTTAAATGTATTTGAAATCATGGTCATTTTAGTCATTGGGGCTGTATTTTGTATTGCTTTTATGAATTTGCAAAAATTCGAATAAAGATTTTGATTCGATTTGATTCGACTTATTCACACGAGAAGAGTGATATGAAGTCCAGAACAGTACAGACACAATGGGCCCGATTCACAGAATGAACTTAAGACTCAATCCTAAACTTACTACTATTTTGGTATTCAAAGAATGCTCTTACTACTTTTGGCATTCACAGAATGCACTTACTACTTTTGGTATTCACAGAAGTTCGGATTTTGTCTTAAGTCTGTCTTAAGTTTGTCTTAAGACAAACTTAAGACAAAATCCTAACTTCTGTGAATACCAAAAGTAGTAAGTTCATTCTGTGAATTCAAAAAGTTGTAAGTGCATTCTGTGAATACCAAAATAGCAGTAAGTTTAGGATTGAGTCTTAAGTTCATTCTGTGAATCGGGCCCATAAACAGCAGTGCACTTGTTCTGAACATTTACCTACACTTTTCTCTAGGATTGCCAAAAGGTTTGGATATATGTCTCATTGTTGAAATCTGCCCTATGTGCATGGTTACCAGAAATTTACACTTCCAATGCTGTCAGATTGTTACTCACTTGCTCCTCTGGTGTGCCATATATAAGCTTGTACTGGGGAGGGCCATGTCCACCGGCATCTTCAGTTCTTGCAGTGTAAAGGCAGGGACCCTCATTCCTGTACAGCAAGACATTGTAGCTCCCAGAGGATGTGTAAAAGAGCAGAGAGAGGGAGATCTATAAGAATGCAGTTCCTGAAGGCAAGTGATCTGTATTGAAAACTGCAAGACTTATATCTAGACCACATAGGTGGTCTTCTGTGCATGATGTCAAAGGGATAGGTCCATGTTGGTTGCATTTTCCAAAGTCGTCCAATCGCTTCAATTGCTCCATGATTCTCTGCTACCGCGCGGTTCACAAAATCTGTGGTCCTTGAGTAGGTTTGAAACACAACTAATGGAAGTTTTCCACATCAGTGTACACTGAAGGTGCACACCATCAGTAAGCCATAACTCTCCGCCTACTGCAACCCCTGAAAAATGTTTCAGTTGGTGTAAAATGGTTTGGGTTTGTTATACTCCATGCCTGGATGCGCTATATTGCATGTGAAAGGACCAACTAACTTTTCCTTCCAGACTCCCATGATACATTAACCTTGAGAGGAGCATTACCCACTTATTGTTCAGACCCTCCAGGATATCGCGATTTCGCGATTTCGCGATTTGCCGCGAAATCGGCACTTTTGTAAAAATGCCGCGATTTTTACAAAAGTGACCGCGAAATCGGCACTTTTGTAGAAATCGCTGCATTTTTACAAAAGCCGCTATATCCTCGCTATATCCTGGGGGGTCTGCTTGATCAGCTTGCCCAAGAAGTGTCCTTTGCTTGGATCCTCTGCCCACCTCGTATTGTCCGGCACCGAACTCGGTTATAGACCTCACAGATTTTAGCTGACAACCCAGTAACACATCTTATGGGGCTAACATAACGTGCGGCTCGGCTGAAAGGGGGCATTGTGGTGCCAGTGAGATGCGCGCGGGCGACCCTGCCGGCGCTGGGGAGGAGGTTGCGCCATAGGAAGCCCCCTCCCTGCCGCCCTCCCAGCCCTGGAAGCATGCATCGCCCCCGTGCCAGCAGGGCTTCAAATGGGAAAAGAAATACGTGCAGGTATTCCCCCAAATAAGCCGTGGAGTTAAAACGGGACTTCTAGTAAGGGCTTAAGATGGAAACATTGAATCGTTCGAAATGAAGGAAACGGAGTACCATCAAAACTGGGCAATGGCCACAGCTGTTATTTAGAGTGATTATAGAAGGAAGAAGTGTGAATTTAAGCACTATACATCAAAAGCAAATTTAAAGTGCATCGTACGAAGTAAGGATTATGCCCACAATTGCGTCATATATCATACATGCTCAGCTAGGACATATGGCATTTATTTTTCATAGAATGCATTTACTATTGTTGCAGATCGCTTTCCCCAAATTGTTTTTAGAGGTGGCCAAGTCCATTACGTTCTGTAAAAGTATGAATGATAATGTGTTCGATTATAAACACACTTTTACCCAAGGATTTCCGTGATAGTCTCGCCTTTGTCGGTCTCTTCGCAAGCTCTTTTTTGTCTCTCTTGCACAATCTCTCCCCTTCCCATCGTCAACTGTGTGGTTAAAACGTGTCTCTCTATTTTTGCTCTCCCCTCTAATATCATATCCCCTGGCTTGGCCCCTATCTTTCACTTTCCATGTTTGTCCGGTGTCTCATTCTCCCTCCATTCACAGTCTCTTCTTGCTCTCTTCTCTCCGATGTCTCACCCTTCCCCTTCCAGCTTCCCTTTCTGATGCCTCTCTACTGTGCCTGCTTCTGTCGGCCAGTCTGCAGAAAGACGACGGAAGGGAGAACTGCTGGGGTCATCTCATCTGCTCGCAGCCCCTCTGGATTTGTCGGGACAGCCACGACTAGCTTTAAAATAAAACAACACAGTATCTGAGTGTACTGCTAATAGCTATCATTCATGAAACACAGCAGGTGGGCAGCAGACCCCTCAGTCCGGAATCAACTTTCTTGCGCTGGGCCTCACCTCCCGCTGTTCTGCACTAAACACAAGTCAAGGCGACAGGATTCTTTTAGTCCAAACTGCGATGTTTTACCCTCAAGATAAAGTACTCAGTGAATGGGCGACTTCCCGGGCATCATTGTGCTGGGTAAATCGGCTCCACTGCTATCTTTCACCTTTTAATGCCGCAGGTGGGAGGGACCTCTAGGGAAAATGTCTTTCAATCTGCTGTGTTGCCAATTTTAAAAGCGGGTCAGTTTTAGTTTATAAAAATGGTCTCGAACTTAGAAAATGTAGAACAGCTTCCAAACCGTTTCTAAATACCTGTCATATTATTTGTGCATGGTTGTGTAAAGAAACTTGATGTTTTTAAATTAATAGCTTTTGCATCTATTAATCTAAACATTTTATAAATGGTTAATACAATCTGCGTCAGTGGCATGCACTCTTGTACTCCTCCTTAGGTGCTCAAGGTCTCTTCTTAACAGCTCTAAAGTAAAAATGTTTTCAAAAAAGCAAAAACTACAACCCCAGCATGCTGTTGCTAGCAAAACGCCTAGACCGTTCTTTAAGGTGTCATATGTGGCATGGGCCTTTCTGGCAAGGTCTGTTAATTTGCATGTGCAGCAAGTAATCACAGTTTTTCAATCTGAGAGACCGTATTCTTGAGGAAACAAAGTGTCTACATTGTAAAGAAACCAAATATACATAGCTTCATGTTGTTAACCCCTTCCATGCTGATGACGGAATCGCTCCGTCATCAGCTACAGTTGAGCTGTGCTGATGACGGAGCGGTTCCGTCATGGCCCGGCCGCCGCGCCTGCGCGGCGCTGATTTCGCGCCTGCGCGGGCGTTCTAAAGAGCGGGGCGGGTCATGACGGAACCGCTCCGTCACCAGCACAGCTCAACTGTAGCTGGTGACGGAGCGGTTCTGTCACCAGCATGCGGCGGCCGCGCGGCCGCCCCGCCCCTTTAGCGCTGCGGCGGAATAGCCGCCGCAGCGAAGGGGTTAAATAACTAAAAAAACTAAGATATCTGTGTTTGTTGTAGGAAAAATGGCCACATAAAATGCCGCAAAATTGCCGCTAAATTTCCATATTTGTGCCGCTAAATTTCCATTTTTGTGCCGCTAAATTTGCTAATCCATGCCGCTATATCCTGGGGGGGTCTGATTGTTAGTCTAATTACAACAATAAAAACCAACAACAGTTTTTTATCTTCATTTTATAGAAGCCACTGTGAGCCGGTGTGTGATCTGTTTGATGTGTAGGTGGAAAGGGATGGTGTGCTTGATGTTCAGTGTACTACATTACAGATGAAAACTACACTCCACCATAACAGATCCTACAGACCCTTTGCACATCAAATAAATATTGCAAGACATCGGTGTGTTCTAAACTTCAATGGACATCAGCAGATTAAATAATCTGTACATTGTCAATGGTTTGTGCATGACAACATGACTGTGTCCAGCATGTAACATTGGTCCACATTAATTGCACAGTGATACGCTAGATGTATGTGTTGTTCAGGCTGGTATGCATGAAATGAACCTACTTTGTTAACAGATGAACAAGAGAAGTAATTAAAAAAAATTAAGTAAGGTGTTCTTATTGTGTGAGTTTAGAACTATGCACGGCTTAATATTGCACGGAAAGTAACTGCCACTACTGCAAACAAACTACTGCACTATCATTGCAGTGTCAACATATATCTTATCCACATTTAGCAATGACATGTATATTGTGATAAGTTTCCCAAAAACATTAATCTATGAAATGTGTTTTTTGCTGACATGGAGCGTTATGTGTGATTAGGTGCTCTCTGCAGTTTGTCTAAGTACAATTTACTTGGGACATTATGATCTGAAACCAGCTGTGTATACACTCTATACATAGGTATTGGGGAGGAGCCGGAAGACAGCTTCCTGTGTAAAGGTCATTATCAGACCTACGAACAATGGAAGAGAGAAATGTGATCAGAACATACCATCCCACTCGGGCAAGCATCCAAGATTTGTGCCAGCAGTTGGCCCCTTCATTGCGGCCTCATGGCAAGTATCCAAAAGCAGTGACCCCCTTAGTTAAGGTGAGGATAGCACTACATTTCTTTGTCACAGGCACATCCCAATTCACAGTAGCAACATGATGGAATGTCACAGCCTATGTTTAGCAATGTTCTTTGTGATGTGGTGTAGGCATTGACCCAATACATGGATAGCTACGGAAAGTTCCCAGCACCATTTTTTATGTTTTAGAGGAATATACCATGTCATTGGAACAATTGATGATTCAGAAAAGGGGGTGGTGATGAACAGAGTGTCTGAATTAAACAGACCACTCTTACCCAGTCCAAAGATCAGGGCTTGATCTATCACCGTTATTTATCTCACTGCACCATCCCAGCTCAGAACCTGGCTATATGCAAATCAGTCTGTCCCTGGCCCAGAGCATCATGGGAACAGGGCAGACTAAACTACCAAGCCAGTTCTTCACCAGAAAGGAGACAAGCTACCGGGGACGGGTTTCTGTCATTTCAGCCGTCTTCGGCCCGGCTTGCTTGAATTCTGATGGTGCAGTGAGAAAGGGACTCATGTCTGAGTATACCCTGCCACACCTATAGTGGCCAAAAACGATTCAGAAAACGGGGTGGTGATGAACAGAGTGTCTGAATTAAACAGACCACTCTTACCCAGTCCAAAGATCAGGGCTTGATCAATCACCGTTATTTATCTCACTGCACCATCCCAGCTCAGAACCTGGCTATATGCAAATCAGTCTGTCCCTGGCCCAGTGCATCATGGGAACAGGGCAGACTAAACTACCATGCCAATTCTTCACCAGAAAGGAGACAAGCTACCGGGGACCGGTTTCTGGCATTTCAGCCGTCTTCGGCCCGGCTTGCTTGAATCCTGATGGTGCAGTGAGAAAGGGACTCATGTCTGAGTATACCATGCCACACCTATAGTGGCCAAAAACGATTCAGAAAAGGGGGTGGTGATGAACAGAGTGTCTGAATTAAACAGACCACTCTTACCCAGTCCAAATGTCGTAATTTGACAATGGCCGACTTAGCGCTTAGCTGTGCTACACGTTTTCCCTCTTAACTTGGCTATACTTGGAAACGCCATCTTGTGTGTTACGGCGGCCATCTTAGATCATGAGCGGCCTCGTGGCCAGCGTGCCCTTTAGTCCGTTGTCCGTACCACTGACCATTCGAGTTTGCCTAGTAACAGGCTATTTTTAGTAACGGTCAAGCCTGTACATGCGCAGTCCCAACTGACCAGTCACCCCTCAGGAATGTGCCGCCAAACTGACCAGTGGGGTTGTAACCCGTCCCATGAGCTGGCTGTGTTCCAAAAATGACCATATATGTACATAACGCTCTGTAACTCTGTACCACCTATCTTTTTATTACCTGCAAATTGTATAAAAGAACGGGTCACACCGATGTTCGGTGTGATACTTCTTGCATTACCGAAGGGTGCTGTAGGAATGTACCACCACCCCATGGGGTCTTAATAAACTTGTTCTTTGTACTTTTCAGTTTCCGTGCCAACAGTTCTTTCAATGTAAGTGGGTTATCTTCGGAACATGTAGGCCTTGGGAACCCAATACTACACAAAGATCAGGGCTTGATCCATCACCGTTATTTATCTCACTGCACCATCCCAGCTCAGAACCTGGCTATATGCAAATCAGTCTGTCCCTGGCCCAGTGCATCATGGGAACAGGGCAGACTAAACTACCAAGCCAATTCTTCACCAGACACTCTGTTCATCACCACCCCCTTTTCTGAATCATTTTTGTCCACCATAAGCGTGGAAGGGTATACTCAGATGTGAGTCCCTAGCTCATTGCACCATCAGGATTCAAGCAAGCCGGGCCGAAGACGGCTGAAATGCCAGAAACCGGTCCCCGGTAGCTTGTTTCCTTCCCAGTATAAGATTTGGCTTGGTAGTTTGGTCTGCCCTGTTCCCATGATGCACTGGGCCAGGGTCAGACTAATTTGCATATAGCCAAGTTCTGAGCTGGGATGGTGTAGTGAGCTAAAAAACGGTGATGGATCAAGCCCTGATCTTTGGACTGGGTAAGAGTGGTCTGCTTTATTCAGACACTCTGTTCATCACCACCCCCTTTTCTGAATCATTTTTGTCCACCATAAGCGTGGAAGGGTATACTCAGATGTGAGTCCCTAGCTCATTGCACCATCAGGATTCAAGCAAGCCGGGCCGAAGACAGCTGAAATGCCAGAAACCGGTCCCCGGTAGCTTGTTTCCTACCCAGTATAAGAATTGGCTTGGTAGTTTGGTCTGCCCTGTTCCCATGATGCACTGGGCCAGGGTCAGACTAATTTGCATATAGCCAAGTTCTGAGCTGGGATGGTGCAGTGAGCTAAAAAACAGTGATGGATCAAGCCCTGATCTTTGGACTGGGTAAGAGTGATCTGCTTTATTTAGACACTCTGTTCATCACCACCCCCTTTTCTGAATCATTTTTGTCCACCATAAGCGTGGAAGGGTATACTCAGATGTGAGTCCCTAGCTCATTGCACCATCAGGATTCAAGCAAGCCGGGCCGAAGACGGCTGAAATGCCAGAAACCGGTCCCCGATAGCTTGTTTCCTTCCCAGTATAAGAATTGGCTTGGTAGTTTGGTCTGACCTGTTCCCATGATGCACTGGGCCAGGGTCAGACTAATTTGCATATAGCCAAGTTCTGAGCTGGGATGGTGCAGTGAGCTAAAAAACGGTGATGGATCAAGCCCTGATCTTTGGACTGGGTAAGAGTGGTCTGCTTTATTCAGACACTCTGTTCATCACCACCCCCTTTTCTGAATCATTGGAACAATTGATAGCACTCATGTTACTTTGATACCACCACATGCTAATGAGAAGATATATATCATAACAGGAACTTCTTTCACTCCATTCATGTCCAGGTGGTGTGTTTGTCTGATATGTGTATTTCGCACATCTGTGCCAAATTTCCGGGGTCTGCACATGACTCATATATCCTTCATAATGGGGTCATACCCCGTTTGATGAGTCAACTGCTACCTGAGCGGGCCTGGTTAGTTGGTAAGTAATGTTTCATGTGAATGTTGTCTAGTGTGGGTTTGTATGTTAGATATTAATGTGTTGGTTGACCATAAAACTCATTACTATCTTCCATGTGGGAGACTCTGGATACCCCAACCAGCCATGGTTTCTTACACTGTTGTGCAATCGACTGGTGTCGATTTGAATGGGAGGAATATCGCCCCGATAATGCATCTGCCCCACGTGTTTACAGCAACCAAAGGAACATCAATGTATCCAGTTCACATGTTCTTAATATTATTGCCACTAAAGCTGATTTGTGCATACGCAATAAAGGTACAATCCCGGTTGGGAAAAGTGAATGTAACACTACACTTACATTTGACAGTCCGAATGGCATATCGTTTGTAGCATCTCACAATACTTATTTTATTTGTGGAACGAAGGGTTATCATCAGCTCCCGTTGGGATGGTTAGGCACCTGTTATGTATCCTTTGTATTGCCCCCTGTATTCATTGCCCCACCAATGTATCATAATGATTATGTCCTTTATCATGATTTCGTGTTGAATCGTGTTAAACGTACTGTTGTTCTGGATGACATCGATCAGACTGATACTGCTTTACAACAATATGTGGACTTTAATTTGGGATTGTTCTCTTTTGTGGGGGCTGCTCTGAATAGTCGGAAAATACGACGATTGACCCGTGTTGTTGAGGCTGTAGCCAATGATACTGCTATTGCGCTAGGAAATATTACTGAAGAACTTCAGATTTCTAGGATTGTTACGCTCCAGAACAGAATGGTTCTAGATGTGGTTCTAGCTGACCGTGGGGGGGCATGTAGAATCATTGGAAGTAGCTGCTGTGTATACGTACCTGATATTTCGCCATCTGTTTATGATGTTATTTCGAAATTGCACAAGATAGCTGCCGAAATACACCCAGACAATGGAACTTGGACTCTTTCAGGGTGGTTCTGGTCAATGCTTACCACTTGGGGCTGGAAACTGCTAACGATTTTATGTATCATTGTTGGGATATTGTTTTCTGTATGTTTATGTATACAATGTGGCCCAGCTTTATGTTCCATGTTTTTATCGTCTTGCATACCATCAAGACGAGCTCTTGCTCACAACAAAATGATGCTTCATAAAGAAGTAGCTCAAATAATGCTAATTGATATTGAAGATGAACACCCTGATTATGTTCACTATGAGGTAGCTTCAGCTAAACGCTAAAAGGGTCGTCTGTCGTAATTTGACAATGGCCGACTTAGCGCTTAGCTGTGCTACTCGTTTTCCCTCTTAACTTGGCTATACTTGGAAACGCCATCTTGTGTGTTACGGCGGCCATCTTAGATCATGAGCGGCCTCGTGGCCAGCGTGCCCTTTAGTCCGTTGTCCGTACCACTGACCACTCGAGTTTGCCTAGTAACAGGCTATTTTTAGTAACGGTCAAGCCTGTACATGCGCAGTCCCAACTGACCAGTCACCCCTCAGGAATGTGCCGCCAAACTGACCAGTGGGGTCGTAACCCCTCCCATGAGCTGGCTGTGTTCCAAAAATGACCATATATGTACATAACGCTCTGTAACTCTGTACCACCTATCTTTTTATTACCTGCAAATTGTATAAAAGAACGGGTCACACCGATGTTCGGTGTGATACTTCTTGCATTACCGAAGGGTGCTGTAGGAATGTACCACCACCCCATGGGGTCTTAATAAACTTGTTCTTTGTACTTTTCAGTTTCCGTGCCAACAGTTCTTTCAATGTAAGTGGGTTATCTTCGGAACATGTAGGCCTTGGGAACCCAATACTAGACAAAGATCAGGGCTTGATCCATCACCGTTATTTATCTCACTACACCATCCCAGCTCAGAACCTGGCTATATGCAAATCAGTCTGTCCCTGGCCCAGTGCATCATGGGAACAGGGCAGACTAAACTACCAAGCCAATTCTTCACCAGACACTCTGTTCATCACCACCCCCTTTTCTGAATCATTTTTGTCCACCATAAGCGTGGAAGGGTATACTCAGATGTGAGTCCCTAGCTCATTGCACCATCAGGATTCAAGCAAGCCGGGCCGAAGACGGCTGAAATGCCAGAAACCGGTCCCCGGTAGCTTGTTTCCTTCCCAGTATAAGATTTGGCTTGGTAGTTTGGTCTGCCCTGTTCCCATGATGCACTGGGCCAGGGTCAGACTAATTTGCATATAGCCAAGTTCTGAGCTGGGATGGTGCAGTGAGCTAAAAAACGGTGATGGATCAAGCCCTGATCTTTGGACTGGGTAAGAGTGATCTGCTTTATTTAGACACTCTGTTCATCACCACCCCCTTTTCTGAATCATTTTTGTCCACCATAAGCGTGGAAGGGTAAACTCAGATGTGAGTCCCTAGCTCATTGCACCATCAGGATTCAAGCAAGCCGGGCCGAAGACGGCTGAAATGCCAGAAACCGGTCCCCGATAGCTTGTTTCCTTCCCAGTATAAGAATTGGCTTGGTAGTTTGGTCTGACCTGTTCCCATGATGCACTGGGCCAGGGTCAGACTAATTTGCATATAGCCAAGTTCTGAGCTGGGATGGTGCAGTGAGCTAAAAAACGGTGATGGATCAAGCCCTGATCTTTGGACTGGGTAAGAGTGGTCTGCTTTATTCAGGCACTCTGTTCATCACCACCCCCTTTTCTGAATCATTGGAACAATTGATAGCACTCATGTTACTTTGGTACCACCACATGCTAATGAGAAGATATATATCATAACAGGAACTTCTTTCACTCCATTCATGTCCAGGTGGTGTGTTTGTCTGATATGTGTATTTCGCACATCTGTGCCAGATTTCCGGGGTCTGCACATGACTCATATATCCTTCATAATGGGGTCATACCCCGTTTGATGAGTCAACTGCTACCTGAGCGGGCCTGGTTAGTTGGTAAGTAATGTTTCATGTGAATGTTGTCTAGTGTGGGTTTGTATGTTAGATATTAATGTGTTGGTTGACCATAAAACTCATTACTATCTTCCATGTGGGAGACTCTGGATACCCCAACCAGCCATGGTTTCTTACACTGTTGTGCAATCGACTGGTGTCGATTTGAATGGGAGGAATATCGCCCCGATAATGCATCTGCCCCACGTGTTTACAGCAACCAAAGGAACATCAATGTATCCAGTTCACATGTTCTTAATGTTATTGCCACTAAAGCTGATTTGTGCATACACAATAAAGGTACAATCCCGGTTGGGAAAAGTGAATGTAACACTACACTTACATTTGACAGTCCGAATGGCATATCGTTTGTAGCATCTCACAATACTTATTTTATTTGTGGAACGAAGGGTTATCATCAGCTCCCGTTGGGATGGTTAGGCACCTGTTATGTATCCTTTGTATTGCCCCCTGTATTCATTGCCCCACCAATGTATCATAATGATTATGTCCTTTATCATGATTTCGTGTTGAATCGTGTTAAACGTACTGTTGTTCTGGATGACATCGATCAGACTGATACTGCTTTACAACAATATGTGGACTTTAATTTGGGATTGTTCTCTTTTGTGGGGGCTGCTCTGAATAGTCGGAAAATACGACGATTGACCCGTGTTGTTGAGGCTGTAGCCAATGATACTGCTATTGCGCTAGGAAATATTACTGAAGAACTTCAGATTTCTAGGATTGTTACGCTCCAGAACAGAATGGTTCTAGATGTGGTTCTAGCTGACCATGGGGGGGCATGTAGAATCATCGGAAGTAGCTGCTGTGTATACGTACCTGATAATTCGCCGTCTGTTTATGATGTTATTTCGAAATTGCACAAGATAGCTGCCGAAATACACCCAGACAATGGAACTTGGACCTTTTTCAGGGTGGTTCTGGTCAATGCTTACCACTTGGGGCTGGAAACTGCTAACGATTTTATGTATCATTGTTGGGATATTGTTTTCTGTATGTTTATGTATACAATGTGGCCCAGCTTTATGTTCCATGTGTTTATCGGCTTGCATACCATCAAGACGAGCTCTTGCTCACAACAAAATGATGCTTCATAAAGAAGTAGCTCAAATAATGCTAATTGATATTGAAGATGAACACCCTGATTATGTTCACTATGAGGTAGCTTCAGCTAAACGCTAAAAGGGTCGTCTGTCGTAATTTGACAATGGCCGACTTAGCGCTTAGCTGTGCTACACGTTTTCCCTCTTAACTTGGCTATACTTGGAAACGCCATCTTGTGTGTTACGGTGGCCATCTTAGATCATGAGCGGCCTCGTGGCCAGCGTGCCCTTTAGTCCGTTGTCCGTACCACTGACCACTCGAGTTTGCCTAGTAACAGGCTATTTTTAGTAACGGTCAAGCCTGTACATGCGCAGTCCCAACTGACCAGTCACCCCTCAGGAATGTGCCGCCAAACTGACCAGTGGGGTTGTAACCCCTCCCATGAGCTGGCTGTGTTCCAAAAATGACCATATATGTACATAACGCTCTGTAACTCTGTACCACCTATCTTTTTATTACCTGCAAATTGTATAAAAGAACGGGTCACACCGATGTTCGGTGTGATACTTCTTGCATTACCAAAGGGTGCTGTAGGAATGTACCACCACCCCATGGGGTCTTAATAAACTTGTTCTTTGTACTTTTCAGTTTCCGTGCCAACAGTTTTTTCAATGTAAGTGGGTTATCTTCGGAACATGCAGGCCTTGGGAACCCAATACTACACAAAGATCAGGGCTTGATCCATCACCGTTATTTATCTCACTGCACCATCCCAGCTCAGAACCTGGCTATATGCAAATCAGTCTGTCCCTGGCCCAGTGCATCATGGGAACAGGGCAGACTAAACTACCAAGCCAATTCTTCACCAGACACTCTGTTCATCACCACCCCCTTTTCTGAATCATTTTTGTCCACCATAAGCGTGGAAGGGTATACTCAGATGTGAGTCCCTAGCTCATTGCACCATCAGGATTCAAGCAAGCCGGGCCGAAGACGGCTGAAATGCCAGAAACCGGTCCCCGGTAGCTTGTTTCCTTCCCAGTATAAGATTTGGCTTGGTAGTTTGGTCTGCCCTGTTCCCATGATGCACTGGGCCAGGGTCAGACTAATTTGCATATAGCCAAGTTCTGAGCTGGGATGGTGCAGTGAGCTAAAAAACGGTGATGGATCAAGCCCTGATCTTTGGACTGGGTAAGAGTGGTCTGCTTTATTCAGACACTCTGTTCATCACCACCCCCTTTTCTGAATCATTTTTGTCCACCATAAGCGTGGAAGGGTATACTCAGATGTGAGTCCCTAGCTCATTGCACCATCAGGATTCAAGCAAGCCGGGCCGAAGACGGCTGAAATGCCAGAAACCGGTACCCGGTAGCTTGTTTCCTACCCAGTATAAGAATTGGCTTGGTAGTTTGGTCTGCCCTGTTCCCATGATGCACTGGGCCAGGGTCAGACTAATTTGCATATAGCCAAGTTCTGAGCTGGGATGGTGCAGTGAGCTAAAAAACGGTGATGGATCAAGCCCTGATCTTTGGACTGGGTAAGAGTGATCTGCTTTATTTAGACACTCTGTTCATCACCACCCCCTTTTGTGAATCATTTTTGTCTACCATAAGCGTGGAAGGGTATACTCAGATGTGAGTCCCTAGCTCATTGCACCATCAGGATTCAAGCAAGCCGGGCCGAAGACGGCTGAAATGCCAGAAACCGGTCCCCGATAGCTTGTTTCCTTCCCAGTATAAGAATTGGCTTGGTAGTTTGGTCTGACCTGTTCCCATGATGCACTGGGCCAGGGTCAGACTAATTTGCATATAGCCAAGTTCTGAGCTGGGATGGTGCAGTGAGCTAAAAAACGGTGATGGATCAAGCCCTGATCTTTGGACTGGGTAAGAGTGGTCTGCTTTATTCAGACACTCTGTTCATCACCACCCCCTTTTCTGAATCATTTGAACAATTGATAGCACTCATGTTACTTTTGTACCACCACATGGTAATGAGAAGATATATATCATAACAGGAACTTCTTTCACTCCATTCATATCCAGGTGGTGTGTTTGTCTGATATGTGTATTTCGCACATCTGTGCCAGATTTCCGGGGTCTGCACATGACTCATATATCCTTCATAATGGGGTCATACCCGTTTTGATGAGTCAACTGCTACCTGAGCGGGCCTGGTTAGTTGGTAAGTAATGTTTCATGTGAATGTTGTCTAGTGTGGGTTTGTATGTTAGATATTAATGTGTTGGTTGACCATAAAACTCATTACTATCTTCCATGTGGGAGACTCTGGATACCCCAACCAGCCATGGTTTCTTACACTGTTGTGCAATCCAGTCACACAAGGAGAAGACTGCTTTTGAGGAGACCCATGGATGGACAAGACAGATAGTGGGGTGGACTTTTGGCCTCCTGAAGGCAAGATTCCACTGTCTTGATAAGACCAGTGGAGCCCTCCGATATGCCACTGGAAAGGTGTGCCAGTACGTTGTTGCCTACTCCATGCTACACATCCAAGCAAATCATAAAAACTTCCTTTTCATTGAGGAGGAAGGAGACCAGTAGGTGCGGCCAATTTAGGGTCCAGGTCTGGGCAATGCAGACAGTAGTGATGAAGCTGGAGTGGACTTGCAGCAATAGCTTATTAACAACTTTTTAGCATGAATGTAAGTATGCAATCAGATGATGTTTCAAGTAAACATTGTTTGTTTATGTGTAGCTGTGTGGACTATGTGTATGATAACTGTGCTAATGTTTGTGAAAGACTGCTTTTGTATGTGGCAATAGTTACATGCACAGTGTTAGTCAAGCCTCACTAGTGTTAATAGTGTCATTGTTTGGGCTGAAGTTTCATATTTCTTTAATCTTGTAAGACCTGATTAATGAGTGCAAACCTGTATTTATTTATTGTTGTTTAAGGTAACTTTTCCTTCTCATCATCTGAGGAGACTGTCTGAGTTGTGGCATCACCAGGCATCCTATGCTGTGTCTGAAATCAACCTGGACATGGATTTATGGTTGATAGGAAACAAATTTTACAACGCAACTTTTACAATGCACTACCATTACAACAAAACTTTTACAACACAAGATCCATTACATCGCATGCCATTACAACGCAACCATTACATCGCATGACACTACAATGCATACCATCACAATGCATGTCATTACAACGCAGTCATTACAACGCATACCATTACAACGCATACCATTACAACGCGTAGTACCCTTACACTATCCAAAACTTACCCTACTGTTGCACAACCTGGAGTTAGAATAGTAATTTTTACCCCTATACTATCCAACACTTACCTTCCTGTTGCACCCCCTGGAGTTAGAATAGTAATGTTTACCCCTACACAATACAACACTTACCCTGTAGTGTAGTTCCTATATTCCCAATAGGCTCTGAGCATTGGAATAATATATCCTGTAGCTTAGACATAGGACTGAGGTCTACTAGGTCTCTACCGGTTATATTAGACTGAATTGTAAGTGCCAGCTAGCTCAGAGGTCACTAGAAACTTTCTTGAATAAACAAGAAGGGATTAGTTCCCGACAACCGCATAAAACATGACAACTTTGTTTCCCAAGAATAAGAAATCAAATCTCTAGAGTCGCAGATACAATAGATAACTTATTTCACTCAGTCAATCGTGCAAGCTTAGTTTCACCAGAGGTGCAAGAGAAATAGAGAGACGGGCGTTTTCAATAAAAAAGGTATTTATTGAACAGTCTTCTTTCTCAAGCATTGAAAATGAACTGCTACAATAGTAGAGCATACTATGAAGTACAATGCATATAATACGAACAGTATTATAAAGTAGTACTGTAAAAGCATGATATGGTTTCTAAGCCATAAAGTGCATCAAATGTATAAAATACATACAATACATACAGTGATAAAAGAATTACTAAAATACTCAACTGGTGCTTCTAGAATACGCTTACTCTGGTGTACCTAACCTAAGTCTGGTAAGAGGGAGGGAGTATAAGAGGAGGAGTTCAAGTCTAAGAGTTCTCTGCCAGGAATCTGATTCTGATAATTCTCTAATAGGTCTAATCAGCTCCGTACCTTTGTTCTAGAATGAAGGAGGTCTTGTATCTCGTTCTCAGGACTTGTTTTCCCAGATACCCGCAAGCGTAGCCTGGAAACACTGGAGCTGGATTTCTCGGCAGGAGAAATGACAGAGTCTCGCAGTGCGTCTGCTGGAGGGTCAGCTTCTTTTGGCACTTGCTGCTGCAGTGCGTCCGGCAAGTACATAGTCGATCTGCTCCAAACCACTGTGTGCTTGTTTAGGCAAATCAAGGCATATTTATACTTTGAAGGTGCCGAGTTTGACGCATGTTTGGACTTAATAACGTCATTCAAAGGCTCATTTCTTGGAAAACGCGAGGAGTTCTAGGATAAATTAATATTCAAGCAGGGGGAAGTCCTGAGCTGCTGAAGGCTGGTTTTTCTAAGAAAACGTTGTTAATTCTTGGAGCTTAGTGGAAGTATCCATGCCGTATTTGGGCTGTATGGTTTAGGCCAAATATGGTAATGATTTCTATGCCTATATAAGGAAATGATAAAGTATACCTATATCAGGGCATGAATCGGGAAATTTATACTAGGGTCCAAGATTCATTTACAACAACCCTACTGTTGCATCCCCCGTAGTTAGAATAGTCATTTTTACCACTATACTGTAATGGTATGCGTTGTAAAGGTAGCATGCGTTGTAATGCAATGCGTTGTAAAGGTAGATTTTAGACAATTCGTTGGAATGGCATGCGTTGTAATTGATAGCGTTGTAAAGGATGTTGTGTAGTAAAGGCATGCATTGTATATGTATGCATTGTAATGTCATACAACCATGGTTGATATGTCTGGCTCAGACTCTATTCAGACCCATCTGTCCTGTTTTTATTTTGTGCCATCACACTTCCCCTCACTGTTAGGAAACCATACTGCCAGGTTTGCGCGTGGCTCTGCGTGGGAGGAGGAGTGTTTACTTTGACCTCAACTCCCATCAGGCCCAGTCCTCCAAACACTCTGCCACCCAGCCCAACCAGCGCACCTGGGCCTATGATTTCATGAGAGTGAGGTAAAGTGTGATAGCAAGATGGCTGAGAGAGATGCCTGGTGTTTGAACTGACCACAACTTCCATCAGGGCCTGCACTCCAAACACCAGGCACCTCTCTCAGCATCTTGCTATCACACTTTCCCTCACTTTCAGAAAACCATAGGTCCAGGTATGCTGGTGCACAGGGTGGGATGAGCAGGAGTGTTTGTACTGACCACTACTCCCATCAGGCCCTATCCTCCAAACACTCCACCCATACAGCCCCACCAGCCCACCCGGGCCTATGGTTTCCTGACAGTGAGGGGAAGTGTAGCAGCAAGATGGCAGACACAGGTGCTTGGTGTTACTAAGTGGGGTGCGAGTGGCTTATGGTAGGTGTAGTCCTATTCTTTTGTGAGATTGGATTACTTTTTGTAGTGATTAACATTACATACATGTTAAGTACTTACTGTAGCTATGGGCCATGTTTTGGGATGTGTGCTGATTGTGTGGTTGGAGTCGTGTTTACTTGAAGGGTATACACTTCCAGAATACAGCTAGACATTTGTAAATAACAATGTTTTTTTGACTTTTGATCTTCTTTGCAGGTATCCAGGTTAACAGCATTAGGTATACATCACACATTCTTTGACTCTTGCTTTGTTTAGTTAAAAAATATTTAGCTAACTTGGACTTCTACAGTGGTGTCTCCTGAGGTGTCATGGATAACCTGTGACAGATGTTTAATTCTTATTTACCAGACTCCAGTACTTCAGATATTCCAAACTAGCTCTCTGGTGGAATGATGGCCTATGCCTTCTCCTTCCAGGCAGTAAAGTGCACAGGTGGCACAGGAGGACCACTACCAGTCTGTTGTATGGCTGTTAGAACCTGGGGTAGCCTGGCCTAGGGCAAGACATATATTTCAGAGGCACAGTGAGAAGGTTGCAAACCACCCAACAGTAAAACCACGCAATAACACACAAAAATAACGCTACACCAAAATGTGGAAAAATAAGTACTGCTTTATAAAAATATATCTCCGCACTTTTACTTTCAGAGTTCACAAGTAATTACATTTCAATTTGTTTGGGATCTAGCAAGAATATTTTTAAACTACTGAGAAATTAATCATCTAGGTTCAACAGTACCTTACTTTAGTCATGAAATCAGTGATAACACTTTCAGATTGGCTTACTTAAAATCAATAATCAATATCAACAGTGCATCCCCTCAGACTCCAGAATTTGATTAGGTATTGTCACAATACAGTGTACTAAACTTGTCTCCCACAAGCTACTCCCCTCATCACATGACACTGTGGGAGAAACCAGCAATGACTAAACTAGGTTTGAGCATCACTTTCAACAAGGAGCAATAGTTTTCTTATAGAAGAGGCTATACTCCTCCAGCAAAGGGGACTCCTTCCCTTCCTCCTCACTGCTGTCAATTGTAAAGGTGCTATTTCCAGCAGAGCCACGTGTCATATAACCCTCTCAGGAACTAACCGAGGTAGCTCCACCCTCTGGAAGGGACTCTTTATTCCCCTACTCGTGCAGTCTTGCTCCCCTCCCCTCGTATACCTCTCCTTACTTGTAGACAGGTTCTTGAGGTGTCAGTGAGTGGGGGAATCCGCTTATCAGGGGACAGGGGGGCTCAGCGCTGAAAAAGCTCACCAGCCTCCCGGTGCACCTTTCTCCTCTCTCCCGCTAGCGCCGGCTTCTCTGGTAGCGCTCAAGCGGGGAAAAGAGATCTCTGATGACTGTAGGCTGCCGGGCTCCTCCATACCCCCTCCCGCTCGCGCCAGCTCCTTCGTGAGGCGCTCGAGCGGGGGAAGCCGATTCCACACGCCTACCTCTGCTCTGCTCTCGGCGCCTTCCTGTTGAGAAGCGGCGCGACCGGGCATGCGCGAGGAACACCGGATACACTGCCTCTCACTCCGCCTCTGCTCCCGCCTTTCTCTGCGCGGGCTCCGCGGACGAGACGCTGCTTCTTCCGGGCCTGCTCGATCCTAGCCCCTCCTGCGCCAAGGGAGTGTGAACGCCTGGGGCATGCGCGCTAGCGCTCGTTGACTTCCAACCTCGGGTTCAAGCACGATGACGCGGCCGGTGCCCCCGGGGTCCTGCAGACGGCGAGTTCAGCGCCGCTCCAGTAAAACCGGCACCCTTCACTTCCAAAGCGCCTCCTCAGTCACAATCCGGCGCCGATCTCTCCTGGCCCCTGCTCCTTCAGCGCCCACTGCCCCTCTCAGATAGCGCTCAACCACTGAGCTAGGACAGCTCACCAGGTGCCGACTTCACTCCATAGCAGGTGAGTGATGACTCTGTGGGGTGATTGACTAGGGGACAGTCTCTGAAACCAGGACAGGATGGTGTAGAAGGCTGAATAAAAGGGTGATGGCCACAAGACTTAACCCTCCTCTGCTAGAGGGAAACACTCCAGAATTCCTTTCACTGGGCAGAGGACTGCACTCCACAGCGCTGCAGTCTCCTTCTCCTCAAGACTTCCCCCGTATGGTTTAGACAAGGGGCAAGCTAGGCGCCCAGGGTCTCCAGTAACCCTTAACAGCGGGGTCAGGACAAGTAACCCAAAAGGGGATAGTGAGGTGATTCAGTAAGGCAGCTTCCCTATCCAGGAGGTCAACCCTAAGTCTAGCCTCTTCCCACCTTAGCTACAGCCTGTCCTCCAGCTGACTCTCTCAGGTAGACAAAATGGCTGCCCCGCATTCCGCCTTATATAGGCTGACCCTCAGTGGTCCAGAATGGACCAGAAGGTTCTAGAACGCCCTATGCTAGGCTATGGTCAAGTTCTGAGTGTGACAGTTAGGGCAGTTGGTAGCCACCATTTTGTGGGGGTCCAACTTTTCCTGTCAGAACAGGCCTCTTGGCCTGAGGTGAAAAATTATGAGGGGGGAAAAGAACACCTATCTCCTGGGCCAACACCTAGAAAAAGTCAGTGGACAAAAATTATCAAGGGCATGAGGGGCAAAAAGGGGACAAAATAAATAAAAAATAGGAGAGACTACGCCAAAAAGCCAGACAGGTCTAACAATGGCCATGTGGATTTTGTTGACCAAACGCTTGACCCTCCTCCTGAAATCGCACCACCTCTTTCTTTATGTTATCCATGTCATCCACTCTGCTGCAGCATGACCAGAGGGGGTGGAGACATCATTGTGCAAGGGAGACAGACCCTATTCTGGTTCAAGGAAAACTTCTCCCACTACACTAAATGCAGCCAACCCCCTTCCCAGTGGATGTCTACAGTGAATGCACCCCCCCTGCCATTGTCACTCCAAAGTCAGACAGTCCATCTACAACAGGCAGAGGCACACAGAATGGATGAACAAAAAAATGCCTACTTTCTAAAAGTGCAAAAAACACAGTTTATTTATTTTTATTTTGCGTGTTTGTAGAGCGCTAGAATAGACTCCCAGGGGAGTATCTCCGCGCTTTATGACTGCCGAACCTACAGGAGAACAAGTTACATAACTGCAATCCAATTCTGAGACTGTAAAGTTAGACCTGGAACAGAAACGTCTTCAGCTTTTTCCTGAAGGCCAGATGATTTTCAAGCTGCCTAAGCTGGAGGGGGAGGCCATTCCAAATCTTCGGTCCCCTTACCGACAGAGCCTTACCCCCTTGCCTTGCCCGCTTGATCCTAGGAATCATAAGAAGCAATTGATCACTGGACCGTAGAGCACGGGAAGGGACATATGGCACAAACTTGTCTGCGAGATAAGAGGGACCCAAACCATGAAGACCTTTATGTACCGTACAACAGATCTTAAAGGTGACTCTCTGACGGATGGAGAGCCAATGAAGCCTGGCAAGAAGAGGTTTTGATGGTGTTCTGGGAGGAGCATTTACCACCAGCCTAGCTGCAGTGTTCTGCACAACCTGCAACCTGTCCAGATCCTCCTCATTAGCTGACAACAAGAGGCCATTACAATAGTCGAGACGACTGATAACCAGCGCCTGGACCAGGGTCTTTCTAATAGTGTCTGGAAGCAGTGGAAAAACTCTGCGCAGTAGTCCTATAGTTCGAAAACAGGACCCCACAATGTTGGTAACATGCTGCTTCAGGCTGAGTTCTTGTTCCAGACGGACCCCTAGGTTCTTGACTATCTGCTTAGGCTCAGGGACTGGGCCTAGGTCTAGAGGCCACCAGTCAGGAGCCCAGCAGATTTTAGCCTCACCAAAGAGCATAACCTCTGTCTTTGAAACGTTGCACTGCAACTTGTTCAAAGACATCCATTGGGAAACTGCTCTCATCCCCTCAGAGAAAGAATGTAATACCTCTGGAGTTAGATGGTGAAAGGGAAAGAGCAGCTGAGTATCGTCAGCATATGACACTGGGCAAAAACCAAAGGCTCTCAGGATATTCGCCAGGGGGGCCACATAGATGTCGAATAATGTAGGGCTCAAACAAGAGCCCTGTGGCACCCCCTTAGTAATCCTGGTCTCCTTGGATCGAAAGTCTCCCATGGTGACACATTGGGTTCGATCCAGAAGAAAGCTCTTTAGCCAAGCCAGTGCCATGCCCCCTAGTCCAGTCTCAGTCAGGCGCTCGACCAAAATTTCATGTGAGATGGTATCAAAAGCTGCCGATAGATCCAGCAGCACCAGGACAGCTGATGTTCCTTTGTCCTGGAGCATGCGTAGATCATCGGTAATTGACAGCAATGCTGTTTCCGTGCTGTATTTTGGTCTAAAGCCCGACTGAGATGGATCTAGTGCACCAGTGTGTTCCAGGTGATTAGACAAGTGCTTGTTGACATGCTTTTCTATGAGCTTTCCCAAGAATGGTAAGAGGGAAATGGGTCTCAAATTGGTCATGTCAGCCCACGCAGTGGCGGTATTCTTGCGGATGGGTCGCACTTGGGCTCTCTTCCACTCTAAAGGGACACAGCCTGTATCCAAAGACAGAATGCAGAACAATGTCATACATTCACCCCAGTACAAGGATCTGGGCCTAAATCCATTGTTTTTTTGCACTCCACACCACCCTGGGTTAGACACTGGCTATATGCAAATCAGCTCTGACCCTGTGCCTCATGGGAACAGTCCAGTCTGAACTACCAAGCCATGTCTTTCCCAGACCGGAATCAAGCATCCAAGGACCGGTTTCTGGCTATCAGCCTTCATCAGCCTGGATAGCTTGACTCCAGTGGTGTGGAGAGCCTGGGACTCACGTCTGAGTATACCCAGCACACTCGGGGAGAAAATTGCAAAAAACACAGTTGATGGACAGAATGCAGAACAATGTCATTCATTCACCCCAGTACAAGGATCTGGGCCTAAATCCATAGTTTTTTTGCACTCCACACCACCCTGGGTTAGACACTGGCTATATGCAAATCAGCTCTGACCCTGTGCCTCATGGGAACAGTCCAGTCCGAAGTACCAAGCCATGTCTTTCCCAGACCGGAATCAAGCATCCAAGGATCGGTTTCTGGCTATCAGCCTTCATCAGCCTGGATAGCTTGACTCCAGTGGTGTGGAGAGCCTGGGACTCACGTCTGAGTATACCCAGCACACTCGGGGTGAAAATTGCAAAAAACACAGTTGATGAACAGAATGCAGAACAATCTCATACATTCACCACAGTACAAGGATCTGGGCCTAAATCCATAGTTTTTTTGCACTCCACACCACCCTGGGTTAGACACTGGCTATATGCAAATCAGCTCTGACCCTTTGCCTCATGGGAACAGTCCAGTCCGAACTACCAAGCCATGTCTTTCCCAGACCGGAATCAAGCACCCAAGGACCAGTTTCTGGCTATCAGCCTTCATCAGCCTGGATAGCTTGACTCCAGTGGTGTGGAGAGCCTGGGACTCACATCTGAGTATACCCAGCATACTCGGGGTGAAAATTGCAAAAAATACAGTTGATGGACAGAATGCAGAACAATGTCATACATTCACCCCAGTACAAGGATCTGGGCCTAAATCCAAGTGTTAACCTTACATATTTGGTGTGTTTGTATTAGGACTTCTTCAGCTTTAAAGAAGAAGACGTATACAAGAAGTCAGGAAGAAGAAGATCAAGGGCAGTCTCTTCTTGTTGTTTGTTATTTTATCCAATTTCCCCCCTACTCCCTGAGGAGTCTTTGGGGTCTTGTTAAATTCTTAGACGGACTCTGGGAGTCCTTGAGGTGGAGTCGGGAAAAAGGCTTCAGACTGTTCCTGTGCAATTCGTGGCCAGCACTGTATCCTTTGAGTGATAACTGTGTTGCATTGTATGTATGTAGAAATATATATGTAAGATTTAGAAGCACTCTATCCTTTGATAGTCGTTCTGACACTGGGCCAAACACTCCCCTCCTTATAAGTGGTAGAGTCTTAGAACGCCCATTCAGAATAAAAGTCTGCCAACAGAGGGGAACTGAAGTGAAAGTTTCCCATAGAGGAGTGTGTACCTTACAGCACCTTCTTGTTTTTTTAAAAATTATTTTACAACCTTAACCCTGTTGAGAAAACTAGTAGCGCAATACTTTTTTTGTTTTGTATGTGTTCTGCTCGAGAGCCTCCTGGGATCTCACCTTCCGGAAACGGCGCACCTGAGAAGAAATAGAAGAGAGGAAAATGTGAAAAGACATCCTCCGTTTTGTTTAATCAGAAATAAAAGCACTTTGTGAAACCATCTTTGAACTCAGCAACCTGTATACAACAGATATTTTCTTGATTAATAAAGCTTCACTATTATCCCCATATGGCCTCCTCGCTTCAGTTTCCACCCATCCCTCCGACATGTGGTGTCAGAAGTAGGATCGGGGGAAATAGAGGCCGTTGTATCTAAGATGGTAGAAGGACAAGAGCGTTTGGAGAAGATCATGGGACGATTCTTAGAGGTAGCATAGGCTGACCGAGAGACCCTACACAAACCCCTTACGGAACAGAACCAGTCACAAGGCTCTGTAATCGGGAAGCTGGCGGAGGCACTCGGACAGCCACGTGGCCACGCCTCATTACCTTCTGTGATCCTACAAAAATATGCTCCAGGAGAAGACCCTGATTTCTTCTTCTCTAACTTCAAGAGGATGGCGAGGGCCGCCATGTGGCCAGAGGATAAATGGGGACAATACCTAGGCCGTCTTTTGACCTGCGAATTACAGCAGCCTACCTGGCGGCCAATCCTCTTGGTACCACTCCCTATCTTGATGTGAAATGCAGTATTCTGGAACATCTGGGTATAGATGAGGTTACCCACAGGATTAAACTACGCCAAATCAAGGAAGGGTAACAGGAAACCCCAAGAGCCCTTTATTTTTGGGTAAAAGATATGGTAGAAAGATGGCTCAAGCCAATGTCCTCCTCTAAAGAAGAGATAATAGAGAACATTTGTCTGGAGCAGTTTCTGCAATCCTTACACTCACCCATAGAGAGATGGGTAAGACAGCATACAGACCCTACTCTGGACAGGGCGATGGACATTGCATCAGCGTTTGATCTGGCCCAGGAACTACACCGGGGCAGAGATGAATCCTCATAGAAACCAGCGGGTGGAGCACCAACGAGACCCACTAAGATACACCCAACTACCCGGAAACCAGAAACAGTGACTTTTTAAAGAACGGAAGAGTCGAAGAAGGGAGGAAAGGAAACACTGCTCCTCAGTGGTCCTAGCCAACACAGGCCATGGACTATGGGAACATGATTAAAATTTCCATTCCGCCCAACGAGAAGACCCCACCCTTCAAGAAGCTTGGCGACAAGCAGCAAGCCAGGTAGACCCCCACCTCCCAGGCCCCCAGTTTTTTATACAGAAAGGTTTCCTGTATCGAAAGTAAGGGAAAACCCTGCCCAACCAGTTGTTAATACCCCAGCCCTTTAGGGAAAAATTCCCATTTTTGGCACATAGTCATCTCTTGGGGGACACCTGGGGGCCAACAAAACTGAGAAAGCCATCCTGGATATGTTCTACAGGCCAGGAATCTTTCAGCAAATCCGTAGGTATTGCAGGGAGTGTTCAGTATGTCAGAAAAATAGCCTATACATTTCCCTTAAGGTTCCCTTAAGACCCATGCCTATCATTGATGAACCTTTGTCCGGGGTAGGTATGGACATATTAGGTCCCCTCCTTCCATCCCGTAGTGGGTATCGCTATGTGTTAGTCCTAGTAGACTACGCCACGAGATTCCCTGAGGCTGTAACCGTCTGACATCCCAACACGACACAAGTCGCTAAAGCTATGATCAACATCTTTTTACGAGTGGGTTTTCCAAAAGAGATTATCACTGACCGAGGAACCCCCTTCACCTCACGGTTAATGCGACAAGTACGTCAACAGCTTAAGATCAAAAAAATTCGCACTGCAGCATACCACCCCAAAACAGATGGTTTGGTGGAGCTGTACAATTCCACACTTAAGAACACCGTAAAGAAATGACTAAACTTAGAAGCAAGGAAATTAGAGTATATGCTTCCCTTGGCCTTATTTGCCATTCGCTGTGGGCAACAGAAAAGCTTAGGTAACTCCCCTCTCGAATTAATATATGGAGACAACCCAGGACCCTCCTGGATATGGCCAGAGAGGAATGGAAAGAAGAGAAAGACGACTCAAAACCACTTTTAGAGTATGTCTCTAGTCTACGGACCCACCTTAATCAAGTAAGGGAGATTGTTAAAAATAACCTGGAAAAAGCCCAGTCGTCCCAGAAACAGCAATATGACAAAAAGATAAAGGCCCGTACCCTAGAGGCGGGTGACATGGTTCTTATCATGATGCCTACCTCTGAACAGAAGCTGTTAGGCCAGTGGCAACGCCCATGTAAAATCATAGAAAAGGTGACTCCGGTATCGTACAAACTGGAGTTGGACCCACACAGAAAAAACACTCACATTTACCATATAAATACACTATAAAATGGGAGGGCCCATTACCTGTGTTAGTTGGGACCAATTCCTTATCCTTGGCAGACCAAAGTATTGATAAAGAACAACCTGATGCACTACGACAGGAGTTAAGTGAAGCTCTACAACCACTGCAAGAAGTCTGTTCCTTGCTTCCGGGTGGAACAACGGTAATAGAGCATGAAATACATACCCTTCCCGGAAATAAAGTCAAGCTACACCCCTATCGAATTTCTGAGGCTAGGAGGGAGGCAATAGACCAAGAAGTCCAACAGATGTTAGCTTTGGGGGTCATTGAACCCTCCAAAAGTGAATGGTGCTCCCCAATAGTGATAGTACCCAAGCCAGATGGATCCATCAGATTCTGCATTGACTTCCGCAAAGTGAACAAAATCTCCCAGTTCGATGCATATCCCTTCCTAGAGTAGATGAAATGATCGAAAGGCTAGGAAAGGCTCAACACGTCAGTACGCTAGATTTGTGTAAGGGCTACTGGCAAGTGCCTTTATGAAAACAAGATAGGGAAAACAGCATTCTCCACCCCCAAAGGTCTATATCAGATTAGGGTGTTACCCTTTGGATTACATGGCGTGCCAGCCAAAGGCTTATGAATATAATATTACAACCCTATTCAGCCTTTGCAGCAGCCTACTGTTGCGGGTCACGACACCCGTATGCACGCAGGGAGACGCTGAGATCCGGCTGGACTGCAATTCCCGACAGTTCTGTTGCGGCGCATCACGTCGGACGTGGCGCATCACACGTGATGCGGAAGTAAGAACTTAACGGGGTGGCGAGAAACCAGAACGCTGCCGATTATTCCTCGATCCCGTGTTTCTGCAGTCCGCAGATCAGTTTTCCTCCGGGTCTGGTAAGGGTGCTATTGGCACCACTCTCCTGTTATTCTGTTTAGAGTTCCTTGATGAGTGTGCAAGCTCTATTGAAAGGACTTTGATTATACTGGTGCATTGTTGTTTCTTCGCTTTGGGCTACAATACATCGATTCTGCCTCAGAGTGTGCTAGTGAATTTGCGAACAATGTCTTTGGCTTGACATATTTGCATTTATGTTGGGCATACCTTTGAGTGGAGATTTGTTTTTTTGCAAGTTCATGCGGGGGAAAATCTTTCACTCAGTTGTTTACGCAATGACAATAGGGTATCCCATTTATTACTGTTCTGGTGGCCTTATTGGCCACCAGAACATGATCAAGGCCCCTTGTATCTGAGAAAGAGATTCATATCCTATGTCCCCGCTCGCACTCTCAGGTCATCCACCTTGTTCAAATTGTCTCTTCCCCGTTTTAAACGAGCCAGGCTCGGCGGACAATCGATCTCTGTGATCACAGCTCGGGCCTGGAACGCTCTTCCCCTCCACTTGCGGTCCACGCAGACACATTTATTCAAAAGTGTAACTTAAGAGGCTTTTCTGCTGCTCTGCTTTCTGTCTTTCCCATACCGCGCCAGGATACTCCCCAGTAACGGAGCGCGCTATAAAATGGTTTATACTTATACATACTTATTAAACGGGGAGAGTGACGTAACTCTTCTTGTTTTGTTGCAAATTAATAACCCTTGCTGCATGTGGATGCTAATAAGATTTGGAAGTTGTTTTCTTGTGTGCATATTTTTATCAACTTCATTGCTCTGTTGCTTTCCTTATTTAACCACAGGGGTTTCCAGACCGTGTGTCTGATTGAGCCACTGAGAGTACCTCATGAATGCAGGTAGACTCACAAGACCATGGTAAAATGTTTTGAGTTATGTATGAGAAAACTGGATCTGATAAAACTCTTTCTGTGTTACAGAATTATGCATGATATTTTGAGATACAAGCTCAACACCCCTGCATTGTTGGACTGCGTATTTTTATTTACAGGTTAGTGAAAGTATGGATGACTACAGTGGATATATAGAGGGGAACCTTTAGATCAAGTAGTACTTAAGATTGTCTTTCTTTTGTGTCTTGTTACAGGTCTCCCTCCCTGCTGTCCCCATCCTTTCTTTCCCCCGCTTTACCATCCTTTAGTCTGTGTGTACTTGTATACAGACTTGGGGCGGTTGAGAGGTGGACCCCTTAGAGCATCGGTTCAATCCTGAGGATATGTTCAGGCCTGGGACACCTACAAAGATGATATAATCATCTGTAGTATATCCTGGGAAGAACATTTACAACATCTGACCCAAGTCATCCAGGCCTTGGGTAATAGTGCTTTAACCATCAACCCTACCAAAAGCCGTTTGGTGGCCAAAACAGTAAGAAACTTGGGGTACCTTCTGGGAGAGGGGTATATCACACCACAGGAGGAAAAAGTTGCTGCAATCACTCAGATACCTTTTCCCCAGACAGAAAAATACATCAAAGCCTTCTTAGGGTTAGTAGGATATTATAGACGTTTTATCCCATGCTTCTCCCAAAATGCCTCTCCTCTAACCAACCTATTAAAAAAATATGTCTACACTGTCAAACGTTTTCAACATCCTTCCCAGGAAGAAAAACAGGCTTTCCAATCCCTGAAGCTAGCCATTACGTCAAAACCAATCCTTATGAGCCCGGATTATAGAAAAACATTCCTGTTACAAATGGATGCGTCGGAAAATGGTCTTGGGGCTGTACTGTCACAAGCCGATGATCACAATTAGGAGTGGCCAATTATATATATATCAGTCGCAAGCACTTTCCAAGGGAAACCAAATATACAATAATAGAGAAAGAAGCTTTAGCAATCAAATGGGCTATTGAGATTCTTCAATATTACCTAGAGGGCAGGGAATTTCTCCTGTACACAGAGGACCCAAGAGTACTCTGATGGTTCCTCATATTGCAGCCATACCGTTTTACCAATATTCACAGGAAAAGAAAAGGTCAAGCAAATGTAGATTATCTGTCCAGATACCCATCGGATCACTTTCGTGTACACAAGAAAGTTAGGGGAGGGGGATGTGAGAAACCGCCAGGCAACCTTGCCCAAAACCTCAACTTACCTCATACTCCTCAGCCCTGGGGTCCATACATCCTGGATTCTGGTGCTGCCGACGAGCCCTGGAAGAAAGAAGCAACATTAACACAGGACTATTTCTCTCCTCTACAGGAGGGAGAATCAGCGAGTCGGGGGTGGGACCAACCCCCGGACAATCATGAGAGCCGCAAGAACCAATCCCAGATGGAGGAGGGAGGGGAAAAGAAGACAGAGAAGAGGGACAACAACCACAACCAGGAAGAGGCTGAGAAAAAGAAGGAAGACTCATGAAAGGTTAAGGACGGCGAGCGGGAAGCCAAAAGAATGGAGCCCGGTGATGAGAGAAAGCTGAAGCGAGATGAAGCAGTACCTGAGGAGACTGGAAAGGGGCGACCAATCGGTCCCCCCGAACGTATGGCAGAGTACCACGATCCCCCCGGGAAGCCATCTTGGGCGGGAGGCGAGTCTCGGCTGGTATGCCCGAAGCGGCGTAGCCGGGGCGCGCCTTTTCCCGCCCTCGAGTGGGTTGGCCTAGACACTAACGCGGCTGGCCACGCCCTTGGGGCAGGCAGGGGCGGGTTTACGCCCGCCCTGAAGACGGATAAAAGGAGAAACAAGACCAGAAGGCATCCTCTTGTTCCTGTGCTCTGAAGCTGCACCTCCTCGCTGCACGTGAGCTCGAGACGGAACGAAGAGCCAATTTTGAGCGTTGTAATCCTCTTGTTTGTTTTCTAGATAATCTGCTGGAGAATGCCGAAGAAGGCGGGAAAGCGAATGACTACCGACCAGATGCTGCGTGTTCTCATGAAAGAGGTGACCGACCTAAAGAGGCGAGTGGATAAAAATGAGGAAGGGGGCCCGAAACGTCCTCTGGAGGGAACGGCCCCGGGAGGAAAAGGCAAGAGGCCCAGGAGGGGAGCAGCTGGGGGAGATATCCCGGGTCCCAGTGTCCCGCTCGAAGCACCCACTCCTGTGCCGGAGGAAAGGAATCCGATTCCCGTGGTGGTCACCCCCGTGTCCGGGGAAGATATGCCGCCCGAGCTGGCAGCACAATTAGCAGCGTGGTTGGGTAAAGGTAGCGAGGGCGCCACGGCTGTCGACGCGCAGGTGTTGATGAAGCAACTGCGGGAAACTCGAGAAGCAGCGGGGGTATCCACGCCGGCCGCGGCCGTAGCGAAGCCACAGGGGACGGTTTTAGTCGCAGAGACAGCGTCCGGTTCAGGTAAGCGGCCATTGCCGATTGCGAGGGAAGAGTCGGCACCCTCTCGAAGGGAGAGGTTGGGTCAGCATGTCCCTTTAGCTATTAAAGAAATATATGGGCAGGGGAATATGTAAACATCTTCTCGTTGCTTACTGATCATTATGAGATGGAGCATGTTAAAAGTCAGAAGGACCTCATGCATCCGAGTGTTTGGCGCGCAAAGATGGCCGCCTTTAAGGTTAATGAAAACATTGGCAATTGGGGCAAGGCATGGGGGATTTTCACATCGATCTTGGGAGAACGGAGGCCCGAATTGCTACCCGAATTGCCGAGTTATCAGTCACGGATCATGGGGTACTCGGTATCACACGAGGGTAATCATTGGTTTTGCTATGATAATCTTTTCAGAAAAGCAAAAGAACATGATAAAAACTTAACTTGGGATTGTTATGATTCTGTGTCCTGGTCCAAAATGAAGGATACTGGTATGTTGAAAGTGCCATTAGTAGGGAGTAACGTGGGCGAATCCTCCCGTCAGTATGCGGGGACGCCCTTTCGATCAGGTACGGGTACCGACAATCACTCGAGGCCTACCGGTAATACAGGTAAAAAGGGGGTTTGTTGGAACTTTAACAGGGGTAAATGTACTAGGCCCCAGGGATCGTGCAAATTTAGACACGAATGTAGTGGGTGTGGGCAATCATCCCATCCTGAGTCCACGTGCAGAGCCAAAACGGGTGATAACGGGGGTAGAGGAGGTGCCAAACAGGTCTAACATAGTCCGAGGGGCGCCTTTACCTACCCCGATTGATACCTTGGCAATGATTCCCTGGCTCAGTGAATACCCGGATCGTGCTTCTGCTGGGGTGTTGCGGAACGGGTTTTCATATGGTTTCCGCATCCCAGTGGGGGACTTTCAGGGTGTGGAAAAATGCAAAAATCAGATATCGGTCTTGCAGCATACGACCGTGGTACAAGAAAAGATCCGGAAGGAGGTTACTCGAGGTCGAGTCGCCGGTCCGTTTAGTGTACCCCCGGTGGCTAACTTTGTTTGTTCGCCTTTAGGAGTGGTCCCCAAGAAGGACCCGGGTGAGTTTCGGCTGATACATAATTTGTCAGCCCCACGTGGTCTTTCCGTAAACGAAGCGATAGACCCGGAAATGTGTTCGGTACGGTACGCATCTTTCGATGAGGCCGTGGCCATTTTGAATCGCCTGGGGCCCGGTGCGCTGATGGCAAAATCTGATATCGAGTCAGCGTTCCGGTTGCTCCCGGTACATCCAGACGATCAGCGTCTACTGGGTTTCACGTTTCAGGGTCAGTATTACATGGATAGGTGTATGCCGATGGGATGCTCTATTTCTTGTGCCTATTTCGAGAAATTCAGTAGTTTCCTACAATGGGTCTTTACTAAGAAGACGGGTTTTCAACATGTGATGCATTATCTCGATAATTTTTTGTTCCTGGGGGCAGCCGGGGATCCGGAATGTGGGCAAGCTTTGGCTGCATTTTGTGTTTTAATGAATCAGTTTGGCGTGCCATTGGCACCAGGTAAGACGGTGGGTCCTTCGACTTGCCTCGAGTTTCTGGGGATCGAGTTAGACTCCGGAGAAGGTTGTTTCCGTTTACCAGGTGATAAAGTGTTAAAGTTCAGGGCATCCCTGCAAATGTGTATGAGTGAAGCTAAGGTTAAGCTGCATCAGTTACAGCAGTTAGTGGGGCAGTTGAATTTTGCCCTGAGAGTTATACCAATGGCCCGCCCCTTTTCCCGTTCGATCGCTCAAGCCATGGTCGGACTGAAGGAGGGCCATCATCGCACAAGGCTCTCGGCCGAGGTCCGCCAGGACATGCGCATTTGGTTGGCATTTCTGGCGGATTTCAATGGTCGAGTCGTCTGGAATAAACCGGCCGTGTCCTCTGAGGAGCTGGGGCTGTGGACAGATTCGGCAGGGAGTATAGGTTTTGGTGCCATTTTCGGTACTCGATGGTCTGCACAAAAATGGCCGGCATGGTGGCGCGACAGTGGACTGACAAGTAACATTGCCTTCCTGGAACTCTTCCCCATTTTGGTGGCCCTGAGAACGTGGCCTGAAGGGTTCAGAGATCACTCTGTGGTATTCTGGTCTGACAATATGACCGTGGTTGAGTGTATCAATAGCCAGGCAGCACGATGCAAATGGATTTTGAGACTGCTCAAGGAAATCGTATTATTGTGTATGCAATTGAATGTGCTATTCAAAGCAAGACATGTCCCGGGGATAATGAACCAGGCGGCTGATGCCCTTTCTCGTTTTCGTATGCAGGCCTTCTGGGGTTTTCTTCCCACAGCGGACCCGGAGCCAGCACCCTTTCCCGAAGCTCTCTGGTCTCTCGGTGCCCCGAACTTCGTAACCTCGTGGGAGAGAGTTTAGCACCCAGGATGAGGAAGGCATATGAAGGGGCGTTCCAATCCTATTTAGCCTTTTTGGGGACTGCTAGAGAGGAGCTTTGGGGTCAGGAGGAATGGGTAGTGAACTTTCTGATGTCTTTACATCTGGCAGGGAAATCGGTGGCCACGGCCCAGAGGCATCGGGCTGCCATTTCCTTTGTTGCTAGGGCTCATGGGATACAGGACCCGACAGCGTCTTTCGTTGTGCAAAAGGCGCTACGAGGGTGGCAACGCCTTGAGGGTCGCAGAGTAGACGAGAGGCGCCCGATAGGTTTGGATAGGTTGGCCCAGTTATTATCCAGACTCCCTACAACATGTTCATCTCACTTTGAGACAGTGTTATTCCGAGCCGCTTCTACGCTGGCATTTCATGGAGCTATGCGGGTAAGCGAATTAGTGGCAAGGAACAAGCAGGATGTTACGGGAGGGCTGTGCGCAGAGCACGTTCAAATCAGAGGAGAGACGATGACTGTCTCGTTTGTAAGGTCCAAGACCGATCAAAGCGGGATGGGCGACTGCATAATTATACACAGGATTCCCGGGTCGTCCATGTGCCCAGTGAAGTGTTTAGAGGATTATTTGACACGAAGGGTGGCATCATGGGGGGGGACCTTGTTGAGACACGCGGACGCCACCCCACTGACAAGGTTTCAGTTTCAGCGGGTGCTTGCGATGTCAATTACAGCTGCGGGCTTGAACCCGGGCGAGTTTGGGACCCATTCCTTTCGGATAGGGGCTGCTACAGAGGCTACAGCCAGGGGTCTGAATGTAGAACAAGTTAAACGTGTGGGGCGTTGGTCCTCCAATTGTTATAAAAGGTATGTGCGTTTGCACATGTTGTGAAGCTGTAATGATGTACTCACGCTTCTTGTTTTGTTTGGTTTTCAGTTACGCAAGCCTACGAGGCGGGGCGGACTATGCAGTCGACCCAACACCGGGACAGCGGTCAGACATCACCGGCTGTGAAAAAGGAGGTGTGGGTCGTGGGCCACTCATACGTGAGGCATGCCGCGGACGTATTCAAGGCAGGTGACATGGTGCACATGGCTGGGGAATACGGGTACAGTGTGTCCTTCTACGGAAAGGGCGGTCTCTGTATTGACCAGTTTCAATCATTTTTCGAGGGTTTGCTAGGGCGGACGAGGTCACCGCCGTCTGTAGTCATAGTACATCTTGGGGGCAATGATTTGGTCACCACTGGTAGACGACTTCTCCTGGAGGCGATGCTTTCCACTGTAAGTTGGTTAGCGAGGAGAGTTCCAGGGTGCACAATTGCGTGGTCCCATATGATCCCACGAAAAGTGTGGCGGGGGGCTATTTCTGTTTCTGCTTTAAATCACTCGGTGAGAAAAATTAATAACAAAGTGAGTAGGTTGTTCCGGTCCAATGCACTGCATTCTATTTCGCATGGGTGTATTAATGATGACAGTATGTATTTGGGGGACGGTGTTCATTTGTCTCGGGTGGGGAATGAGTTACTCATAGGAGACTTCATAGCTTGGCTAAAGATGTTGAAACATGACCTTTAGATAGGAGTTTGGTGGGGGGTCCGGATAGCCGGTCAACTATCCGGACCTGTGGCGGTAAGGTCATGATCGGTGAGCACTAATTGGAAGATCCCTATGAGTGGGCGTTACCCATTACGGATGGGGGCGCTCGGGGGAGGTGGCCATTGGCCCCTCAACGGGGAGGCGGTCCCTTCTAAGGATGGGTCGCCGAAAGGAAAGGGAAGGCGGTCAAGGCCCCTTCATGGGTAGGAGGGGTTACAGCCCCCTCCTGGGGAATTTCCCGGGGCCAGGACGTCTGCGACGGCAGATGTGGTAAGTTGTGTGGGGTGTGGGGGGGGTCCACGCTACCTTCTAGATACCTCACACGAGCCTCGTACGACCTTTAAGTGGCGTCGAGTTTTACTGGGGCCCCCGTCAAGTCAAGGGAAATTGGTATTTGCACTTGAGGTATGCCTCCGTGCCGCCCCTCACAAGGGAGGGGGATATGTCTGGGTTAGGGATCTTGACACCGGTTACGACCTTGCCGTTGGCCCTTAAACGTTAGGATGTACAATTTCAAAATTTCAAGTAAATGTTTTGTAAGATGTTAGTTCGGCTAGGAGAACCTTTGTATTAGAGGATATGTTAAGGTTAGCCAAACATCGCAATGTGGTAATGAAATTGTACATATTATGAAACTGTTATTTTAATGTTTTAATTTTGTTTCATATTTTAATAAATACGGCCGGGAAGGGTAACTCCCTTCCCGACTTCCAAAAGTTCAAGAACGGTTTCCGGTTTCCCATCCTTGGGGAGTGTGTTGAGAGGGGGTGGCGGGTATCTCAGCCATATGGAAAGGGGCGACCAATCGGTCCCCCCGAACGTATGGCAGAGTACCACGATCCCCCCGGGAAGCCATCTTGGGCGGGAGGCGAGTCTCGGCTGGTATGCCCGAAGCGGCGTAGCCGGGGCGCGCCTTTTCCCGCCCTCGAGTGGGTTGGCCTAGACACTAACGCGGCTGGCCACGCCCTTGGGGCAGGCAGGGGCGGGTTTACGCCCGCCCTGAAGACGGATAAAAGGAGAAACAAGACCAGAAGGCATCCTCTTGTTCCTGTGCTCTGAAGCTGCACCTCCTCGCTGCACGTGAGCTCGAGACGGAACGAAGAGCCAATTTTGACCCACCCACCAGCCCCTGAAGACAGCGAGTGGTTTAATAAAGTTTGATGGATAACTGTGATTTTCGTTTACAGGTTGTGGTATTATCGTGAAGATTTTGAGTATGCAATAAAGAATGGGCGATTCGTGTTATGTTTTGCAAATAAAGTAATTCTGCTTTAGTGTTCATCAGTACGCATGTGTTTGAATAAAGTTGTTGTTGCTACTGTTGGTTAGATATAGTCATTTAGTATTTAGTTAGCATTGTCGTATTTATTTTGGTCGGGCGGTAAGGTCATGATCGGTGAGCACTAATTGGAAGATCCCTATGAGTGGGCGTTACCCATTACGGATGGGGGCGCTCGGGGGAGGTGGCCATTGGCCCCTCAACGGGGAGGCGGTCCCTTCTAAGGATGGGTCGCCGAAAGGAAAGGGAAGGCGGTCAAGGCCCCTTCATGGGTAGGAGGGGTTACAGCCCCCTCCTGGGGAATTTCCCGGGGCCAGGACGTCTGCGACGGCAGATGTGGTAAGTTGTGTGGGGTGTGGGGGGGGGTCTACGCTACCTTCTAGATACCTCACACGAGCCTCGTACGACCTTTAAGTGGCGTCGAGTTTTACTGGGGCCCCCGTTAAGTCAAGGGAAATTGGTATTTGCACTTGAGGTATGCCTCCGTGCCGCCCCTCACAAGGGAGGGGGATATGTCTGGGTTAGGGATCTTGACACCGGTTACGACCTTGCCGTTGGCCCTTAAACGTTAGGATGTACAATTTCAAAATTTCAAGTAAATGTTTTGTAGGATGTTAGTTCGGCTAGGAGAACCTTTGTATTAGAGGATATGTTAAGGTTAGCCAAACATCGCAATGTGGTAATGAAATTGTACATATTATGAAACTGTTATTTTAATGTTTTAATTTTGTTTCATATTTTAATAAATACGGCCGGGAAGGGTAACTCCCTTCCCGACTTCCAAAAGTTCAAGAACGGTTTCCGGTTTCCCATCCTTGGGGAGTGTGTTGAGAGGGGGTGGCGGGTATCTCAGCCATATGTTGCTCTGGACACTGCCAAGGACGGCGCTGCTGCCAAAGAGGCCGAGGACAACGAAGCCCCTGAAGTGTGGTGGGAAGAGTGGTGGTCCCCGGAGGAAACGCAGGAGCCGCAACAACTCAGGAGGCGGTACGGGTTGTGGGCACCAGGGTTGTGGGTTGGTAGTCGGTTGCAGCACTCATTCTGCCACCAAAATTGTGACAAAGCAAAGCATGACTTCCAGGCACCATTATATGCTGACAGAGTGGTTTTTAAATAGCTAACTTAAATTTGACATTTTAAAGAATATCAACGCCCAAACCTTCTTTTTAATTTTTATGAGTCACCCTTAAGGAAGACCTACTGAGCCCTAAAATGCAGGATGCAATATATTTAAAAAATACATTTGTTTTGTTAACTTTACATGTCCTGATAGTAAAATCCCCACGTTGTCATTTTTGCTCTGGAAGGGCTAGTAGTAGCCTCTTGGCCAGTATGGAGTTACGCACTGACAACTCAGCAGTGCTAACTTCTGAATGGGCCTACTAAATATAAGATGGCAAGGTATCAAAAAATATATTGAATTAAATCTGACTTGTTGCTCGAGTTGAATTTAATGTAGCTTTTGTATAAACAGCAAGTTTAGAAAGTTAACTAACAGCACAAAGTTGCACCTCTGTATACAACAGGTACTGGGCACACATATAATAAATAATTCTGATGGTACAGTAGTTGAAGACAAACACGATTGACACCGGTAGAATGGTAAAACCAATAAGTGATGCTTTATGTAATATGTAAAAGTAAATGGTTTTTTTGCTCCACACCGGATAGCTGCCCAGTCACTTCCCTTGTTTCTTTTCACAGATTTCGTACCGCAACATATACAGGTAAACCCTTCCCTTTCCGTGATTCACCAATTCACTCTTCTAACCCCCCACACCGGTCTGTCCACCCACACATTTTGAGTCACTAGTTTAGCGCTCACCGGCGTTCGCATGCACTTCTCCACGGGATCATGTTTTAGCCATAGGCAACACCTGCCTACGTATTGTATTTCTGCCAATGATGGTTAATACGCTCTATCGCAGTTTCCACCATGTGACTTGCGATCATGTCACCTTCCGATATTAATATATTTCTTTAAGCTATTTTAATGTTTTTTCACAATATTTTGTTATATACGCATAACCATCAGTAATATCCTTCTATCTCAGTATTTTCATCCCATTTGCAAATTATGTCACTGTCTTTTTTCCTGATGCAACTATGCTATCTCGTTGTTTCAAAAAGTTTTATGTATAATTTGTCACTGTTTGTATAATTTTTCTAAGTCACTTCGTGTTCTCCCCTTCTCACAAATACACGTGCATGGATGTACGGTAAGCTTGTTTTGTAGATTTTCTTCTTGTCCACCAGGCGTGCCCTACAATTCCTGCCTCCTTCAGGAGACTCCACTGCCATTTTTCACAGCCACCACGCCGTCACAGGCAACCTTACGCAATTCTTGTCAGCAATCTGCACTCCCAGCCTTTTTTCACAATACAATCAAAGTGCCAACAGTGCACACATACCGATGTGTTTTGACTCTCATGGTTATCACCATGGCGATTATATCAGCTCACCGCCCATACGTTAACACAATTAGCAGCGTTACCGTGCTCGGCTCCACATGCAAACTATGCATGTACCAGTATTTGCAGGGGCTGCTCCCGAAGGGAGCTTGAGAGCCGGCGCCATAACCAGCGGCGTGCCCCCCCGGACAAACCAGTGGTGACCCGCCCTTTTGGCGTGAAAAAGCAGGACAAAGGGCGAAAGGATGCCCCCGGTCCTCCCCTCACCCCCCAAGCAGCCACCAAAGTGGCGCCAACCCTCCAGGCCAATGGGGGCCATGGCGAGATACAAACCCCCCAATTAACAGGGGGCCTACAGGAGGGGGGGAGGGCGAGCCGGGGCATATAGCTCTGCTCCCCCTAAGGAAGCTCCTATCTTCACGGAGCGGGGGGAGCAGCAATGGCTTTAGATACTTACCTGGCAGGGGAGACACCATGATCACGAAGGTGGTTCTCCAGCTGGGTGTAGTATCCGACGCTTCTCTGTCCTTTGGCTAAATCAGGTGCAGTTTGAGATGTGCTTGATGGGCCAGGGGGTGGGGAGATGTCGTAACGGCTGAGATGCTTCATTTGCATGTAATAATGCAAATGATTTTCTCGAGCATGAAATGGGGGTTGTGGGGCTTGAAAGTCGGGAGGCTGGCGGTAAAAGCCGACTGACCGGCAAGATGGCTTCACAATCCCTTGGCTGAGATGCCTTCGTCTGCGGTTTCGTGGATGATGCTCTCGAGCATGATTTTGGCTTCGGCAATTGGCACTTTGATTGACTTCAGGGGGTAGTGGCCGGCTCTAGGAGTTGGCAAGGGGAAAGAAAAAAAAAAAAAAAAAAAAAAAAAAAAAACAATCTTGTGAAGCCAGGTCCGGAGACAAGCCCATCCGGGGACCGCCGTGCTGCAGACGATGACCAGGTGTCCACCCCAGTGCCCCTAGTAGGGGATTCACCGCCCGTCGACCAGGAACAACATTTCGCATTCCCGCTCCCAGCTTCGAGTCGACGGCTTGTAAAAGGACGACCAGGTGCCTACCCCACCGTCCTGGAAAAAGAGGAGCGTTTTTTTCCGCGTGTCACCCACATTCCTGCTGCCATTCTCGTGGAGTAAGGAGCTGATCGAGTGCGGCGGAGCGAGGCAGAGGTCGGGATCAAAAAGCCACGTGCGGGGCATAGGAGGACATGGGCCCGCCGCTGGAAGACATTGCCATGTATATCACAAGCAGCGCACAACCTCGGTTGCCATGAGGTCTAGACGGAGGGGAAGAAGAGCGCTAGAGTGCGAACACTCGCATGCTGTTATACATGTGACGGTGATTTTCAAGTCACCCGGCCCTTCCAAACTCTGCTCCCGGCATCAGCAGCAAGGGCCCGGCCCGCTCCAGCAGACAGAGCCACCATGGGAGAGGATTAGACGGGCGGAAAGATAGCGGGCTTAGCAGCGAGATGAGGTTTTTCATCTGGCCCCTCACAGAATAAGCCTGGCGTCTTTGGGCTGGAGTTAGCAAGGGCACACAAATCCGAAAATTCCAGCACCTGCAGCCGGAACGGCGGTGCGTGGGAAAGTGTGCGGGTCGGCGCGGGCGGAGGTGCCCCCGAAGCAGCAAAGCACAGGTAAACTCAGCAGAATGGGCGCAGCGTAAAATATGGTCATGGCCTACATGATTTGTTCTGGGCAAAGCGAGGGACGAGGCAAACAGTCTACACTTGCTTGACTGTGCAGGAAGGTGGGGACCCACAAACATGACCCCGGCAGTGGTTAGGTAAGGGATTAGGGGCCACTTGCCATCCCGGTGGGATATGAAGTATAAAGAAGAAAGGGATAATTAACCCAAGCGGGGAGTGCCCCCGAAGCGTAGATCAGCGCAGCAGAGCGGGCACACCGTAGCCTCGACGTAAAGCCGCCACTACCGGCAGCCGGCCAGCAATTTCGAGGATCCGGGGCAGATGTAAAGCGCACCCAGATCGTCCCATTTTTGGTGGGATTATGCCAGCAGGGGCTGGAAGCGCTAACAAGACAGAGTAAGGGCGCCATCTAGGGGGAAAGGATGGACACGGCGTATAATTGGAGCAAATCAGCCCGATAATACAACTGCAATAGGGTTTGTCGCCCGGTTTAAATTAAGTCACGTTAAATGTCAACGTCAATGAATCATGCATTGAGACATAAGGATGCTTTACTAATCTCATTGTTCCTCTCGCGCAAGTGGGTGCTGGGCATCATCTTTCGACTCGGTGAGGCCGCCGGGAGAAAGGACGAGCAGCGAGAGAAGGGATACGGGCGATAGACCGATGGCAAATGATCGTGCAAGAAATCATTGTCCACACCTTCTTTTAGGAGCAAGAAAGGCCACTTTATTTTAGGACAGGTGCATCATAAATTTCATGAACACATTCATTATTTATTTATTTACATAATTCAACTCTACAGTGAGCCTACGAAACCTAAATCCCAAAACCCCAAACAAACTCCTGCCTACTACCCCTAGCCTACCCAACGCTACCCTTCAGGATGGCCAACCCGCTCCAGGCTGCCCACCCCCACTAACAAAAACCTGCCTCCAAACGAACAAAGGCACCCATCCTAACAGTGGCAAACCTATATAAACTAAACAGCGCCTAGAGCACCGCAAAATAAAAAACCCATAAATAAATAAAAAAGAAGAAAAAGAAAAAAGAGGGAGGGTGGGTGGGGCAAAACAACCTCCCTTCTCGCCTCCCGCCACGCAGTTCCTAACCGCCAGCCTGACTTCCCCTTTTAACCCCTCTGCTAATCAGCCCCACCTGGTTCATGATCCTCGCGCGAACCTGCCCAGGAAGAGACCGGCTCGCGCCTGGCTCTCCCTGGGTCCCCCCTTCACCCAGCCTGCGATTAGGGGGGTGGGGCGGCGATGACGGGATTCGAGCCCCTCAGGCTATTTATGTTACAAATACGGGAGCAATTTCACTTTTAAGAAACGCGACTAAACATCAGGCTAGTTTATGCGGATTGGCAGTCCGAAAGGCGTTACTCAGAGTAACCTCCCCTGCCCAACAAGTCATACATTTAGACATATGCAGCATTTACTTGCAGCGCTCAGAATTTTTAAGGTTTCCAGTTTAAACGTTGTCTGGCTCCCTGGTGTTATTAAGCCTTCTGGAAGTCCCATTGAACTGAAACGTAGCATGATATGCCTATGGACTTTGAACTGAAGCCACTGCACCTCCCTGAGAAAAGGGGTGTGTGGCTAACAGAATAGGCGACTAGGTCAGAAGAGGCAATAGGTCACACTTCTGAGGTTGCAGTAAAGTGTACTTTGCTTAGGGTCAGTTCCAGGTGGACTAAATCGCTCAGGTCTAGACTGCCGGTAAGAGAAGTGTTGTGACCTGCCAAGAGTGCGATCTCGTGAAAAGAGAGGGTTTCCTTTTACGTCAAAATATTCCCGTACCTCGGAATGCATTACACTCCCGGTGCAAATCTAGGTATTTATTTATTATCGGGAGATTAAGTGATTTGCGCAGAATCAGCGTCACTGCCTAGACTCGAACCCTGTTTTTATAGATTTGAGGTTGAAAGCCCTAGCCTTTAGGCCAACCCCTCTCCCCACTTAGGACACCGGGCAGCCCAACACCACAGGTATACCGTTTCACACGAGCACCATTTACCTCACAAGGGGGACACACTTATTGTATTGTTAGGCAGGAGGAGATTAAACCTGTTCACCACATAGATGAGCAACAAACACCAGACAAAAAACGAGAACGCCACTGCAGCTTCCCAGAGGGATCCTGGACTGGCATGTGAGCCACGAGACAATAGGGCACAGACAGACGGAACATCGCCCCAGGCTAAGTTCCTAGTGCAGTACTTTTGTTGGTTCAGTTATGCTGCCCCTGGTGGAAAAGTTAGTACACTGACAGAATGGATTTGTCGGGGCTCAGTAGGGCAATGGTAAAGACGATGTGGCCCCACACTTCGCCCTAATTTCGTGTCCTGGTGAGTGCATGTAACATAGTGCACATCTGCTTTATACCGGCGGCTAACAATATGGTACTGCTGGGAGGCGTGGAGTGGCCGCGCATGCAACTTGTTGGCTCGAGATAGGGCGAAGCTAAAAATATATCCAGGGTGGTTAATGCCCTGACGTAGAACTAGTAATCTTAATTACCAGTAAGGAATCTGGGTTCATCCTTCCATTTAATTATTGATTAGAGGGGGTATGCCAAGGCCGAAGGCCTTTGACAAAATGCGAACGTCATCACCAAAATGACCAACATCCAGGAATTTAAATTTAATTAAAGAGCGATCAGTTATTCACTAGTAATAGAAGCCTCCAAATGACTGCATTGTAGATGGAAACATACCTGACCAAACATTTCTGTTCATGGGTCGGTTTCTGAAGGTCTTACGGAAGGGTGTTCCGTGGCCCAGGAACTGGCCTGTAAGCCTCGTTGAACGAAACCCCCTGAAATGCATTTTTGGTGGAATGCCATTACTCATTCCCCAGGGCAGATTCTTCCAGACTCAATTAAGACGACTATATAATTTCCTGAACCCATCAACTCGTAGTCATTCTGGAAGTCTTACCTCTACCAGAAGGGACTATGGAAACAAAGGGGCTGTATTCCTGTACTAGCCGTATCTGTTAGGATAGACCGAACTCCCTGAATTTCAATAAAGACGGTAACGTTACTTCTGCGAATGAAGGAGAAGTAGAGGAAACAAGTTTGCGAATTGAGATAAATAGTTCATAAAATCCCCTTCGGGCCAACATCAGTTAGTAACAGGTTGTGAGCAATGCTGTACCTGCCAGAATAGCCATAAGGGGCAACCCAGTGCAGCTGGTGGCAGGGAGACTAAGGGGAACACAGTGGAGCAACCATGGGGTAAGCCAGTGGCTCCAAAATGGCGGCAAGCCTTTCAGTTGGCAATGGGTGACTTGTAAAACCGTGTCGAAGTACAAGCTGAAAGCAAAGGTGTGGGGTAGCAGAAGGCGTGCGCCGCCACAGTAGCAGGCACTGTGCTGGAATAATCGCATTGATTGAGGGTGCAAGTACGAAACAGGATACATTGCGTCATATTGATAAACGTGGAGACACAAGTCTACACGGGAACTGTTAGCAGTAGTGTAGTCAGGGCTTACAACGCTGCTTAGAACGCATGCCTTAAGAATAAAGGCTTCCCATTAACGAACCATGAAAGAAATTAGGACCCTCACTCAAATCCAGATCATAGCACTGCAACCGGACAGAGAATTAGCGGTGAGGATGAGGGCAGTTTTAGATAATAACAACTCGGTTAGATTCCGAATAAAGGGCGGCGGAAAATAATCAATCGGCCTATGCATATATTTCCCTATAAATAAAAGGGGAGACAGCGGAATAAAAGGAGGCGATCTCACAAGCTGCCCATTGACGCAAAATCCTTACTCAGGCGCAGCGAGGTTTGAGAAAGTAGAAGCAGGGACTTGAGTACAATAAAGTAACTAGACTAAAAAAAAAAAAAAAAAAAAGACATGGGCAGACACTAGAGACCGGTCAGCCCGGAGGTGTGGGGGCAGCGGGTAAGGCTAGCAGGCCCCCCGCGCACATACCCAGAACTGCTATAGCACACAGGGTCTGATCCGTAATACAAAGAAAGGCGCGGTGGACAACGCAACTCGGATGCAAGGGACAAGACTGCAATTTCAAGATAACAAACAGTGACGGTCCGTGGAAAATGGGGTCATGGAAGCCAGGCCTTTGGAAGGACCCAGCCTCAGGAAAGAGAGAGGGAGAGTAGACGCTCAAGCCATGCAATATGAGGCAAGCGGCCGGAACCCAAGGGAGCAGGGAGAGCTCACAAACGGTCGGGGCAAGCGGGATGGCACGGGCAGCCTGTTCAGGTCCCGTATCGAAACGGTAGCTAGTTGAAGCCTGACCTGGGCACGGGGGCCCAGGGTGAAGCCTCCCCTGCCGCCTGTAACTTCAGGAGATTGGCTCCGTACAGCAGTGGAAAGGAAATGGCAAAGACACTTTGCATGAAGATATATATAAAAAAAAAAAAGCGAAAGGATAACCAAGATTATACAGAAGGTACAGACACGGGCTCATCCACACGGCTGCCCGGAATACTATGCCAAGGATGGTGCACACCTCGCGGAGGGGGGCATGGGAATGTTCGACAGCAACTGTGGGGTGCAATGGTACGGGCAGGATGTCAATGAAAAATACAGGACGTAGTTGGGGGGAGCCGCAGTGAGACGGCAGCCTCCCGGACGGCGTGGCGAAGAACTACGCTGATATCGGTTGGTACAGAGGCACACCGGAGGGCGGTGTGCCAGAATAGGTCCACTCACCTTCAGATGCCTCACGGCTGGGTGAGTTAGCCTAAGGACAGATGCGTAGGACCACCCACTCTGGGATGCCTCACGGCTGGGTAGCGTGGCCTACCGAAGGAGGGGGTAGCAAACGGAGACGGCGCTCGCAGCCCAGCCCACGCCGGATGGCAGGGCACAACAAAGTCGGACAAGGTAGTGAGGTGGCCTAACTCCGGGACAGAGGCTACTCCCTTCCCGCGCAAAAGGGGCGCAGAAAACCCAACCTACCAAAGGAAACGACCCAGAAGGGCCAAGAGACAATACCAAGGAACTTTGTTATGACATAACATGCAAAATGTAAAGTATATACTTTGTTTCCTTGTATTCCTAATAAACTGCGGCCAACAAATTACCACCACAAGACAAATGTGTAAGTTGGCTTTTCTTGGCGTGATAAGGAGTACATGATGGGGAGAGATGGCATACATGTGGGAGTGGGGCAGAGTGCGGGGGTTATTGCAGAGGCTGCTCCCGAAGGGAGCTTGAGAGCCGGCGCCATAACCAGCGGCGTGCCCCCCGGACAAACCAGTGGTGACCCGCCCTTTTGGCGTGAAAAAGCAGGACAAAGGGCGAAAGGATGCCCCCGGCCCTCCCCTCACCCCCCAAGCAGCCACCAAAGTGGCGCCCACCCTCCAGGCCAATGGGGGCCATGGCGAGATACAAACCCCCGAATTAACAGGGGGCCTACAGGAGGGGGGGAGGGCGAGCCGGGGCATATAGCTCTGCTCCCCCTAAGGAAGCTCCTATCTTCACGGAGCGGGGGGAGCAGCAACGGCGTCAGAGCACAATCTTGTCCCACCCACCCACACCTAAGGAGCAGCAATGTTGCAGGGCTGAGGAAGAGGCAAGGCGTGGTGAAGAACTACGCTGATATTGGTTGGTACAGATGCACACCGGAGGGCGGTGTGCCAGAATAGGTCCACTCACCTTCAGATGCCTCACGGCTGGGTGAGTTAGCCTAAGGACAGATGCGTAGGACCACCCACTCTGGGATGCCTCACGGCTGGGTAGCGTGGCCTTCCGAAGGAGGGGGTAGCAAACGGAGACGGCGCTCGCAGCCCAGCCCCCGCCGGATGGCAGGGCACAACAAAGTCAGACAAGGTAGCGAGGTGGCCTAACTCCGGGACAGAGGCTACTCCCTTCCCGCGCAAAAGGGGCGCAGAAAACCCAACCTACAAAAGGAAACGACCCATAAGGGCCAAGAGACAATACCAAGGAAGTTTGTTATGACGTAACATGCAAAATGCAAAGTATATACATTGTTTCCTTGTATTCCTAATAAACTGCGGCCAACAAATTACCACCACAAGACACATGTGTAAGTTGGCTTTTCTTGGCGTGATAAGGAGTACATGATGGGGAGAGATGGCATACATGTGGGAGTGGGGCAGAGTGCGGGGGTTATGCTAAATTACACCATGTCTTGCTTCCTCGCGTCGCGATCACTTCCCCTCTGCACCGATATACACATCCACTTGAGCCATCCATATTCCATTGCACTCTCCACTCACGGTTCATTCGGCACCATTCTGCACATGAGTTTAATGTGCCTGACTTGTTATATATTTTTTGTTTTTTATATAATTATTTTCTCCCTTTTGGACTGCTGCTCATGTCCTCACTTTGTGTGAACTTACATTTACTGTAGCTTTGTCCATGGTAACACTATGATATGTCTTTACAGCCCTGATGAGTCACAGGCTTCGCCGTGTTGATGAAACATGTGTCGGCTGGCGTTTTTAAAATCTGAAAAAAGAACTACATAAAGCATCACTTATTGGTTTTACCATTCTACCGGTGTCAATCTTTGTCTTCAACTACTGTACCATCAGAATTATTTATTATATGTGTGCCCAGTACCTGTTGTATACTTGTATGGTGTGGTGGCATCTTGTGCCTAGCAACTTTTAGAGGTTGTAGGGTTCTCCTCTACACTGGCAGCACCGTTTTCACCACTGTTCATTCTTGTCCATCACCACACACCATAACCGCACTGTTTGAGCGCCCCTTTCCTGTATACCCCAAAACCCATAGCCGACCACACACAAGTTGCACCTCTGTGTCTGAGGTGAGAGTAGAGGTGGGGGGGGTCCCTTTTATAGGTAACTTTCCCTCACCCACCTGGGGGTGGCATGCTTCTTTATTGGGTAAGCGCCTCACACTGTGAACCTAACCACAGTGCTGGATACAAGCCCCTCACTGAGAGGGAGGAGCTCAGGGATATTTTATGATATGGCCAAGAGGTATTCTTAAACCTTGAGATGAGCCACGCGTGGATAGAGTGAAAAGGGTGTGAAAGTGAGCTAAAACGAACTCTCTGGTAAGTCGGAACAAACTTTAATAGGACATCCAGAAGTCAGGATTAAAAGAAGTGGGCTATGGCAGGAGAGTTCAACCCGTCATAGACTCATATTGGTTGACATGTTTCAGCCTTTACACCCTCCGTAGCGATGTAGTTGCTTTCTTCAGGACCAAAAATGTGTGAAGTAAAGTGAAGGAACCATGTTTACCAAACTTAGTAGCTGGTTAAAAAGGCATACAACCAGCTAGTAGGTATTTAACCATTCGAAAATTCTGCTGGTCAGCGTCTTCCCCATATTGTTGGGTGAGCTAATGGCACCTCTGTGCACACACTCGAGGTGGCATCCAAATCTTTAAGGATGGCTCTCTCACACTGGTTTAGTGCACATAGGTGAGAGAAACCGTCCTTTGAAAGGGACTCCCTCACACTCTTTTCTCACCTTAGACCCAGGGGTGAGATTTTGTGATGTTAGATTACATTAGAGGGGAGTTGACCCCTGCTGGTCTTGAAACCTCCTCAGGCCTCTTTTGTGTGTATTGAAGTATGGAAAGTTGGTACTTTGTTGTCTAGAGCTTTCAGTTTATGTTTACGGTTGCACACAAGCTGTTGTCCTTGAGACATCCTCCTGCACTCCTAGGGAGAGTTGAGAATGAGTCTCACAAAGGGAAACAAAGGACCTGCCATTTCAAGAGCTGTGAAATCATTCTCAGAGGATAGCTAAAAGAGGGTGTGAGCTCAACTGGTGAACTTCGAAGCGCAAGTCGCTGTTGAAAGGTAAATGGTGATGACACAGGGAAGGGGCTGCTCACAGGCTGGCATCTGGAACAGAGGAGAGAAGCCATTGTCAAACTGGCTTTAAAAGGTGAGTATAGCTCCCAGGTAGCCACACCGCTGGGTAGGATAGGGAGCTCCAGACTCACAGGCAGAAAGATTCTATCATGAGGGGACCTGGTAGCCCATTGGCTAGTTGGTCACCCCGCTTTCCTGAGCTAGAAACATGCATAAAAGTGGCAACCCTGGCACCGAGTTCTTGTATCACCTCTGTAGTGGAGAGAGAATGAAATAAGCAAAAAGGACAGCACTGCTATTCACGGGGCCCAGCAAGCATAGGCTGCACCAAAGGTTAGATTGAAACAGTTGCATCTTGGACTATCAAAGAAATTACTCCGCCAATAGCATAACACTCGTGAAAAGGTAGACCCCAAACCCTGGAGAGAGAAAATTACTCAAAGAGTCAGTTCACTGACTCACTGTTACTGCCACAGTACCTTAAAATCTAAGAAGTCTGCTACCTTGAGTGCCCAGGATCAACAACTCTAAATGCTGCTGGACACCGAGGTTCAGACTGGCGCAGCATTTATTCTCACAATTTCATACATACCAAATTTGACCACGCTGCTCCTCCCATACCATGAATTACCACTGTCACACACTGATCATGGAATCCCCAATGCATTCCTATGGGAGGGCAGGCTAACCTTACTAAATGTGCACAGAGAGCACACACACTTTACACTGGACCTCAGTGCTAAAATGCTCAGAGGCCTAAAACCACCACCAGGTCATAGAAAAGGCAAAAGGTTTAGGGAGGAGCTTGTCAAGAAGGGCCTAGTCCAACAGGAACCACCTGATTTGCTGTAACTGGAGTCCAGTAAACCAGTGGCAACTGCCTTTGAGTTAGACTTCATCTGGATTTCATGGGATATAGACACCTGAGGCACAATCACGTGAACCAACAGGCGACCATAGGAAGGCCATCATTACTGGCTCTGCATCCTTGAGCATCTTCAGCATCCTGCATCCCTCGAATGAGGACCACTCCATTGACTTCTATGGTGGTTCACCCATACGACTTGCAACAGAACTGGAGAATGCTCAAACCTGGAGGTGAGTGTTAAACTTGAATTGGTTGGTCCCTGTCACTGGCTCCCTGTCAGGTTTACTTCCCTCAAGAGTATCCATATAGCCGGCTTGCTTGAATCCAGTGGTGTGGAGAGCATGGGACTCACGTCTGAGCATACCCATCCCACTCAGGGTGACAAATGCAAAAACCACAGTTGGTGGACAGAATGCAGAACAATGTCATACATTCACCCCAGTACAGAGATCTGGGCCTAAATCCATCGTTTTTTTTGCACTACACACCACCCCAGTTCAGACATGGCCATATGCAAATCAGTCTGACCCTGTGCCTCATGGGAACAGTCCAGCTCGAACTGCCAAGCCATGCCTTGCCTGGACCAGAAACAAGCTTCCGAGGACCGGTTTCTGGCATTCCAGCCATCTTCAGCCCGGCTTGCTTGAATCTAGTGGTGTGGAGAGCATGGGACTCACGTCTGAGCATACCCATCCCACTCGGGTGACAAATGAAAAAACCACAGTTGATGGACAGAATGTAGAACAATGTCATACATTCACCCCAGTACAGCAATCTGGGCCTAAATCCATCGTTTTTTTGCACTCCACACCACCCCAGTTGAGACATGGCCATATGGAATTCAGTCTGACCCTGTGCCTCATGGGAACAGTCCAGCCCGAACTGCCAAGCCATGCCTTCCCTGGACTGGAGACAAGCTTCCAAGGACCGGTTTCTGGCATTCCAGCCGTCTTCAGCCCGGCTTGCTTGAATCCAGTGGTGTGGAGAGCATGGGACTCACTTCTGAGCATACCCATCCCACTCAGCAACCACAGCAGGATGATGGACGCAGTACTGAAACTTTTTAAACACTCCAACTGAAAACTGTAAACAAGTATCCTGGGACCTTTTTTAGGATATCACCCCACATCAGCTAGGCTTGCTCAGATTCAGTGGCACAAGGAGCAAGGGGCCTACATGTGGGCATACTCATCCCACTTAGTGCGAGACATGCTGCGCAAACAAATGATAAATGGAATGATGAGCCATTCAAAATTCACCCCCAGGCAAGAGATCTGGGTTGATTCTACTGTTCTTTTGCTCACCATGCCACCGTATTTTGGACCCAGCCACATGCAAATCAGTCTTGAACCTGCTCCTCATGGGAACAATTCCCTTGGCCAGAGACTTCTGCACCAGAAGTGGAGTCCTCTGCAACCAGAGTGGAGACCTCTGCATGTGGAAGAGAGACTTCGACATTGAAGGGAATAGGAGAAAATACACCAGAACCAAATAATACATACTTAGCACTCATTCCCTTCCAAAAACATATTTATTGTATTAATAGGCTCTGCTTTTTAACTCTTCATTGTTCGGTTTCTGCAGACACCTCATTTGGATTGAAGGATGAAGTCCCCACTTCTGAAGAGGAGGAGAATTTTACCTGAGGGGCAGACAGCCCTTGTAATAACATTTATGGGAAAACACTACAAACAACTTCATCAGCTGTGTCCGGTAACCCTCAGTGGAACACAGAAGGCAGCCTTATTGCAGCAGGTAACGGGTTCTGTCAATGTATTTTCCGAGGAGGAATGCACCATTGAGGGGATTTAAAAAGTGTAATGAAAGGAGCGAGTGAAAGAGATGTTCTCTAGGATTCAGCTGGGAAAAGCTTTTTCTGGAGGGGTACCTGGATGCTGTCATGGTCTCACCCTCCTTGAGAGAGCGCTCCCTTACACAATGCACCCCCACCTCTTTATGGGTTGTTCTAACAGCACTAATGTAGTGACCGGGAAAGTTCTAAACTGCTCACAAAACACAAACCTACAATCACTCACCCATATCTTTCCTTCTCCAATGCCTACATTTTTAGGCACACATTACATACATACCTCTCAAAAACACTCAAAAAATAAACCTTATATGGCCTAGATGCATTATGGTGAACAGCGAGCAAAATGAAGAAACCGAATTTGAAAGGGCCTAGATTCTTATGCACTTTTGATACAGCCAATCCTGCAAGTCCTTTGGTTGCTTTGGCTGGAACACGAGCTATAGAAAGTCCAGGACTGCACTACAGGGCAGGTCTTGCAACACAACCCAGTCACACACACACACCGGTATGCCTTTGTTATTATTGATGTTGATGTGTGAAATGAAACATGTATGTATAAAAATAATTTTGAATCACTGTTGTCGAAGTCTCCCAACATGACCTCTCCATCATCACCAAGTCTGAAATAAGTGGTCAGGCAGGCCCTGTAACCTTTGCCTGAGGCTACTAATTCACAGATCACAGGTGGGGTGGCACGTAACCAGAAGGAGAAACGCACGCACAGGAAAATCCCAGATAAGTCCCAAGGATATGTAGCAACACCACAATGTTTTGTTACGTGAAGGGTATTTCTAGAGGTAATTAGCGCACCTGGGAAAATCCTCAAGCTGATAAGCCCTATCCCTAGTATCGTCAGCGGTGCTGCAACAAAAACATGGTCCCGAGCACACGCTAGAATTATAGCCCACATGTTTGTAAAAACCCAGGTAAACAGTATATCTTCTTCAGTTTCTCTTTTCTTTATTTCTTTTGTTTTGTTTTTCGTTCTGATGAATATTTAGCCAACACGGGTTTTGTCAGTGTCCTGTGACTTTTTCAAGGCTAAGACAAGAGAAACAAACTATTGTGGCACCATGCGAATATAATGTCTATACAATGCAGAATTCGTGACTTTTTGAGCCCAATCACAGATTGGGTATACCATATTCTTCATGTTCATGCTGGAAACCCATGCACTTCCGTTAAATTATCAATTCAATATGTCATTTATAATTTTCACCAAATTATAAAAAAGTAAAAATATGGGGCAAAAGTGTCACCTAAAAGGTATGAGAAGCTAACTATAGTTAAAAAATCCTACATTTTTTGTGACTTATTTGTGAATCAAAAAATACCTCAATCTTCTATTTGTGACACCTAAAGATAAATGAGGAGATAGAGTAAGTATCCAAAATCTCAAAGTATCACCATTCAAATATGATAGGTATACCCTGTCAAAAAAAACAATCCTACACCCACTGCTCTTTTCATGATAATTCCATCCCAAACAATAATCAAATACAAATTCCGTCCATGTATTGTAAAGTAATCCTCAATAAGGTTTCCGCTTGTCATCTATACATATCAAATATGACCTGTGTAAAAGTATAGTATACACAAAACTTCAGGGTCAGATCCCAGATTGAAAGCGAAAGAATGTCTCTGTCATACAGCTGGAATAAAAAATAATGCAACCTTGCAGTAGTGTGCCATAAAATTCCAATTATCCTTACCGAAATTACTGTTGAGCGGGAAAGTTGTACAAATCCCTATGGCCACTCCGCCAATAAGCCATGGCCAGGCACTGCCCCCTGTAAGGGGAAGTGTGTCAGTCCTGTTTCTAATGCAAACAAGTGTGGAAGAAAATCAAGTGTTGCATATTAAAAGACCATCCTTCTGTAAGGATAGGCCAGTCACACCCATTCTAAAGTCCCTAATTCAAAATCTAAATAATTCCTTACTGGGAAGCAGGCAAAATGCTTTAGTACCTTTCTATTCTTCTCTGAGTTCATGAGTGTGTAGAGCCACTTACCACAAGCTAATTCATACAGCCTGCGAGAATGACAGGCAATAGACATGGAAAGGGGACTCAGGTCCTCCATGGTCATATGACACCAACACCATTTTATAATGTGCAGGGAGATTACTATCACTCCAAGGATATCGGTAAATACATGTCAAGAATCAATGACACACACCTATCACCATCGATATGATATCCATTTTATTGGATTCAGAAAACGATTCACCACAGTATCCAGGAAGAAAACCAAAAGTTTAGATATATTAGAACGTCATAATTTCAGATGAGTTATGTAAGCCAGCACCATCTCGTCAAGTGCAGAGATGTACATATCGCTCTCTAAATATCAGTCAATATAAGGCCACCTTCAGTGGCAAGACTCTAACAGTCACGATATCCAAGAATAAGAGATTGCATTTGATAACGACAAAAAATGTCCTTATTCTATATACACTACCAATCCCTTGACAAATGTAGAAAAATAATGCATATCCATCCAAACTGGATTATTCTTCTTAATACGAGGGTGAGCCCCAACATGTTTAACAAAAACTTTTTCCTCGTCATATTTAATAATGTCATATCGTAACTGAAAATGTCTATATATATCCTATAGCTACTCACCGTCCATAGTTATCGCCTAATTTCCCACATAAGATTTCTTATTTACCTTTCTATCTTAGTGTATAACACTCTCAAAGCTGACTAAAAGGCATCCTAATCATGTATTGTGACATAGCCAAATGCAGACTCTTCACAACTATTTTATGGTGATTGATGATGACCAAATCTCATTTCATAGTGAAATAACATCCACGTAATACATACGATTTGTGTCATGCAGTTCCACGGCATATAAGTATTACATACAATTTGTGTTATGAAGTTTCAAAGCATATATGTAGTCTTGAATGTTCGGATGAAATTTATATAACATATTCTAATTATAATCATTCCCTCGTTAGTCGATACACATCACTTAGTACTACAATGATCATCATGAATTACCGTGAATAGAAATATTAAAAGTCTCCAAATCCTTGTAGTGTTCAAGATAAACACCCCTCCATAAGTGATCATTGAAAACATTATTCATAAGTGTCAAAAACAATGCATTAAGCTATTTAACCAAGCAACCCAAAAATAGTGCAATTCTTGATCCACATTAAGTCCTGTCTCCACACTGTGTAGTCTCAGACTCCATAATGACTCTTATCTACGTAAGGGTAATTCCCTATTTCCCCCTCTAGGGTATCTCAAAGTCTGTTCATTTCCATAAAATGTAAAATCTCTGTTTCTGCCCTGTGATGGACAGAGAGTTATGAGTGAGGAGTTAGGATATCTTATATCTCCTTATTTGACGGCCCGCATATGCTCGCTAATTCTTTCTCTGAGGGTCCCTATAGTAGTTCCTACATACTGCTTTCCACATTACATTCTATGATGTAAACAAGAAATGTCATATTGTAATTGATCTTAGAAGTGATCTTATAAATCCTACTGCATGGGCTCTCAAATGCCTTCTTCTTGTCCCAAGCCCACTTACATACAATACAATGGCCACATTTGTGGAATCCCAAATTGTGTTAAGTCAGCCAATTTGCATTACTTTGTTTGATAGGGTAGCTAGGACTAATACATTCCTTAAACAGACCCCCCTGCGATATGTGATATCTGGTCTCACGGTGATAAACCCATCTAAAGATTTTGTCTGCCTAAAGTATATGCCAATGTATTTTAAGTCTACGTACAAGTACCTCTGATAGTTTAGTAAAGTCCTTTACCAAACATACTCTCTTGATCCTGCCCAGTTACCCTGCTGTGTTCTCCTAGTGTGTCACGTCTGTTGATGTTTTGTATTCTGTGTTTGGCTCTAGCCAGGGTGTTAGTCTCATATCCTCTTCTTTTAAAACGTTCTATCATTTCTGTAGTGAATTCTTCAAATTCCAGATCATAACTACAGTTTCATCTAGCTCAAATCAATTTCCCAAAGGGGATAGCCTTGATCTGGTGTGTTGGATTAGCACTGTTAGCATATAACACAGCGTTTCATACCACAGGTTTACGATTCAACCTGCTATGTATCTGGACACAGCCATATGCAAATCACTCTTGAACCTGCTCCTCATGGGAGCAGTTCCCTAGACCTCTGCAACCAGAGTAGAGACCTCTGCATGTGGAAGAGAGACCTTTACATTGAAGGGAATAAGAAAAAATACACCTGAACCAAATCATACAGACTTGGCACTCATTCCTTTCCAAAAATATTAATTATTGTCCAAACAATAGGCTCTGCCTTTTAACTCTTCATCTTTCGGTTTATGCAGACACCTAATTTGGCTTGAAGGATGCATTCCCCACTTCTGAAGAGGAGGAGAATTTCCACTAAGGGGCAGACAGCTCTTGTAATTGCATTTATGATAAAACACTACAAACAACTTCATCGGCTGTGTCCAGTCACCCTCAGTGGAACACAGAAGGCAGCCTTATTGGAGCAGATAACAGATTCAGTCAATTTATTTTGGGAGAAGAAATGCACCATTGAGGAGATTTAAAAAAGTGTAATGAAATGAGCGAGTGGAGGAAAAGTTCCCAAAGATTCAGCTGAAAAAAGCTCTTTCTGGAGGGGTACATGGATCCTGCCACTGTCTCACCCTCCTTAAGAGAACTCTTCCTTACACCGTGCACCCCAACCTCTTTATGAGTTGCTCTAACAGCACTAATGTTGTGACAGGTAAGGTTCTGAATTGCTCACAAAACAAAAACCTACAATCAAGAACCCATATCTTCCCTTCTCCAATGTCTACATTTTTAGGCACACAATACTTACATACCCATCAGAAAATTCCCAAAATAAACCTTATAAGGACCTAGATTCTTATGCATTTTTCATACAGCCAATACTTCAAGCCCTTTGGTTGCTTTGGCTGGAACACAAGCTATAGAAAGTTCCGGAGTGCGATACAGGACAGGTCTTGCTACACAACCCAGTCACACACATGGGTAGGCGGCCCGTGTTATTATTTATGTCGATGTACGCAATGATACATGTATGTATCAAAATACTATTGAATCACTGTTGTTGAAATCTCCCAACATGACCTCTCCATCATCACCAAGTCTGAAATAAGTGGACAGGCAGCCCCTGTAACCTAGGCCTCAGGCTGCTAATTCACACATCACAGATGGGGTGGCACATAACCAGAAGGACAAATGCATGCACAGGAAAAACCCAGATAAGTCCCACAGATAGGCAGCAACACCACATTGGTCCAGGGGGATTGGCCCCAATTAAACTCACATGACCAGAGGGATGTGCATTCCCAAAACACCATAAAGTTAGATGCCACATGAAGTTAGGAACACTCAGCCAATCAGGACACTGAGCACACAGCACATGCAGTGATCACGCACTCCTTATAACTGACATCTGGACACATTACCCACTGGCCCTCACTGTGTACATGGAAGGTGGAGACCCACATGCATTTGTCATCAGGTGGGAGTCATTTATGGGGAAACATCACTCACAACGCAACCTTTACAATGCACTACCTTTACAACAAAACTTTTACACCCCAACATCCATTACAACGCATGCCATTACAACACAACCATTACAACACATGTCAAAACAACGCATACCACTACAACGCATGTCATTACAACGCAGTCATTACAACGCATACCATTACAACGCATACCTACACTATCCAACACTTACCCTACTGTTGCATCCCCTGGAGTTAGAATAGTATTTTTTACCCCTACACTATCCAATACTTACTCTACTGTTGCACCCCCTGGAGTTAGAACAGTAATTTTTACCCCTACACTATCCAACACTTACCCTACTGTTGCACCCCCCTGGAGTTTGAATAGTAATTTTTACCCCTACACTATCCAATACTTACCATACATGCAATGTAATGGTATTCGTTGTAATGGTATGCGTTGTAAATGTAGTATGCGTTGTAGTGGAATGCGTTGTAAGGGTAGTTTCAAAGAATTTGTTGTAATGGCATGCGTTGTAATGGAATGCATTGTAATGGATGTTGAGGTGTAAAAAATGTGTTGTAAAGGTATGCATTGTAAAAGTATGCGTTGTAACGACATACATCCTCATTTATGGCTCCACAAGTACGTCTATATATGTCTCCTTAAAAAGGATCTATGAATGGTTTAATGATGCTTCAAGAAATGTATAAAACAACTCTCAAAATTATTGTACTGTGAGTTAGTTCACAGACCCGTTTCTGTATGTTTTGCCAAACTGCTCTTGACTTTGCTTTTTCACAGGAAATTCATTTTAGAGCAACGCCCTTAGGCTACCAATGTGACTAACACACTTTGGAGGATTTCTACCACCTTGTTATTCAACCCTAATACCACATTTTACAAAGTATTTTGATTTCTTCTAATTGTAGTCAGATTTGACCTTGACATTCATGTTGTTAAAATATTATCAATCAATCAGGATTTGTATAGCATGACTGCTTTAGGGTCATGCTACAGGATCACACTGCCTGTTCCTTTTGGGTGAACATCCAGGTCTTAAAGGTCCATCCTCAACTGTTGGAGTGAGACTCTGGGGTGCTGGGAGAAGGCTTTACAGGTCTTAGCCTCCAGGTGGCAAAAGAAGCTTCACTGCTGTTTGCCTGGCGGATGCGCTGGATTGCTGCTTTGAAGAGAGTTCTGGAATGGAGTTCCCTATTCGATTAGTTAAAATGTACTCATTTGTTCAGGTATGCCGTTCCTTTAATTTGTGGTGCCTTGTAAGAGTGGGTGAGAAGCTTGAACTGGCATCTCTTCGCAACTAATAGCCAATGGAGTATCCTGAAGTGAGTGGTGATGGGCGCCTTCCTGGGGAGGTCGAGGATGAGTCTGGCTGCTGTTTTGTGGATGGTCTGGAAGTTTCTCATGAGTTGGGCAGTGAGTCCTACTTATTAATTTTATTTTATCACATATAAGGCCATGTGCTGTTTTTCCATTCACCAACTGGCAGAGAGGTGAGTTAAGTATATTTTCTTTTGCTTTTAGGTATAACCTTTTTAGTTGTAACATACATATATCTCTATTATCGTGTATCCCTATTTGCACCCTGGTCAATATGTAATGTAATTGTTCATTAAGTTGTACTTTGTGTGATAAAATGTCCCTTAGCATTCGCATTGTAAGTGATGCACTATAGAGTATCTTGTAGGCCTTGTTTTATCTTGAGAGGAGATGCAGCCTAATAGCTAGAGATATTAACTTTGGAACTCGGGGACCCAGATTTGAGTCTAAGGGGCCTATTAGGATGGCGGGCGTACTTACGTCCACCCGCCACCCTAGCGTTGCTGGGACCGGCCGCCAGTGGTGCAGCGGTCCCGCACCGGCAATTACGATTCCACGGTGGCAGTGGCATCCCCTTTTCCCAGCATTGTGGTGGGCGGTGCTCACAGCACCGCCCGCCACAATGCTGTGGATGCGCCTTGTGCATTTGCATGCACAACGTGGCAGGCACAGTGTGGTGCCTGCCCTGTTGTTTATGCAAATGCAGGACGTACCATAGGTCCCACCCATGTGCACCCCCCAACTTCCAACACCATGGGGGCCTGCAACGGGCCCTCAATGCCAAAGACTGCATGCCTTTCCAGGGGGGCAACGCCCCCATGGAAAGGCTGATCTCCGCCTGAATCCTAATATGGACGTCGGTGTTTTGCAGAGACGGCCACCATATTGGAAATGTTTTCCGCCTGGTCGATGAGTTGACCGGCGGAAAAACTGCAGGCGGTCTTTCCATCCGCCGTGGATCCCCGCCATCGTAATATGTCATATTGGTGGTCCGCCCGACATCCTAATAGATCCCTAAGTATTTACTCAATATCCTGTGAATCTGGATGAACCACTTAAACTCATCATGCCTTAAAAAAGAAAAATTAATCTTTCAGAGCGTGTGTAATACAGTCTGGTGCTCATATAATGTGCACCGATGACCTTGGGTCTAGTTTGTGCTATATTGAACTGCAAAATAAATTAGCAATAAACATGCCGAAGAGGAATCTTTGTGGGTTTCAAATTTAGCATTAATACTATCTTCATGTATGATTTAGGATGGTTTGTTCCCAAATGTAGGCCTCTCTCTTCTCATACAACAGGACCTGGTGTCCATCTTGTCAACATCAACAAGGATGACATTATCAAGATTTAATTATTTCACACATGGTTCAACTATTAATTTCATATGTTTCTTTATGTTAAAAATAATGTCAAAATAAAGTACTGTGTAGAACTTTAGGCACAAAAATGTGTGTGATACACAACTTCTTAAAGATACTGAGGATGATAATGCAAGACCACTTGCAAGCAGAGGACGTGGGTAGCAAATATCTTGGTGGCCAACAGTGCTCAAGAAGCAGTGGAAGAGGATCCTCATGCCAGAGAACCACGCCTCCGAGCAGCCATAGGTGACCACACCTCCCACAAACAGCAATGGCGATGTGATGCAACCTGGCGGTTCTCGGCGGATTTCGGTGCTTGTAGCGGAGGTAGTTTTAAATCTTTTCTGGCAGCATAATCTGGCTTCTGCAGTATCAGAAGGGGAGAGAGAAGATGGTGATATTTCCCGCCGGACGAAATTGCTGAAAGGTGCAGTGGCAGCTTTTACCGCGGTTACGGGCGGCGACGGATTGCTCCTGCTGGAAAGGGTGGATGCGGTTGAGGTCTGTGAGAAGGAGGTTAATGCTGGTCTATACATCCAGCAGCAGTCTTCAGGGGTAACACTTTCTGCACCAGGACCAGGTAAAACCTGGCCTGGATTCTGAACCGGGCAGGTTGGAGAAGAAGATGTCAGAAGACAAAAAAGGTGAGGAGGCTGGGAGGCGAGGTGTTTAGTAGGTGAGGGGGTCTCATTACGTTCGAACAGCCTCGCATTTAAGCTGAATAACGGCGTCATAAGAGATCTTTTGAAGACTGTGGCAGTGTATAGCGGAAAACTGAACTTAAGGGGGAACTAGCAGTAAAGTGTTGTCCCTAATTAACACCTAACCCAAGGAGGAGAGGAAGTTTCGGCCGAAGTGGTGTTATTTTTTCTTTGCTACCGCATTATACTCCTTTGTTGGTGTGGATTGAACATGGGGAGGCACAACAAGCAGAATAATCCAGTTCCTAAAGTTGATTCAGTAACTAGCCTTAAGGCGAGATACGCTTGGCGCAGGCACAGACAAAGGTGGTAGCCGCAGGAGCGGGAAGAGCAGGACTTTCGGGAAATCGCCTTGATCACAATTCCAGCTTTGAGAGTTCAGATGACGACCCGGTCGAAGAACCTGCTGGCAAAAGCCTCGAGGCCAGAACTCCCCAAATGGCTTCGGTACTTGGGATTGGCGAAGTGGGAAAACCAAAAATTGATTCTACGTCATCGGCCGAAAGCAGTAAGGAGAAGGGGAAGAGTGTGAAGGCGTTCCCCATCTTCATTAAAAAGTCACTACAGTCAGTTACCCCTCAGTCCACTAAACCTCTTTCTCAGCAGGTGGAGAGAAGGGTTGACGATCCTGCCAGTTCACATCAATCCCCACCTCGTATTCTGGCGGTTGATCTTTGGAATTCCCTTCCGGGACACATTCGTGCCCTAAATAGCCTCACTCTTTTCAGACGCGCCATCAAAACTCACCTGTTCGCCTCTGTTAATTGATTCTTCTGCTCTCAGTTTTGACCTGTTATGTTGTGGTATCTGATCAGGCGCCAGGACGCCCCTTCACTGGGGCAGCTGTGCGCCAAATAAAAGTTATTAACATAACATAACATAACATATTACATCATCATCTTCACCTTCGGCCTTCCCAGTGCCTCCACATGCTCTGAATTCTCTACCGCCAACCTCGACGGTACAAGAAGCGGCTTAAGAAGTGACTTTTACCTCACCGAGCTCTGCTCCTCTGTCCTCTGCAGTTTCATCGTTGCAGTCTCACGCTCAGATAGCTCTGACCCAGATTGCAACTGTCAACAGTCGGGTACTATCCTCTGGCCTTCGGGTAGTGCAAGACTAAAGATACCAACTCCAACGCATAAGTTATTTACTTCCAAAGCTTTCCATCAGGTCTTAGCCAGAAGGAATCCTATACCTCACAACCCCCAGCGCCGGATGTAGCCTTTGAAGCTGCAGAAACTTTTTCGGATGATCCCGCTGAAACAATCTCCACCAAGCAGATGGATATTAAGACCCTGCTTAATCTTATCCTGGACGAAATAAGAGAAATGAAGACGTCTCAGCAAAATGAAATTGCCTCCCTCCATCTTCGTCTAGGGAAGATTGAAGAAGCAGTGGCCAGTCTCCCAGTCAAAATCCAGGAAGCAGAAACAAGGATCTCTCAGCTGGAGGAACAGATGAGCGGATAATTAATAAAGTACTTGAGGTTACCAAAGACAGGAGTACGCTAGAGAGCAAGCTTGGTGAGCTGGAAAACCACTCACGCCATTCCAATTTGCGAATAGTGGGAGTTCCCGAGATAAGTGAAGGCGTCCAGGCACCGCAATGGGTGGAAGCTTTCATCAGCGAGAAAGTCCTCCCCGAGTTCAGCGGGGATCTCACCATTACCAGGGCCCACAGAGTTCCATTTCATCCTCTACCAAGTTCGAGTGGTCCTCGCACCATTTTAGTGAATTTTGCGGACTATCGCATTAAAGAGAAGATTCTGACTAAAGCCATACAGCAAAGGCAATTCCTGGTAAACAAAACTTCCAACTATGGAACTTTCCCTGACATGTCCTCACCCGCGGCCCGCAGACGCAAAGAGTTCGTTAAACTGCTCTTTTTGTTTAAAGTCCAAGGTGCGCACACGTCTATCACCCAGCAGTCGAAACAGCGTATCCTTGTCAGGGGGAAATTTCACATGTTCTCCAACCTAGAAGAGGCTCAGGAGTTCTCAAGGAAATTTCGGTGCCATAATGAGTTAATGGACTTACGGACTTTCTATTGCTTTCCCTGTTGTTTTTTTCTTCTTTTGTGCTAGTCTATGGTTAGTACCCTTTACCGGGTGGAAGGGGTGGGACACTCAGGGTGCAGAACGGTGGCACCCTCTATAGTAGCCGGGGGGTGAGATGTGGTTAGTGTGGTGGTTCGCCTTTCTAGAGGGGTGGTTTGGGGTTGGGACTCAAAAGAGTATAGCAGTAAAACGAGCAAGAGCAGGGGCAGTAGAGTTAAGGTATTTAAGAGAATGAGAGGGCTTAAAAATCTCTTTAGGTGGTTCCTTTGTCGCTGCTGGAAAAAAACAAAAACATTTTTTTCTTCTTTTTTCCTTATTTTTCTCTTTTTCCTTTTTTTTCTTTTATTAAATCTATTGTAATATGGCAAGAATAACTAATATGTGCTGCACTATCTCAATCAATGTCAACGGGATACTAAATAAAGTAAAATATGGAGCTTTAATTAGATGGTTAGTGTCTCTCTGGTCCCAGGTAGTATATATTCGGACAGTATTTGATTTGTTTATGGCTTTTGATCCCATTGATGGATGTTCCTAAAATATACCAATCTAATGAATCACCAAAGGTTCAACATGTCACGTATTGTGAAGACCTGTACACAGGAAAAAAGTAAAGAGCAGGTGAAAAAAGTATTTCCGATAGGAAATTTTGCAGAAAGATATAGTAAAAACAGCAGAACAGATTTTTACCAAATTTGGCATGAACAAAGATCTTTAATAAGAAACTATGACAATTGCATTGTGTAATCTAAATCAGGCACTGATGCTTAAAAAAATAAGTAAACTTAAATATTTCATTTAAGTTCATTTGGTAGCGTTTGACTTTTTTTTGTAAAAGGTATCTGGTGGGACTTAAAGAAATATAAAAGCATATTTTAAAAAATGTTAACAGATAAAAATCAATCTGATGTTTTGCTTATAATTGTGGACCGTTTAATTGATTTGGCCGAAATTTGGCAGTCACTTAGCACATTCAGATTACTACCCCTATTATCGAGTTTATGTATGCCCATACATGGTATGCCTAGTTATAAAGGGAAAACGGCAATAAACAAAATTGTTCATTTGCTTGTTTGCCACTATTTGATCAATCGGCACAAAATTTGGCAGAAGCTGGGGGGGTTACTTGTCATTTGGTTTTGGCATTTGTGTACTAATCTATGAAGAGTGAGGTTTTATTATTCTTTTTTTGTTGTGTTCAAATAATTTGTATTCATTAAACAGAAAGCAAATGTACAGGCTTTGATGCGATACAGTCATATGGGTACATTACGGTAATCAATGAGTGAAAAAGAACATAAGAAGAATATTAAAATATGAAAGTGTGAAAATAGCAAAATAAGAAAATAGCAAAATAAGAAAGCAAACTAAAAATAAGAGAGATCAGATCCACAACTTCATCATTGATTAGCATTTGACAGTCATACATTTGACATTGATATTTGAGATATGGGTTTATAAGTAAAGTGTTAAATAATTGGTCATGGGATCATTGCCGAGCTACAGCAAAGTAATAAGACAATACAACATGTTTGTGATAACAGTGTGGGCTTAGATTGATAATCAATTCTAGAACTATACAGACTATATGCCAACTTCGTACTGATGCGCCTGTAAAGCTTATGAGCCTAGTTGTGCAACCAGAATGGATTCAACAAACAATGCGTGTGCCAGGGCTGCCTATCGCAATATGATGTGCATACATAATTGAAGGGACCTCATGGTGGTTCGAAAGAAATAGAGGTCGCGTCCAATGAAGACCACAGTCTCTTGCTTGTAGTGTGCCATGGGGATGAGTTTAGGGCCGGATTATCCACCCCTCTAATACAGGCCAACCACTCCCTCCAGGCATTGAAAGAGACCTCCGAAGCTGCCTTCCAGTGGCAAAGGACGACCTTACAGGCCAAGGTGAAGATCAAGTCCAGGAGTTGTCGGTCGTGGTCTTTAACTACCAATGGGTCGATGGCCCCCAGAATAATGTAAATGAATTCCCTTCTTGGTTTGATGTTAAATATCCGTTCAATATAGTCAAATATATCTGACCAGTATTTTTTCAACAAGGTACAGTGAAACAGCATATGCGGATGATCTCCATCAGCTAGGGAGCAATTCCAACAAGTGGGGGTGTCTCTTAGTTTTAGTTTAAATAATTTCTGGGGAGTCCAGAACACCCTATTGAGTATCATGTATTTGCTCTGCGAGAGGATTGGTGAAACTTTGCGTGTGACGGCTGAGGCGTGTATCTTATCCCAATCAATAATTATACCGGTGTTATTAGGCTCTGATTCCCATTTAATATTGTTACGTCTTAGTGTTTTACTCAGGTTCGGCGTGAGCAGCTTGTAGACTTTAGATACAAAATGACCTGAAGATTGTAGGAGAGGGAGCATCTTTCCTAACCACGGCGTTGCTTGTATGAATGTGCGTGTAGACATAGCTGACTTTAGTTTAAGGAAAGCATAGAAGTCAATTGGTTCAAGGGAGTGTCTAGACTGAAGCGAAGAGAAGGGCAGCGGCACATGATTGTCGTAGAGATCTGAGACAACATTGAGTCCTTTGTTTGACCAAAGTTTCCAAAGAGGGGACGAGCCATTAACCTTTATGAGTGAATAACACCATAGGGATGAGGATGACGACTTTCCTATCTGTAGGCCAGATTTATGTGTACGGTCAAGTCTGAGAAGAGCCCTTTTGGTATTGAGCATGATGTATTTGGAGTGCATGAGGTGGGACAGGTCCATGGTTAAAATTGCTGATAGAGGGGCCTTACCAATGATAGCTTCCTCTATGTTTACCTATAACGGCGTTTAGCCGGGTGTTTCATGGAACCAGGAGATTCCTTGTTTACATAAAAAGGCCGTTTGGTAGTTCCGAAAGTCTGGTAATCCTAGTCCACCTTTTTGTTTAGGGAGCTGCCGTAATTCATAGAGATTCTCGGTTTTTTGTCTTTCCATAGGAAATTACTAATTAATTAGTTTATTCTTTTCAGGAAGTCCTCTGTGAAGGTCATTGGGAGCATGCTTGCCATATAATTGATCAAGGGGGTGATCATCATCTTTAACGTTTCCGCTCTACCCCACCACGAGAGGAATTTCGGGGACCACCCTTCCAAGAGTTTGCTTACTTTTTTGAAGAGTATGTCCTCATTGATTTTCAGCGTCATAATCAGGTCCCTTTCAAATTCCAGGCCAAGGTATTTGAAGCTCTTAGGCTGCCAGGTGAGCCCAGAGTCACCCAAGATGGTATTATTACCCAAGTTATTTAGCAATTTTACCTGAGTCTTGTCCTTATTCAGGGAGTACCCGGAGACACCGGAGAATTCTTCAATCGTGGAAAGTAATGCGGGTACAGATTTGTCAGCCTGCACCCAATCCCCTGCAGGACCCCCACCCCCCCTGAACATCCTCAATGACTGGAAGCCAATCTCCACTGAGGACACCATCCGTCTGATGAACTCTATCCACTCAGGATCCCCCACAGACCCTTGCCCTCACCACATCTTTAACAAAGCAGACTCCATTATTGCACCGCACCTCCGTGACGTCATCAACTGCTCCCTCAACTCCACAACCTTCCCGGAAAGCTGGAAACATGCCGAACTCAGCGCCCTCCTGAAGAAACCCACAGCTGACCCCACCGAACTCAAAAACTATCGCCCTATCTCACTCCTTCCATTCCCGGCCAAAGTCATCGAGAAAGCGGTCAACAACCAGCTCGCCGCATTCCTCGAAACCAACAAATCCCTCGACTCCTCACAATCCGGCTTCCGAGCCAAGCACAGCACTGAAACCGCCCTCATCGCAGCAACAGACGACATTCGAACTCTCCTGGACAATGGAGACACAGTCGCCCTCATCCTTCTCGACCTGTCCGCAGCCTTCGACACGGTCTGTCATAGCACCCTTCTACAACGCCTCAGAAACGTCGGAATCCAAGGAAAAGCACTGGATTGGATCACCTCGTTCCTCTCCGGAAGAACCCAGAGAGTCCGCCTTCCACCATTCAAGTCAGAGGCCACTGAAGTCATCTGCGGCGTACCACAAGGATCTTCACTCAGCCCCACCCTCTTCAACGTATACATGAGCCCCCTCGCAATCATCGCACGCCAACACAACCTCAACATCATCTCCTACGCCGACGACACTCAACTGATCCTATCACTCACCAGAGACCCTAACACGGCCAAAACCAACCTGCACAAAGGAATGAAAGAAGTAGCCGAATGGATGAAGCACAGCCGTCTGAAACTGAACTCAGAAAAAACAGAAGTCCTCATCCTAGGCACCTCCCCCTCCACCTGGGATGACTCTTGGTGGCCAGAGGCCCTTGGAAAAGCACCCATCCCGACGGTCCACTCACGGAACCTGGGCGTAATCCTGGATTCCTCACTCTCGATGAACAGACAAGTCAACGCCGTTTCTTCATCTTGCTTCAACATTCTTCGCATGCTCAAAAAAACATTTCGCTGGATCCCTACCGAAACTAGAAAAACAGTCACCCACGCTCTGGTCACGAGCCGACTAGACTACGAAAACACCCTCTACGCCGGTACCACCGCAAAACTCCAGAAAAAACTACAACGCATCCAGAACGCCTCAGCCAGGCTCATATTAGACATCCCGCGTAAAGAACACATCTCTGGTCACCTGAAAAACCTCCACTGGCTCCCCGTCAATAAGAGGATTACTTTCCGGCTCCTAACCCACGCACACAAAGCACTCTACGAAATCGGACCCGAATGCCTCAACACACGACTATCCTTCTACACCCCCTCCCGCCAGCTACGATCCTCCAACCAAGCCCTCGCCACTGTACCTCGCATCAACAAAACCACCATGGGAGGTAGATCCTTCTCCTACCTAGCAGCTAAAACTTGGAACTCACTTCCCACTCACCTTCGCCTTACTCAGAACCACCTAGCATTCAGAAAGCAACTCAAAACGTGGATATTTGACAAGTAATTCCCCACCCTTCTTCAAGCGCCTTGAGACCCTCTGGGTATGTAGCGTGCTATATAAATCTATTGACTTGACTTGACTTGACTAAGTACTAAAACATCATCGGCATATGCCGTGAGTTTTATAACACATTCATTGAATGGGATTCCCTGTATGTCCTGATTTTCTCTGATACGGTACAGAAAGGGTTCGATTGCCCGGAGGAATAGGGATGGGGACAGGGGGCAGCCTTGTCTGGTTCCTTGTTCTAGTTTGAAAGGTGACGCGAAGGCTCCACCAGCCCTCACTCTAGCGGTGGGACAGGTATATAGTGACATTATCAATTTAGTAAAAAGTGGGCCCAAGTCGAATTTCTGTAATACCGCTTCCAGGTATGACCAGTCCACTTTGTCAAACGCTTTCTCTGCGTCTAGTGTTATTGCCACAGTTGACGTGGGGAGGAGCTTAGCCTTTTCTATGACATGGCTTAGGATTCTGGTGTTGTCACTAGACAATCTATTTTTCAAAAAACCCGCCTGTGAGGGATGGATTAGGGAGGGCAGAACTCTTTGGATGCGTTTTGCAAGGATTGATGCATAAAGCTTACAATCCAGGTTCATCAGTGGAGGTTTTATTATTCTATGTGCAGTGTGGCAAGCATGAGCGAGTGATGCCTGGTGCAGGTGTAACGTTTGAGAGAGCGCAATTTGAATAAAACGTATATCCGAGTCATATTTAGAAGTATATTGTATAAACGTAGGAATGAAATGTATATCGAATGTGAAGTTGATGCTAATAGCATAAAGTTACCAGATGTGACCAAAGTAATATAGGAAATACATAACTGTATTCACTTTAGAATGTATTAGATTTAGAAGGCCCGTATACGTAGTGGGCTAATGTAGAAATGTGTAGAAATGCTTACGAACAGAAGAACGTGCAAAGTGAAATTCATGTATGTATGTAACTTTAAATGCAGAAACGGCGAGAAATGTAAGCGAAGAAATGTGCAAGAGCATATATAGCATAATATAATGAAGAAGAATATAAAATTATATTCTATGTATTAAGGTTTATATTCTACGTAATTTGTATTCTATGTAAAATGTATTCACCTATAAGCAAGAGATTTGCTAAATGCGTTCATATATAAATGTATGTTAAAGGTTATACTGTGTAGAAGAAGTTTGTAGGAATGTTAGAAGAGTTTTAGGTCATTTGTGATTATAACCTGACTGACCAAGGGTTCGCAGGAGTGTAGTCCGCTGTTGGTAATTTAGTGGGCTCACAGGAGTCGTGAATAGCCTTCACTTGAAGGTGCGAGCCGAAGAGTCTAGTTTTTGTTAGATTTAAGGTGACAAATGTCGAACGAGGTTTATTGCCTAAACATGAGAGGAGACGATAGGAATTTGAGTCTTGTTTTGAAATGACCATTCACAGGACCGAATGAGGTTAAGGTACAGCTGTAAAGTATGAAAGTTCTGATAAGTTGATAGATTTTACTTCGAAAGTGTCAAAGGTAAAGTTGAATGAAGTCACCAGCAAGAAGACGAAGATGGCGTCTAAGGAGAAAGGTCAACTTAACGGACGATGAAGAGCCGAAGCAATGGAAAGAACTAGAAGATGACCTCACGGGGAAAGTCCGTGGTGGGCGTCGAAGGGGCGCTCCACTCACACTATGATTGTGTATTTTAGGGACAGCACCCCGGGGAGAAGATAGCGAATTGCTCAGAGCGAGAACAGAGAGAGGCAAGTTAGAAAGAGCAGATGACTTGAGCAGATGCGCTGAGAGAGATCAGAGCGCAAGGGAGAAGTAGGCCGAGGACCCTTAGAAGAGCGGATGGGTAGGCAGAGAGGGTACTGCTTCTTAAACTTAAGTTACCTTTAGAGGCTAAGAGAGTTTGAACTTCTTAGGGAGTCAAACTGCTGACACCTTTTTAGGGTTCTAGAAACTTGCGAAGTAGGGATGTCACCTAGTATAGAGTAGGGACAGATTTAACTTGATTATTTTTCTCTTTCTGTAGATGACGCAGAAGAACCACTTCATATCGATGCTTTTAATTTGTTGATTTTGGAACTGACTTTAATTGTATTCGTTTGTAGACTGAGGTTCTTTAGGGAATATATGTTCCTATTGGTTCCTGTATATTTGATGAATTTGATCCTGAGAGGATTGTATATGCAACTTTTCTTAATTCTATATTAAATCTTTTAAACTTTATCCGTTGTAAGTGGTTCCTCAGAGTGGCGTCAGTTAATGGGGTTTATCTAACCTATGCAGAGGCTGTCTTTTACTCAATGACAGACAACAAACGATCCCAAAATTGATGAATGAGATAAGTTATCAAATTGATCAAAACAGGTATTAAAATCTCATTCCCCGCAGTTGGTAGCAGAGAAAGATGGTTTTCTTCTTGAGGAAGACAACCTAGGTCAGGTTTAGTTTACCCCAAGGTCCCTAGTCATCGACGACCAGAAGAAGAATCCCTGCCGAAGAAGGTGCTGACGGTGCGTCGAGAGAAAAAGCAGCAGAGTCGGTCGAGAGTGAGTATAAGGGTCATGCGTTGTAAGATTGCAGGGCCCGATTCACAGAATGAACTTAAGACTCAATCCTAAACTTACTACTATTTTGGTATTTACAGAATGCACTTACTACTTTTGGCATTCACAGAATGAACTTACTTCTTTTGGTATTCACAGAAGTTAGGATTTTGTCTTAAGTTTGTCTTAAGACAAACTTAAGACAGACTTAAGACAGACTTAAGATAGACTTAAGACAAAATCCTAATTTCTGTGAATACCAAAAGTAGTAAGTGCATTCTGTGAATACCAAAATAGTAGTAAGTTTAGGATTGAGTCTTAAGTTCATTCTGTGAATCGGGCCCGCGGTGTTTATGTTGTTCCTGTGTTGTAATGTCAAGCGGAGTTGAATGCCTGTAGTGTGATTGAGGGAAGGTTGTGAGCGCGCGCAACCGGATAAAATCTTATGTCCAGAGAGGGCTTAAGTGGTTCGGGTGTATCGAACACCCAGAGTAATTTGTCTACCATTTAAAGGGGGTCATGAGGTACCATTGATCGCCCGACAGACCGATGATAGGGGGAGCGTTTGAGTGAGTGTATGAGTAAACGCATGCTGGTCGTACGTTTACTGTGTGTAAGTAACCTATCAGTTGAGGCAAGCGTCTGACCGTCAGAGGAAAGACGTTTCGCCAGTTGAGGTGACAATTACAGTTAGACTGTGGCCGTACAGTCAGAGAAAAGTGATCGCTTGGACGGAAGTAGTCATTTTTCGGCGTATGAATGAAATGCATGTGAGACCGCGAGACGAGTTGAGAAACGAAGGAAACTGCTGCAGAGGAAACAAGTGACGTCAGCGTAGAGTCGCGCTGAGATTGGTCGGTTAGCGTAGAACAGCACTGGGATAGGCTGATTAGCGAGAGTCGCACAGGGATTGGAAATTGTCATCGGGACATAAACAAGGAAGAGAATTAATAAGAGAAAATCGTAGATTATCAAAAATGAAGTGCTTTAAGGGTTTAAGAAAAATCTTTAGGAGGAATAGAAGAAATTTATATGCTGGAGAAGAAGCTCCACCAGAAGGCACACCAGCTTATCATATCGCAATAAATGTCGGCTTACACTCGATATTATGGATCTCCGAGTGGAATAGGCTAACGGAAGGGGAAAAGGAACAGACGTTTCCGAGATTCGGAACATTTAAGCTAGAAGTGTTGAACCAACTGAAAGCAGTAATGCTTGCAACGAGACCTCTACCGAGGCCAACACAATTCGAAGCACTTAGTGCATGGTTTAGAGCAGCACACGAAAAGAGCGTAAAGAGGCGCCAAGAAAGAGTGAGACGATCAGTAAAGGCAGTGCAGGATGCCAAATGGGATGAAGAAGCTAAGAAGTGGAGAGTGCAAAAGATAGAAGCAGACAAACTGTTCACCATGATAGAAGCTACGGGAGAAAAGAAACCTCCAGAGGAGGAAGATGAGGAAAGCGAGATGGAGGAGGATCTAATAGATAGGCTGTTAACAGATAGACCACCTCCATATAGCGGTGAATCCGCAAGTCCCATATTACAGCAAGGGGACGGAGCTAGGTGGGGAGAACATAAATCGATCCCAGTGACGGAGTGGGATTACAACAAGAGTGAGGAAATACCCCAAGCTAGTTCGGAACAGAGAGTAGTGGGAAGATTCGTGGTCCAGAAGGCGCCAGAGACGCAATGTGCAAGGTCGTACCAAATGCCAGACGCTTTACAAGTACCTGTTACCATAGGCCCTATAGTGTCAATCTACAACCCAGAGGGGGTCCAGCAGGAGGAACAGGCACGATGGGACAGGGAAAGGGCAGAGATGGAGAATAGGAATAACACGATGAATCCTCAGAGGCAGATACTAGCACCAGTGAGTCGGAGTACACCATTAGATTCCGCAACGGGTCCCTGGATCGAACAAGGGGGTCAAAGAGGATCAATGGATTTGAGGGGACCAAAACCGAAATCCTATAAGGAGTTAAGGGAATATCTGAAAGAATGGGATACTGCTGAAGAGGCTCGGAATAAAAGTTTAGAAACAGGAGCAGAGTGGAGAGACCAGGATAACAAGATTCTCTCTCATTGTGGAGCTGGCGAAAGCAGCCCGGAGTGGGAGAGAGGGAGTCAAGGAAGCAGGGGAGATACTTGCCCTACTACTAGTGGCAATCGGCAAATGTGGAATGACAGGAGTGCAGGGTGTGGCGAAGTGCCTCGCGTCACCTTTAGTGAGGGAGAACGAAGGACGCAGGAGTACCGAAACACTTTCAGATGCACACACCACACTCCGGATGAAAATGTGCAACATTGGAATCACGTGAAACTTGGAGAGTCGTGAAACGTCTCGACATGCCTCCGGTGATTACGGACGGAATCACGGGAACATGGAGAGCCGCGAAGGGTCTCGCCATGCGTCCGGTGATCTAGAACAAAGTCACGAGAATGTAGGGAGTCGCGAAACGTCTCGCCATACATCCGGTGATCACGAACGAGATCGCGGGAGCACGGGGAGCCATGAAGGACCTTATCGTTTGTTGAGTGATACCAGACAGCAAGCGAGTTACAGTGGTCTAGAACAGCACGGAGGATCCTATCTTGTATCTGGAGAAACCGAGTCGAAAAGACGGAATGTAGGGTTGAGGGATGGAGCATTGTTCCACCACACCCCAAGGGAAGATGGAAAAGCTTGGGATCTAGAGAGGTGGGAACAAAGAGATGGAAGGAAAATTCCTCATAACTCACCTGTGCTTAGGCGTAGGGCGCATAGTGGAGGTGAGAGGGATGCAAGAGAACAACCTAGGACTGACGTACTGAGAGCTGAAATAAAAGCAAGACGCATAGATGTAATGAGTTTAAAATCAGACTTAGATGAAATAATTGACGGTACAGTGGCAATCGAGAGGTTAGAGCTATACGCACCAGATGAGATTCTGTTTTTGTCTAAAGACGTTACTCGGAAAGCGAGAGCAGCTCATGAAAAGTTATCTGAATTGGCAGAAAAGTACATGATAGACATATCACGAACTAAGGCTTTACAGGCCAACCATAGGCTGAATTGCACGGATCAAGATCTAGATGAGCGCAGAACGATTGGGCTAAGAGTACACATAAGGGAATTGGTCATGTGTATTAGGATATGGAGAGATCTGGATAGATGGGAGGAAAGATGGTCCAAGAAGGGATCTGTCAGACGGAGTACACTTGTGAAGTCTCAGGATACAGACTTAATGCGAATGGAAGCTTTCCCTTTGCGAGAAATCGCGAACGGAAACTACGTGCATGTACCATGGAGTAGGGGGGATTTAGCGGCATTCACTAATTCCTTCCCGAAGCTTAGAGAAAATCCCGTAGAGTGGTACAAGCAGGTAGAGAGATTCGTGAAGATCTCTAAGGTACTGTGGATCGATTTGAACACATTGTTCGATATCGTGGTACCCGGAGATTTGTGGACGGCATGCAAACTTAGTATTGAATGGCCCACTTGCGAGCCTCCGAGAGATACCCAGACAGGTGGTCCATCAGACAGAGTCATGGAAAAATACGAGAGAGTAATAACATGGCTGAAAGAGAAAGTGCCGGTGCAAGACATAGACTGGGTTAAGATAGATCGAACAACTCAGGAGCCTAAAGAGACCGTTCACGAGTTCTATGAGAGGTTACTGAAAGCATTCAAACAGTACAGTGGATTAGACGTAATGGATCCTAAGGACATAGGACAGTTTGTGTCGAAGTTTGTTCTCGGATTGAGACCAGACATAAGCCTGATGATTCAACAACATTTAATTTGCTGGCAGAACAAACCTTTAGATGAGATTCTGAGGTATGCAAGGTACTGTAGCGATGAGATAGAAACAAAGGCAAAGAAGCTTAAGGAAAAGCTGATGTTAGTACAGATGCAAGCAGCCGGAAAGGGTGGACAGCGACAGCAGGGAACAGGAACGCAAGCAAAGAAACAGAATAATCAGAGCAGAGATGAGGAAGAAAGACCGAGACCGAGAATGGATATTGCAACACTGAAAAAGACGACAAGGTGTCATCAGTGTTATGAGGTGGGACATTGGAGACGCGAGTGTCCTTATAATATTGAGACAGGGGAATTAGAACAGGAGGAGGAAGAGGTACAGAATAACGTGGTTAAGGGAGCGACAGTCCCGAAGGGAAAGTTTATCAAAGGGGGGACTCAGACTCCTCGAGCCCCGTTTCCTCAACCACCTCGAATTACGAATGGAGGGAAAACATATAGACAAATGCCATTATTCGTAGGAGGAGAAGAATGCTACTACGTTGATCCTCTTACAGGGCAACGAGTGAATAGGGAAGAAGACTGTACTCTAGGAGCAGCCCTGGAAGTAGATCAGAGAGGACCATACGTAGAAGCTGAAGTAGCTGGATGTCCTACGACCTTTTTGGTGGATACGGGAGCCACTAGATCCACGTTGAGATCAGCGGTAGTCCCAGGTCTGCCGATATCAGGAGAGATGATTCAGGTGGTAGGAGTCGCAAACAAGAGGATGACGAATCCTCTGACGGAACCAGTGTCAGTAAAGATAGGGAATTACAGTGACGAACATCAGTTTGTGATCTGTGATTCTAGCCCGGTGTGTTTGTTAGGAAGAGATTTGTTGTGTAAACTAAATTGCACAATACATTGCACACCTGAAGGAGTAGAAGTGCAGACCAATGATGAAGATGCCGATTTTAAAGTTGTAAATTCGCAGGAATGCGTGGAATTATATCCTACCTTAACAGTGGAGGAGCTTCCACAGGATTTGAGGGAGAAAGTGTCAGCTGAGGTGTGGGATTTTACTGGAGAAGAAATAGGATTGATCAAAGGTGTAGAACCAGTAAAGATCATGGTAAGACCCAATGCTGAGTATCCAAGAACACCACAATACAAGTTGACACCGGAGACGATTGCAGGAATAAAGCCTGTGATCGAATCCATGATTAAACAGGGAATACTGAAGGAGATCGTGGGTAGTCCATGTAACTCCCCGATTATGGGTTTGCAGAAGCCTAGTGGAAAATACAGAATAGTGCAGGATCTTCGAAAGATTAATAATATTGTTGTCTCATGTTGTCCAGTGGTACCGAATCCATCAGTGATATTATTTCAGATACCGTTCCAAGCTGAATGGTTCACCGTGATAGATTTGTGCCAGGCTTTCTTTTCGATTCCTTTAGATGAAGAGAGCCAGTACCTTTTCGCTTTTAAGCTGGAAGATCGCGTTTTAACATGGTGTCGTATCCCTCAGGGGTATACAGAAAGCCCATCGATTTTTAACCAGCTATTAAAGAGAAATCTTGAAAGTCTAGTACTGCCCAAGAACTCAGTTCTAGTCCAGTACATAGACGACCTCCTAGTTGCATCAGAAACAGAAGAAGCTTGCAGAGTAGACACCATCACCTTGTTAAATCACTTGGCCGAAAACGGGCATAAGGTGTCTCCAAGTAAATTGCAATATTGTCTTACCGAAGTGCAATACTTGGGCCACAGGATTGAAAAGGGGAAACGGAAGGTGTCTCCAGACAGAATAGAGGCGATTATGAAAATGAACGCGCCTACAACACAAAGAGAGGTCAGGATGTTTCTAGGCATGGTCGGTTATTGTCGACAGTGGATAGCCAACTTCTCACTGAAGGCAAAGCCGTTATTACAACTGACGCACAAAGGAGTGAGTGATCCGGTACCATGGGACAAAGACTGTTTGATGGCGTTTTTGCAGCTGAGGGAGTACTTATGTCGCGCCCCGGCTTTAGGAATGCCGGATTACACAAAACCATTTTTGCTTTACTGCTGCGAAAGAGAGGGATGCGCTTTAGCAGTTTTGGCCCAGATTCATGGAGATGCGCGTAGGCCAGTAGCGTATTTTTCGGCTACATTAGATCCAGTAGCCGCAGCGTTGCCCGGATGTCTCAAATCCGTAGCTGCAACGGGTGTCAGCATTGAAAGATCTGAAAGTGTGGTAATGGGACATCAGATAGTGGTGTACGTACCGCATTCTGTGGAATTGTTAATGACCAGGACTAAGACTCAGCATCTGACGAATAGCAGGCTCACACGCTACGAGCAAGTCATACTGGCTGCCGAGAATGTGACCCTGAAAAGATGTTCCGTCTTGAATCCTGCAACTTTGATGCCACTTCCAAATGAGGTGGATGATGAAATTTGTACAGATCATGATTGCCTTGATGTGACTGAACTATGCACCAAACCGAGACCAGATATCGTAGATGAGCCATTGACTGACCCCGATGAAATTTTCTTTGTTGATGGTTCATGCGTAAGAGACGATATTGGTCAGCTGAGAGCAGCCTATGCAGTTTGTACAATCACCAGAGTTGTAGAAGCCGCTTGCCTGGAAGGAGTACACTCCGCTCAGGTAGCTGAAATTGTTGCTTTGACGCGTGCCTGTTTAGCAGGTAACAAAATTCGAGTCACCATATACACCGATAGCCAGTATGGTTTCGGGGTAGTTCACGATTACGGGCAGTTATGGTCTCAAAGAGGTTACATGACCTCCTCGGGTTCTCCCATTAGGAATGGAGAATTCGTGAGATTATTGTTAGAGGCATTGCAAGGCCCGACAGCTATCGCAGTAGTCAAATGTGCTGCGCATACAAAAGGCGTGGATTTTGTGTCACAAGGTAACCGCTATGCGGATGAAGTAGCGCGTTACTGCGCAGAACAGGGATATTCTCACACTGATGTGAAGGTGGGGGGAATCCAAGAAAGAACTGAATTGACAATGTTGTTAGACACTGTAGATACGTGGGATGAGCTAAGGAGTGTTCAGGAGAATGCACCAGATGATGAGAAAAAGGGCTGGGAAACAGCTGGGTGTATAAAAAGTGAGATGAACTTTTGGATCTCCGCCGATGGGAGAGCAGTTTTACCAAATGAACTTGTTAGTCCAATGGCAAGGAAATTGCATGGATCAGCACACATAGGTAGAGATGCCATGATGAGAGTATTCAGACAAACATGGTTTAATCCTAAGTTTAGAGTAGCGGCAGAAGCAGTATGTCAGCGATGTGCGATCTGTCAGCAACTAAACGTGGGAAAAAGAACACCAGTTACATTGAGTCACATTGGGAGGTCTGGGGGGCCTTTCAATAGAATGCAGCTTGATTTTATAGAAATGCCTAAATGCAACAGACTCAGATACGTTCTTGTGATTGTCTGTATATTTTCTAGATGGGTTGAAGCTTACCCTACACGTAGATGTGATACACTTACAGTAGCAAAATTGTTACTTAGAGAGTTAATACCGAGGTTTGGGGTGCCATCCTCTTTGGAATCGGACAGAGGAACTCATTTCAACAGCGAAATAGTGAAGATGTTGTGCTCAGCTTTGAGTATCGATCAGAAGCTCCATTGCAGTTATCGACCAGAAGCTTCAGGGATTGTAGAGCAAATCAACAGCACAATTAAGTCCAGACTTGCCAAAGTTTGTTCATCAACATCCCTGAGTTGGCCAGACGCACTACCAGTGGTTCTTATGAGCATACGTAGTACACCAGATAGAAAAACAGGTCTCTCTCCACATGAAGTGCTAATGGGGAGAGCTATGAGATTGCCATCGGTTCCGACTGCAGCGTTATTGAACATCACAGACGACTTGATCTTGGACTACTGCAAGGGACTATCTGATGCCATTAATTCTGTGTCCCTCCAGGTCCAGGCTGCAGAGGTTCCATCAGCACAGGACTTGTGCCATGATCTGAGTCCGGGGGACTGGGTCTTGGTGAAAAAGCATGTCAGGAAGAACTGCTTAGACGTGCGTTGGCGAGGACCATTTCAAGTCATACTTGTTACGAACACTGCAGTGAAGTGTGGAGGCCTGCCAAATTGGATACACGCTTCACACACTCGAAGAGTGCCAACACCTCTAGAAGAAACAGCTCCTCTCTCGGATGAGAATCCAGCGGAAAGCGGAGAAGACATAGAGGGGGAAAGCCAAGCTGTAGAGGTGATCAAAGAGGCTGAGACTGTGACGGACAGGTCGATGAAGGTCAAGACATTAGTGAGACCGAAGTCGCCTCAGGAGAAGAAAGTAACTGGGAGATTGAATCAGATACTGAACAAGCTGAGAGTGACCAAGAGACAAGTCCCAGAACAAGGAGCAGGAGGACAAGGAGTGACGAAGCTAGTTGGCCAGAGAGAAGAAGGAGGCCAAGCTTAAAGACACAACAGGAGAAAACTCTTGTCCCGATCTCTGAAGAATCAGACCAAGAAGAGGAAACTACAGACTCAGGAACTGAGAGTCCAAGAAGATCGAGAAGGGTACGTGTGCCCTGCAGAAGGTACGCCACCCCAGAGTGGACTTATCTAGCAGATGTCTTGGGGACAGAAATCTGGGAGAGTGAAGAACGTGAAAGTAATCGATCTCGATCCATTTGTGGCAGTGGAGATGTGGATGTTGACTCCTGGACTCGAGACTGAGGGAGTACTGACTTTCACGCTTCCCATACCCCCATACTTGAGTCAGATTAAAGATTTAGTGCTAAACAGATTACAATTTCCAACATTTGGTCAACAAATTCCGGAAGAAGAAGAGAAAGTCATTCGTTTTGAATCATTGGAACTTGTTGCGAGAGCTGCAGGTACGAGAATAATTGTTGATGTATAAAGACTTTTGTATATAAGTTATAAAGAAGAAGATAACCTAGCGCCGAGTGGAAAGAAGAATAAAATTAGGGATTACATTTAGAGGACGGAGAAGGGTTAGGGTTGTCTGTTGTTAAAAATAAAGAGACATTGTTGCGAAAAAGAGACTGTTGTTGATAAAGAGCACTTTACAAACTGAGAAGAAAACAAAGCAAACCAAAGACTGGAAAGGAAAGGAAAACTTTTTCGCAAGAGAAAGGGTTACGCTGTTTTTGACAACATGGAGAACGGCAACCCAAACAGAAAAGCTAAATGTATAATAGGTACACTTATAGCTGTAGTAATATTTCTCATAATTACAGTAGTGACAATATCATACATAATAGGACATGAAACCGATAAAGAAATAGCAGATGTAAAGCCTGTAACGACTTTGAAACCTGCTCTTGATGGGAAGACAAAGGAGAGCAATGTTATTCGTGAAAAAGCGTTACTGGTAGACGAAGCTCGTAGATTACATGTAGACGAGTCACAGGGAAACTTTAGGTCAAACGCATATGCTAAACTGTTATACGAATATATCGATGCCATGGAGGCCAAAGATTGCTATGTATGTATGCAATTGCCGGCTTCTGTAGATGAGGGCATCCGATATCATCATCTCCCATTGACTTATGGGATAACATGTAGTTTACTGCTTAGTATATTTTATGGTAGAGAAGGATTTGAGTACTACTTTTCAAATTATGATTCGGTACTGCCTGAAGTTCCGAATTATAAACAAATGAATAAGTGGGACTATTACAAAAAGGAGGATAGACTAGCCAAGTTCTTCCTTCCTTGGGATACATTAGATACATCATACGCACGCAGAAATAATTTGACTTGCAAAGTGTCAGAGATTGAGAAAAAGTTCATAGGACAAGTAGATGACCGATACAGAAGGCAGAAGATTCTAAAAATGTCAGGACAGTGGAAAACTGATTGGACCGAAGAAGAAAAGGCACACAAAAAGAAAGGGAGCAATGGTCCAATAGCTTTGGATAGAACGCAGAAAGGAAAGTTATGTTTAACTCGAAGCAAGACATATTATGAGAGTGTATTTGTAGGTGAAGTAAATTGCGAACATTCTTTTCGATTAGAGTACTACACGAAGGATTTCATGAAAGAGATGCAGGTGATTCCTAATGTATATTTTGTATGCGGGAGAAATGCCTATGTAAAACTGCCTGACAATTGGTATGGTTCGTGTTACTTGGCAATTGTCTTCCCCAAAATATATCATGCAAAGGATTTAGCGATCATAGAAGGAAAGGCTTCGACAAGAACGAAAAGAGAAGTAGGAGATGCAGAAGTAGTAGGAGACGTATTTGGAGCGGTGTTTCCTATGTTAGGTTTAATACTTAACGATGTTAAGATCAGGAGACTAGCTACAGTTGTAGATAGATTATCTGCAAGTACTGCAAGGTCATTAATGCTAATAGAAGGTGAGATGCAATCGATTAGAGCAATGGTTCTTCAGAATCGACTTGCTCTTGATGTGCTATTAGCAAAAGAAGGCGGAGTTTGCAAGGCTTTGAAGGTCCAGGAATGTTGTACTTATATTCCTGATAATTCAAAACCACTTGAGAAGGTCATAAGAAACATCACACAGATTCATCAAGAAATCGAAGATTTGACAAAAATAAATGTTTGGGAAAAAGTAGGTAATGGAGTAGGAAAGGTTGGAAGTTGGTTTGCCAACCTTGGTAAAAGTATAGTATGGTACATATTAAAACCTGTATTAATAGTACTAATTTGTATAATCACATTGTTAGGATTAGTAAAACTATATAAATGGTATAGGACGAACCGGTTACAAAGGTCTATGAGAGAACAAGAAAGGAGATTAGCTGCTTTACAAGATCAACAGTACAAAAGCTTGAGAGCACTTGAAATGATGAAAAGAGGGAATGATGTAACTAGTTCTGTTTAAAGGTGTTATTCAAATTGCATTTAGTGATGACTCCTAAAGGTCATCAAAGGGGGGAACTGAGAGAGCGCAATTTGAATAAAACGTATATCCGAGTCATATTTAGAAGTATATTGTATAAACGTAGGAATGAAATGTATATCGAATGTGAAGTTGATGCTAATAGCATAAAGATACCAGATGTGACCAAAGTAATATAGGAAATACATAACTGTATTCACTTTAGAATGTATTAGATTTAGAAGGCCCGTATACGTAGTGGGCTAATGTAGAAATGTGTAGAAATGCTTACGAACAGAAGAACGTGCAAAGTGAAATTCATGTATGTATGTAACTTTAAATGCAGAAACGGCGAGAAATGTAAGCGAAGAAATGTGCAAGAGCATATATAGCATAATATAATGAAGAAGAATGTAAAATTATATTCTATGTATTAAGGTTTATATTCTACGTAATTTGTATTCTATGTAAAATGTATTCACCTATAAGCAAGAGATTTGCTAAATGCGTTCATATATAAATGTATGTTAAAGGTTATACTGTGTAGAAGAAGTTTGTAGGAATGTTAGAAGAGTTTTAGGTCATTTGTGATTATAACCTGACTGACCAAGGGTTCGCAGGAGTGTAGTCCGCTGTTGGTAATTTAGTGGGCTCACAGGAGTCGTGAATAGCCTTCACTTGAAGGTGCGAGCCGAAGAGTCTAGTTTTTGTTAGATTTAAGGTGACAAATGTCGAACGAGGTTTATTGCCTAAACATGAGAGGAGACGATAGGAATTTGAGTCTTGTTTTGAAATGACCATTCACAGGACCGAATGAGGTTAAGGTACAGCTGTAAAGTATGAAAGTTCTGATAAGTTGATAGATTTTACTTCGAAAGTGTCAAAGGTAAAGTTGAATGAAGTCACCAGCAAGAAGACGAAGATGGCGTCTAAGGAGAAAGGTCAACTTAACGGACGATGAAGAGCCGAAGCAATGGAAAGAACTAGAAGATGACCTCACGGGGAAAGTCCGTGGTGGGCGTCGAAGGGGCGTTCCACTCACACTGTGATTGTGTATTTTAGGGACAGCACCCCGGGGAGAAGATAGCGAATTGCTCAGAGCGAGAACAGAGAGAGGCAAGTTAGAAAGAGCAGATGACTTGAGCAGATGCGCTGAGAGAGATCAGAGCGCAAGGGAGCAGTAGGCCGAGGACCCTTAGAAGAGCGGATGGGTAGGCAGAGAGGGTACTGCTTCTTAAACTTAAGTTACCTTTAGAGGCTAAGAGAGTTTGAACTTCTTAGGGAGTCAAACTGCTGACACCTTTTTAGGGTTCTAGAAACTTGCGAAGTAGGGATGTCACCTAGTATAGAGTAGGGACAGATTTAACTTGATTATTTTTCTCTTTCTGTAGATGACGCAGAAGAACCACTTCATATCGATGCTTTTAATTTGTTGATTTTGGAACTGACTTTAATTGTATTCGTTTGTAGACTGAGGTTCTTTAGGGAATATATGTTCCTATTGGTTCCTGTATATTTGATGAATTTGATCCTGAGAGGATTGTATATGCAACTTTTCTTAATTCTATATTAAATCTTTTAAACTTTATCCATTGTAAGTGGTTCCTCAGAGTGGCGTCAGTTAATGGGGTTTATCTAACCTATGCAGAGGCTGTCTTTTACTCAATGACAGACAACAAACGATCCCAAAATTGATGAATGAGATAAGTTATCAAATTGATCAAAACAGGTATTAAAATCTCATTCCCCGCACGTTTAATGAAGATCCATTGGAGGGGAAAAATATTTTTCATTTACTGAAAACCTTGGCTGCATGACATTTGGTGGGGACTTAGCAGGTTTAACCTTCTTTTAGTATGCTTACCTTTGTTCCCATCCACTGGGTTGAAGTTACGTCAAAAAGGGACGGAACATACATTAGTTAATAAGCTAATATACATTATATCGTTCTGATCAACAATGTTTTCTATTATAACCTGTTAACGAATGTGTTACACGTGCCCATAAGTGTAATGAGTACAAATATTGCTCAATGTCTTCTCTAAGTATGTTTTTAGTCTATCAAAAGGCACATCCCATCCAAAATTCACAAATCAATTTATCATCTATTTTCTTCTCTAATGAATACAAGTACTCATCCATTTTTTACAGACACATCAATGTAAGATCGTCTAGTTCCCTTCGATTATTATAGGATCTCCAAAGGGGCCAACTCCAGAGATTGGATCCCAAGGGTCACCGTGTCAAATAAAATAACTAGATTCGCACTTGCACATACATGCAGCAGTTGTGAAGCAAAGATGATGGGAACAACTGCAGTCACGGCTGGCCAATGTGACAACTATTACAATAGTGTGCACTTTTGAAAGAGCCTGAGTATACAGTCTGCCTAAAACATTAGGTGAGTGATATTGTGTGTCCTCCGACATCTCTTTGTGCCGATCTAAAACTGCACCACACTGGTTTCTTGATTCATATTAAAACGACGATTGAAAAATGAAAGTATACATGTTTGAGTGACTTTGAAATTTCATAGAGGGCAGCCCCGCGGAAATTAGAACATCGCCACGATTGGGTGTCTCGATTTGCCTGGGTGGCCATCCCACCAGTCCCGCTCGCTGATGCATCCCTCTGCTCTGACGTCAGAGATCTTTCTGTTGTTTGGCTTAGACTGAGCTGCCCACCTCGCTCTGAAAAACAAGGCGCGAATGACAGACCCCTTTAAATATTTCGACTGTTCTTATTGGTTTAAAAGTGGCACATGAGAATCACAACTTTAAACTTAACTATTCTACCCATTCCCAAATTTAGACACTTCACCATTAGATTTGCTAAACTGCAGCCTTTATGTAGATTTTTTCGACCAGGAAGGGGGGACCCTGGGAGAGCCGTGCCCGAGTCGGACTCTCCCCGGGTAGGTTTGCGTGGGTCCATGGCCACGGCAGGTTGGGTGCTGGTTAGTGAGGGCCAGGTGGGGGAATTAGGGCCAGCGCAGTGCAAGGGAGCATTGAGCATTAGGGAGGCGGGCGGTGAGGTTCGGTTTTGTTCCTCTCTGCGGATGGCGGTATCGGAGTTAGTGCGGAGGGCGGTCCTGGTCCTTTGCTAGGCTGGGAATGGATTTTTTCTGTGCCCTGGAGTCTCTGGCGTAGTGGGTGGGGCTTGCCCGCCCTGCTCGTAGCGGTACAAAAGGGGGTGGTGATGGACGGAGCATCTGAATCAATCAAACACTCACACCCAGTCAAAAGATCTGGGTTTAATCCATCACAGTTCTTTAGCCCACTCTGCCACCCCAGTTCAGACATGGCTATATGCAAATCAGTCTGACCCTGTGCCTCATGGGAACAGTCCAGCCCGAACTGTCCAGCCACCATAAGTGTGGCAGGATATACTCAGACGTGAGTCCCTTGCTCACTTTGCCACTGGATTCAAGCAAGCAGGGCTGAAGAAGGCTGGAATGCCAGAAACCGGTCCTCGGAAGCTTGTTTGGGTGTGAGTGTCTGATTGATTCAGAGGCTCCGTCCATCACCAACCCCTGTTGTACCGCCCCGCTCGTAGGGCGGCTTGTGTAGTCGCTAGGGCTGTGTCGGCCTGCCTTTCCACACCGGCAGACAGTTAGGATGACGGCGAGGCAGCAATGCTGGAGGCGGAGTCTTCGGGAGAGCCGTTTTACCCCGGAGCAGCTGCCAGCCCCCTCCGGTGAGTCGGGCCCCCTGCAGCAGGTATGTCGTTCCGCACGTGGGGCTGCTAGCTTGAGTTGGGTGCCTGGCGGGGGGCGGGAGCTCTCTGGTGGACGGACCTGTCATTGGGGGGTGGCGTTTTTTCTCTGTGTAAGCCATTAAGCCTGACTCGAATGTTGGATGCAGGCGGGGGGAGGGGTTTGATGCTCGTAGGCTCGCCCTGTGTGCCCCGTGTACGGTCTGCTTCTGTTCCTGTCCACACTGCATTATTGGAGGCCCCCAGGCCTGTTTTATTGGCATTCTTGGTGTTTACTGGGCAGCAATATTTTCTTTCCCATGGCCATGGGCTGTCACTGGGTTTCCTGCACTTCCGGCGGTGGTACCTGGTCATGTTGAGGATGTGGTGGGGCAGGTTGCTTTTTGCCCAATGTTTCTTCACTCTTGCCCAGGGTAGTCATGCTGCCAGTGCGGAGCTCCGCCCCCATCCTGTTCAAGTGTGTGAGGTTGATCTGGTGGGGCTGTTGGCCCCCTCCTCTGCTTGGACGCCTTGGCTGCCCCTATTAACCCCCCTCCTGTGTCCTTTCTCAAGCCTAGGGGGGCGCCTCTTGCTTTTTCTGGCCGACGGCATTGGGTTTTTTGTGGCGGCTGCTGGGTGTTGTTGGGGGCAGGTGGGGTTCCGGCAGTGGCTCCTCTGGGTCCGGATGGGGGGTTAGGCGCTTCGGTGACGGCGCGGTCCAGACTGAGCGGCGTTAGGCGTCAGGCACCTGCTACAGCACATCATTCTGTTCAGTACCAAGTGGTTTGCGGTTTGCCCCACCGGCGGTTTCTGGGGAGGGGGGAGCGGAAGGGGTTTCTGGAGTGGATTCCTCTTTTCCGCGGCAGGGTGGGGATGTTGGTAATGTTGCGCCGGTTTGGACACACCTTTTTTTCCTTGTAACACACATTATGCTTCCTCCCACATTTTGTTTGCCTTTAATACTTGCACAGGTGCCTACATTGCCTGCGTTACGTTTATGCTGGTGCCTGGTTGTCTAGATTATATTGCAGTATTATACCTCTACTTGTTCTTGGTTTTACTTTGTAACCTACTCATTTGTCAATTTTCCTCCTGGCGCTTTTGCTACCCATGTATTTTGTTTTCTCTCAATTTGCCACTTGTGCCTCCTGTTACTTCACGTCTGCTTTTGTACTCTGTTCTCGTGTACGATTCTCCTCCTGTATCAGTCTTTTGGGGCGCGCTCCGGCGCCTTCGGTTGGGGTTTGCGCTTTCTGGAAAAGCGTGTCTGGCTGACTACCTACATGCCTCTATACCGTTCTGTTTTGCATGTAAATGTAAATGTAACTTGATACTTGTATAGCGCACTACTCACCCGCAAGGGTCTCAAGGCACTTGTAAGAATACCGCTGTGGAACCCATCCTGGCTTTCCCTGTGAGGTGTCCACTCCTGGGCACCCCCAAGGTTGAGGCCAGGCATCCTTAGCGTTGTGCTGCTGCATATACTAGTGCTTCGAGTTCTCTATGAACAAGGGAGGGGATACGAATGGCTATACTCTGAGCTCCCATCGGCATGGTTCTGGATACAATGGCCCCTCCTCGTGCCCCTGTTTCTGCGGTGTGTAGTGGGGCTGGCCAGGTTTTCGCTATGTCTCCCCGTTTCATTGGCAGGGCTTATGTGCTGTCCCCCTCACCCAGCAGGTTCAGCCTGGGGCCCTTGGTTCACTTGTTTCCTTCATCGGCTTGTTAGTGGGGCATGGGGGTGTGCTGCCACCGAGCTCTGCTTCTTTTCCTTTGGAAAGCAAGGTGGTTGGGCCTGCCTCTCTGCATGCTGCAGTGTCCTTGTCCGGGAGCCTGCTCCAGGGGGCGATTCATGCGCTGTTGCTTTCCACTGCTGCGCCGGGGGTTTGTGGGTTTATCAGTACGGTGCCGTCTGGCTTGAGCGGCTACAACGGCAAGGATACAGCTACAATGCGTTGGTCCTCGGCTGACAGGACACAGTTTTGGGCGTTTCATTCTGGGGTTGAGTGCTCTGGAGGGGGATCTGGAGCAGATTTGTCTTCTGGTTTGTGAGGCGCAGTGCGCAGCAAAGTTATCCAATGGCATTCAATCGTTGGTGGACTTGGTGCTGGCGAGTTGCCTAGGGGCTGTGGGGTTTATGTTCATGATGCTGGCCTTATTTTGGATGTCTCTAATGATAACGTGGAGGGGGGTGAATTAAGAATTGAGGATGTTGCACATGTTTAAGTCACATATCAGAGGGGTGGTTTGGGGCACTCTGTTTCTCTCAGTATTTTTGCGGGAGTCCTGTGCGGACCTTGCACAAGTTCAAGTATCATCGTCCCTCGAGTCACGTCAAGGGGACCCTGAGTTGTTTCAACAGAGACTGTTGCGGTCTCGTAAGGTGAGGAAGGCTGGTGGTCTGTTTGGCCCAAAGGGGAGAGTCTCACAGTTTCGTACTTGATCTATTGGTATTGGGGATGAGGTTGTTGGGGAGCAAGTTGCTCTTCATACGCTGCTTGTGCGGCAAGCTGATGTGACTAGTAAGTTTGGAGGGGACGATGCCGCCATTTCCCGTGAGCGGTCAGGGGACTCTGTTGCGGGCTGCCCCAATGGCGGTTTTTTGGGGAGGGGAGAGTGGAAGAGGTTTCTGGAGCGGATTCCTCTTTTACGGAACAGGGCGCAGTGCGCAGTGCGCAGTGCTGGTATCCAATGGGAGTATTACGAGGGAGGTGTGGGAGATGGGGAGATTCTTGGAGGAAGTGGAAATTATGTTGAGGATGATGTCTTGCTTTGGGATATTGACGATGATGATTTGGAAGACGGAGAAGTACGGGCTGGGGAGGTTGGACATGTTGCCACAAGGGTTTGGGAAGGGGGTGTGGGGCAATCCCATGTTGTTAATTTTTGCAGGAGTCTGGTGCGGACCCAGCAAAAGTGAGAGTTCCGTCTTCAACAAAGCTACTCCAAGGGGATTTCTGCTGTGTTTCGATGAAAGTTGGCGCAGTTGCCTAAAGGTCCGGAAGGGTGGTGGTCTGTGTGGCAACAAGGGGAGAGTCTCCCCGTCAAACATACTCATTCTCTTGGTGTTGGGGATGGGGATGTTGGTGAGCAAGTTGCTCTTACCAAGCTGTCTGAGCGGCATGCTGCTGTGAACTAAGTCACAAGGGGATGATACCGCCGTTCGAGCGGGGCAGACAGGGGATGATGCTCACACCATGACTTCAAGTAAAGGGGACCAGTCTGTTCACAAAAACTTGCCTTACTCTGGAATTGGTATGCCGTTTCGGTTCACCCTTATCGGGGAAACCTAAGTATAGGATTTGGAGTAGCAAGTTTGTTGATGTTTTTTCAGTTGCCATCTCTGGCGAATTGGCGGGGATCTCTTTTTATGGGCTGCTGCGGTGGGGAAGAGATCCGGTAGGGGGGGTGTTGGTCAAGGTTTTGAAGGGCCTGGGTAGGCTGCAGTCTGTTTCCAGGTGCTTGCGTCGGCCAGTCCCTTTGGATTGCTCCAACAAATGTTGTTTCGATTAAGGGGTTGCTGTTATGATGAGTTTGAGTATTTCAAATTTAGGTTGTGTTTTGTGTGGTTGTTTTTCGGGGGGGCCTTTCGGGCCTCTGAGCTTTTGGGCTTGCGCACCAGGGTGGGCATGAACAGTGAGGACGTGGTTTTTGAACCTGATAGGTTGCGCATCTGTTTGCGTGCTTCCACAACTGACCGGCTGGGTAGAGGTAAGTGGGTTTTGTTGGTAGGAGTGGTGTTGTGGCTTGTTGCCCGGTGTGTGAGTGGGAGTGTTTTTGAAGTCTTGTGTTTTTTCGTCTGGTGTGATCTTTTGTCACGCTGATAGCAGTCCCGTTACGGTTGTCCAGTTATTGACTGTGTTACGGAAGGTATTGTTAGCACTGGGATTGGAGCCTTCACATTTGGTGCCCATTTCTTTAGGTTTGGGGCGGCGACTAAGGCTGCCGGGCAGGGGTGGGACTGGTCTCAGATCTGGAGAATTGGGAGGTGGAGGTAGGGGTGTTGCGAGCAATATGTGAGAAAGTAGCACATCTTTGCTTCGTTAACATTTCTTTTTCTACTAGGTCCGTGGCTCAGGATGGCTGGCTTAAACCGGAGGGTGTGGATTATTGGACACTCCTTCTTGTCGTGGGCCGCAGTGGCTGCAGAAGGCCAACTTTGTGGGCGATCTTTGGGTCTTAACGGTTTGACACATGCGGTTGTCTGGCATGGTATTGGAGGAATGCGTTGGGGGGGTTTGTTTCCTTTGCTGGCTACTCTTGGTATTAAGGGTGGGGGCCCTCCTGACCTGCTAGTCATTCTTCTGGGCAAGAACGACCTGGTCTCCTTATATAGCTTACCTTTGATTATAACACAGCAAATGGATCTGGAGGTACTCAGAGACGCATGGGCGTGCACCATGGTGATCTGGACAGAATTTGTGCCTCGACTTCACTGGACTGGTGCAAGGCATGCTTCTGCGATGGACACAACACGGAAGACGCTGAACCGTTCTATGAGACTGTTTTGTGATGATTTCTGTGTTTATGCTTTGGCTCACCCTCATTTGCAGGTTTCGGAATGGCAACTATTTTGTGAGGATGGTGTCCACCTTACTCGCAAGGGTCACTCATTTAATCTTTTAGAGTTACGCGATTTAATTGCACAAGTTCTTGGTTTTCAATTGTGGTGCTCTCAGAGTTCAGTTTAACTGTTTGGGTGGGGCAGGAAAACTCTAAAGGTTTTCCTGGGTGGCGGATTTTAGTGGGGGTTGGGCAGCCTGGAGCGCGTTGGTCCATCCTCAATAGGCAGTTGTAGGAAAGGAAGGGGTATACATAAGAGTTAGGGGCTTCTGGTTTGGTTAGGGTTAACTTGGTGGGGGGTTTATCAGTGGGTAGGAATGATCTGTTAGGCTGAGAGCAGTTTGAATTAGTAATTAAATGAATAAATAAAGAAGTGGTTTGATGTGTTGTTTATAACCTGTCTTAATAAAGTGGCCTTTCTTGCTGACTAACAAGTTGTGGACAGTGACTTTATTACGCAAAGGTTAGGTGTACCTCAACTGCCTTCCCAACAATCTTAACAAAATACACAGAGTACAGCATATGTTATCAGAAGCGGGCTGCTTGTTAATTGACAAGATGACTATAACAGTAAAAACTGCAGATTTGTTGTCCACATCACTAACGTGTAGTTGTGAGTCATGGGACAAGAGGTGAGTGCACCATGTAGGTCAGTCCTCAGCGCGCTTCCGGTGCGCTCTCTGTGTACCCTGCTACTGTAGGGAGCACAACACCGTCCATGCTATGGGATACAGGATAAAAGCAAACGATTTAAGCAGATGAGCAGAACTCTAGTCAAAAGCACAGGAAAATGATACAAAAATGAAGATATTTCTCCTTGTTATACATGTTTCACAGAGACGTAGGTTTATGGCGCATTCCTAGATTTACTCAAATTAGTAAATCGGGTATTGTGTCAAAATCCATGGGTCGATGCATGGGAACACTCATACTTCACCCATTCACCATCTACCTGACATAAAGTAATGCAAGGCAGCAGATTACTTTGGGGCAGGTTTACAAGCCCCTTGCACAAATTTTGCGTCACTTGGAAAAGTAATGCAAAAGTGGTGCAAGGGTCTTGTAAATCTTCCCTTTTGTATTTACGAAACAGCTCTATATTGCATTACAAAACGCTTAGCAGGGCAGCACCATAAAAGTAACCTACCCCAACGCAAAACCTTCGTGAATCCGAGCCAGAATTCTTTAGCTTTTGTTATTTGTTGAAGCTGTGTGCCTGATTTAGATCACACACTACCTTGCAAGTTTCATTGAATTTAAGCACAAAGATCAAGATTTTACTATACCATCGCTGAACAAGTTATTGTCAAGATACCACTGGAGGAACACTCTAGCCAGTGTAACATCTCACCCACAACTTACAATCCTGCATTACACCATGTATGGGCTCCCCCATTTGGTAAGTCAACACAGGCCTGATACTCAGTTTAACATAATCAGAGTTCTCATCATTACATGTATAATGGGGAGTGTGCTTATGGGTGTGGGGGAAGAGTGGTTCAAGTGGTATAGAACAACCAGGTTCTTAGCTGTGCTAATATATTCTCCCTCTCTCTTTGTCCATAAAGAGGGTAGGAAGGATGGGGAGAGATATCATAGTTGAGCTGATGAGCTAGATGATACAGCCCCATGATTGGCCACTACTGACAATTAGATTAAGTGGCAAAAAAAATGTATATGCTGTTTTCATGGACTCCTTCTTGCCCACAGGAAGACTTTCATGTAAATGTATTGCGATTTATATAGCGCACTTATCACCCGAAGGCATCAAGGCGCTTGCTTAGGGAACCCGTCCTGGTATTCCCTTGTGAGATACCCCGGCAGGTTATCCACAAGCTGAAAGCCAGACATCCCGCCGCGAGGGGCCGTTGTGGAGATTAAGCAAGCTATTGCCCAGAGTCGCAGAGTGTGAACCCGTGAATCGAGTAGGCACCGGAGCGAGAACTGTCAAGTCCATGGACATTTTAGGACTCAAGACCCCGCCGAGCCGGGAATTGAACCCTGGTCCCGGGCTGACCTCTGCTTCCAGTTCTGCCTCCTCTCTAACCAGTGAGCCACACTTCTCCACATAGTGTTACTCAATTCACCTAATGACGAGATCAGCAAAGTCGACAATCTGACAAAGGCATTTTTAGTTTTATTCATTAATGTTTCAAAGTTGCCCCAGACCATTCTCTCTAGTCTTCTACTTACAGGTGTTCCCTGGTGTTTCATCCCTCTATTGAGTCAACTAAAGCCAGATCCAGTGACTAAATCAAACAATCAAGCAAATCAGGTGGCTTGGAAAGCCTGACTGCTCACCTGTGAGGGCCTAAAGTCACGGGTAGAAGCTGCTGGTCCATCGAAGGTGCTGTGGTTCAGCCTTCCTGAATTGAGGCAGTGACGATGATTGCTTTAGGTGGGGAGGCACAGTTTTTCAGGTCTTTACTGCAAGGTAGGAGAAGGATCTTCAGCTGGCTCTGGTCTTGCGGATATGTGGGAGAGTAGGCAGGGCCAGTTGGTTGAAGCAGAGGTCTCTGGTGGGCATGTGGAATACGAGGCGATGGTTGAGGTGCACATATCCCACATTTTGTAGGGCTTTCCAGGCATGTGTGAGGAGCTTGAATGTGATTCTTTTGTTGAATGGGAGCCATTGGAGGTTGTCACGTGGCTGGTGATGTGGCTGTGGCGGGGGTTGCTAAGGATACGTAAGGCAGAGGTGTTTAGAATGGTCTGTAGTTTCTGGATGATGCCAGCGTAGAGTGCATTGCCGTAGTCGATTCTGCTACTGTTAAGTGCGTGGGTGACAATTTAAAAAAAAAAGGCGTTTTTCCCTCGGTTAGTAATACAAATCGTATTAAGGTGTATACATATAAAATGACAGTCATGTTAACAATTCCAGATTCCAAAGTTGAATATCTTTCGGTGCAGGTGTAGTGTGGGGAAGCAGGATGATGGGACGGTATGGATTTGGGAGCTCATGGTGAGCGAGAAGTTCAGGATGATGTTGAGGTTTAGTGCGTGGTCTGTGGGTGTGATGGGGGATCCAAGTGCTGCGGGCCATCAAGAGTCATCCCAGGTGGAGGGGATGGAGCCCATGATGAGGACTTCAGTCTTCATCCAGGTGGCGACAGCCTTCATCCGGGTCTGAAAGTTGTTTTTGGTGACTGTGGATTTTTTGGTGAGGGAGAGAATCAACTGGGTGTCATTGACAAAGGAGATAATGTTGACTACATGGTTCCTGATAATTGCTGCGAGCGCGGCCATGTAGATGTAGAAAAGAGTGGGTGTTGGAAATGGCCCTTTTTGCAGGGTTATCCTGTGGTAATTTCCAGGCACACTGCTGTGGGTCTGCCAGTTATTTCCATGTAGAACACTGATATGTATTGTAGAATGTTGATGCTTGAAACTAAGGGCTGAATGTTCAGGAGAGACTTACAGTTGTGTGCCCTGTGGATAGGTCATTACTAGTTATGGATCGTACAATAAAGAAGATAACTCTAAATATCTACCTGCTTCCATCATACTTCTTCACACTGGCAACGAGTGAGGAACAACAGACCCGGAGATAATGTATCCTCTGCCTCAAGACAAGTCCTACATGAGAAGTAAACATCCTAACACATTTGTCTTTCTACTTGAAGACATAAGGTACTGGGCGCGCTACTTAAGAAATAAACCTGCTACCCTTCACTGTGCTGAGCAGCTCTTTAGATAACTTCTAAGCATTACTCTCTACTCACAAAACGCTTTTCTATTTTTTTTTTATTTACCGGTGCACCACAAAACAGCCAAGCGCATTCCTTTTAGCGCATATTGTAACCCTGTGACTGTACAAAAGTTGAATTTTTGCTTTCACGTCTTCAAAAGACTTGTCTTTATTCTTTGAAATTGAATTTTAATGCCGTGCATCTTTAAAACGCGCTTCGTCACCCGCGTGCGATGTTCTCGCACTCACAAGTGTCTCCATTCTCTTGTCAACGCCATCTCCTTGGGACTGCAAGGAGTGCATGATGCACCAGGTCTCTCTTCAGCGTTGATCCAGCGGGCCAAAGGAAATTTTGTCTCATATGTACAACTCTACACCAACATACTCGATACTCACCATTCATAAATTCAACACTAGGCCCATAGATGAGTGAGACATGAATTGACCAACTGAATCATATGACCTAATTAATCTACCACTTATATAAACATTAAATTAAGTCAAGATCATTGGCAATGGATTAACTAATGGTAACTCAAATGAAACAAACAAGACCAGCTTGTCATTTCAAAATCTATTTTATTAACTTTATTTATCTAGCAAAAAGCATTTAAGAATTTAATTCTTTATTAGCATTTTATTAAGCAACATTATTTAATTAGAAAGGCACATTAGACTGTCAGTTTAAATCAAATCAGCATGAGAAATGCTTAAAACATTTAAGAACTCATTCCCTAGACCCTATTTCCCTAACTTTAACTAAAGAAACCTAAAGGGAAAAACACAAGTTTGAAAGGATCTTACGTGAGTCAAAAGTCCGACAGCATCTCTGGAGCACAGGAACGAGCCAACAGAGCTCTTTCCAAGGGGGCAATTTTTATACCTTTTCTCTATCTAAAACTAACTAAAAGAATACAAAAAGAAGACCAACTCGAAGCGTGATTGGTCGAGAAATGTCAGTCCATGAAGTCATTCGCCTTTCACATTGCAAAAACCATATTCCTTAAGAGTGGCATTGTCTTTTGTCTACGTGTGTCACAAGCTCTTCCGAGGCTTGCAACATTAAATGAAACAGTTCGTTGCTTCCTCTGCCCAAGCTTTTCCGCCGCTATGTCCTGTCCTTGACATTGAAAGTTATACAATGATTATCTCAACGTTCAGCACAGCTCAGCTTCCGCAAGTTTGTTTTTCAAAGAATTATGAAGAAATAGTTTTCTTTCATTCTATGCTGTGCAAGGCCCAACTCGACAGGACTTCGGACGTCCATTTTAGAAATAGGCCACAGGCCTCTTTTAGCAAGACTCTAGTATGCAAGGAAACACAAAACATCAATTCATTCAAGTAATGATAATTATTCTGTTACCCACCCCCTTCACTAATGTTAACCCATTAGTCTATGTTACCTAGCGTTATGCACAAAAGACAAACAAAACACTGTTACATGAATGACACAACATAAGCAAGAGCACATTTATGAAAATGCACATGCTATTATTTTAAACAGCCGCAGTTAATGTTTGACAAAACAAAAGACAAAGTTAATATATTATTAAAACATAATGACAAATGCAACAAGAGCACATATTATTAGACCCACGTGGTCATGAGGGTGCACATTATTCAAGGTTGAACTAATACAAAAGCATGCAACACTCGTTAATATATTAAAAATTATGAGAGTTTAAATCTGCGAACAAATTCTAAACTTATCTCTGAAGTCCGCTTCATCAGCGTCTTGAGATAGTGACTAGGGGCCGATTCACAGAACTAACTTAAGACAAAATCCTAAACTTACTACTTTTGGTATTCACAGAAGTTAGGATTTTGTCTTAAGTTTATCTTAAGGCAGACTTAAGACAGACTTAAGACAGACTTAAGTTAGGATTTTGTCTTAAGTCTGTCTTAAGTCTGTCTTAAGTCTGTTTTAGGACAAAATCCTAACATCTGTGAATACCAAAAGTAGTAAGTTTAGGATTTTGTCCTACCTTAGTTCTGTGAATCGGGCCCTTGTTTCTGTTGCTAAGGAACTCCAATGTTGGCAACAAGCTCCGTTCACAGAATTCTCTCAGGTTCCCGGACAAAGCGCACTCTACCAGTTTGCCTTCGGATAGCAACTCATTACTGAAAGCTGTTCATTATTTCAACGGTGACAAGCACATTTGCTTTGTCACATTTACAACTTGTCTTTATTTTACTGGGGATAAGCACACCTGCTTGTCTGTTTACTGATCTTCATTTTTACTTCAGTAACAAGACACCTCATGTCGAGTTACTTCTTCGGTGACGAGCACACCTGTTTGTCACATTACTTCTTGGTAATAATCACTTCAGTCTCTCTAAGAAACATACAATTTATTTCATCTCTACGGTGATAAGCACTCCTGCTTGTTGAAAAGTAGTCATTATTGTTAAGGTGTTTAACACTTCTATTTCTGTGACAATTGCATTACTTTCAATAATTTTACTCCACTTCACAACTATTTGAATGCAAAATGCTACTCCTTCTCTACTTTTCTGCATACCGTGTTACAGTGACAATCACACTCTATTATTGAAAAGTACTTATTCATCTCTGTTTCATTTATACCAGTTTTAACAATGTTTGCTTGTCTATACAACTGTCTAATATTCTAAATGTTACTCTGCCCCCATCTTTTCTCTCCAATCCTGGTGACCCTGTCATACGATGGTCCAAATGAAAAAAAGTTTTTCTTAACTACGTCAGAGTTTGTGGGGTATCACTAAGCACAGAGAGAAAATTGGCTCTTCTTTTACATTGTCTAAGTCCTGAAGGACAAGAAGTGTTCGAGCATCTTCCTGAATTGGGCACGGGTGAGTCAGATAGTCTCAATGAATTTGAGATTTGCTTAAAGAAACTTGATAAACACTCTCTACCTAAATTTAGCACCATCTTGGAGCGTTACCATTTTGATAGACAGGGACAAAAGCCAGGCGAATCTGTTGAGGTATACATTACTGTTCTCCGTAAGTTAGGGGCCACTTGCAAGTTTGATGGGTCCCTTGAAGAGTGCATACGCGATCAGTTCATGTCGGGATACAATGTTAAGAAGATTAAAGATGAACTGTGGCAGAAGGATGACCCTAAATTAGATCAGGTAATTTCCATAACTAAGAGGATTGAACACTCTCTTGACTGTATCGAAGTCATCGAGAAAGAAAATGGTGTCATATAGCAAAAGGTGCACACTGTAACAAAGAACACTGTTGGACCTACTTGAAACAGAGTGAGCCTGCTGTAAAACAGCGAGAACCTGTGCATTCCTCTCCAACTCTCAAACTCAAAGGAAACTACAAGGTGAAGTGTTACCGATGTGATGAGTTGCATTGTGGGGAAGTTTTAGTACAAAATTGACAGAACAAGTGTAAGGGTCAATCAATCAATCAATTAGGGAATTATAAGTGTGCTACTCACCCATGAGGGTCTCAAGGTGCTGAGTGGGGGGTCCGCAGATCTGTTTAGCCAAAGAGCCATGTCTTGAGGGTCTTCCTGAAGGTGGTCAGGGAGGGGGCCCATCTGATGTCTTCCGGTAGCTCGTTCCAGGTCTTGGCTGCCATGTGAGAGAAGTATCTTCTGCCTGCTCTGGCTCTGTGGATGCACAGGATTTCGGCCAGTACGAGGTTGGAAGATCAGAGGTTTCTTTTGGGTACGTGGAAGTTGATTCTGTCATCAAGGTATTTTGGTCTGTTGTTGTGTAGGCATTTGTAGGTGTGAGTGAGAATTTTGAAAGTGACTCTATTCTCCACGGGGAGCCAGTGGAGACTTCGGAGGTGTTGGCTGATGTGTTTGCGTCGGGGGATGCAGAGGACGTGTCTTGGGTCGGTGTTCTGTATTGTCTGGAGTTTGCGGAGTAGGGACTTGTTGATGCCGGCGTAGAGGGTGTTTCAATACTCCAGTCTGCTGGTGGCGAGGGTGTGGGTGACTGTCTTTCTTGACTCAGGGGGATCCACTTCAAGCTCTTGTGGAGGATGCAGAGGCTGTTGAAGCAGCTGGAGGTGACGGCGTTGACCTGTCGGTTCATGGTGAGTGATGATTAAAGTACGATGCCCAGGTTCTTGGTGTGGTCTGAGGGGGTAGGCTGGCTTCCGAGGGCAGTCGGCCCCAGGTGCTGTCCCCATGCAGAAGGGGTGGTACCAAGGACGAGGACTTCTGTCTTCTCTGCATTGAGATTCAGGCAGCTGTTCATCCTCCAGACTGCGACGCCTTGCCTTCCGTTCCCAGAAGTTGAGTTTGGCAGCAGTGGGGTCATTGGTGAGGGAGAGGATAGGCTGGGTGTCATCAGTGTAGTATATGACTAGGCCTGGGTGGAAAACTAAGCTACGCTTGCGTAGTTTGCGCAACTACCTGCTACGCAAATTTCACTTAGCACAGTGCAAAAACGCATAGCTGGCATTTTTTGCTTGCTCACGGTCCTCAACAGCTCCCAACATCGCCATAGCCATCCCGGACGGCTACAAGATCATCCAAACCAAACAGGAGGAGGCATCGCCATCGTCCATAAGAACACCATCCGCATCACGACCAGTTCCGACGATAACCTCGCCTCCGCCGAACACCTTCACTTCCAGATCCACACCGACCCCAAGACCACACTCAGAGGCACCCTCATCTACAGGCCACCAGGACCTTGCACACAATTTAGCAAAGACATAACTGACTTCATCAGCCCACACGCCCTCCCCTCCGAGGACTATATTCTACTTGGAGACCTCAACTTCCACCTGGAAAAGAAAAACAACAGCAACACCACCACCCTTCTGGCCAACCTGGCCAACCTCGGACTCGAACAATTTGTTGATACCCCCACCTACTATGCCTTACACGCGCTCGAACCAATCTTCACCTCCAGCAAGCACATCTCCTTCATTGGACGGACCACAGCTGCGTTCACTTCAACTACAAAAAGACCACGACCCACAACCACCCACAACCAATTCCCCGAAGAAACTGGAACAAAATTACCACCGACCAGCTCTTCACATCGCTTCACCAAAACCCTCCTGTTAAATCATCGGACCCAAACCAATGCAGCCACCAACCTCACACAATGGATCACCCACAGCGCCGACAAACTAGCACCCTTGAAAAACCATCAAATCAAGCAAGGTAGCAAAAAAGCCCCCTGGTTCAACGATGACCTTAAGAAATCCAAGAAGTTCTGTCGCACCCTCGAGAAAGCCTGGAGAAAAAACCCAACCACTGACAACCTGGCCACCTTCAAGAACGCCACCCCCAAACACCACCAACTGATCCGATCCACCAAGAAATCAGCATTCAAGGATCGACTTGACAACAACGCCCACAACAGCGAGGAACTATTTAACATCGTCAAAGAATTTACCAACCCCACCGCCGGCACCAACGACATCACTCCCTCCCAAGACCTCTGCGACTCCCTAGCCTCATTCTTCCACAACAAAATCGACGACATACATAACAGCTTTGAAAACCAGCCCAGAGACCAGTCCACTCCACTCACCTCCGAACCTAAACCCCCCTCTAACAACCTTTGCGCCTGGAACCCAATCACCACTGAAGACACCATCTGCCTGATGAACTCCATCCACTCAGGATCGCCAACCGACCCATGTCCCCACCACATTTTCAACAAAGCAGACTCCATTATCGCACCCCATCTCCGAGACGTCATCAATTGCTCCCTCAACTCCGCTACCTTCCCGGAAAGCTGGAAACATGCAGAACTCAGCGCCCTTCTGAAGAAACCCACAGCAGACCCCACTGAACTTAAGAACTACCGCCCCATCTCGCTCCTCCCATTCCCTGCCAAAGTCATTAAAAAAGCCGCCAACAGTCAGCTCGCCGCCTTCCTCGAATCCAACAAATCCCTCGACCCCTCACAGTCCGGCTTCCGAGCCAAACACAGCACCGAAACCGCCCTCATAGCAGCAACAGACGACATTCGAACACTACTGGACAACGGAGAAACAGTTGCCCTCATCCTACTTGACCTCTCTGCAGCCTTCGACACAGTCTGTCATAGCACCCGCATACAATGCCTCAGCAACATCGGAATACAAGGAAAAGCATTGGACTGGATCATCGCGTTCCTCGCCGGAAGAACCCAGAGAGTCCGCCTCCCCCCTTTTAGATCAGAGGCCACCGAAGTCATCTGCGGCGTACCACAAGGATCATCACTCAGTCCCACCCTCTTCAACGTATACATGAGTCCACTCGCATCCATTGCGCGCCAACACAACCTCAACATAATCTCCTACGCAGACGACACCCAGCTGATCCTCTCCCTCACCAAAGACCCAAACACCGAAAAAAACAACTTACACGAAGGAATGAAAGAAGTAGCCGAGTGGATGAAGAACAGCCGTTTAAAACTGAACTCGGACAAAACGGAAGTCCTCATCTTAGGTTCATCCCCCTCTACCTGGGACGACTCATGGTGGCCACCGGCCCTGGGAACCGCACCCATACCTACGGACCACGCACGTAACCTGGGCTTCATCCTGGACTCCTCCCTCTCGATGACCAGACAAGTCAACGCCGTCTCATCATCATGCTTCAACATCCTACGCATGCTCAAAAAAATCTTCTGTTGGATCCCACCGAAACAAGAAAGACGGTCACCCACGCACTGGTCACAAGCCGACTGGATTACGGAAACACCCTTTACGCCGGACCCACAGCCAAACTACAGAAAAACCTCCAACGCATCCAAAACGCCTCAGCCAGACTCATACTAGACATCCCCTGCCAAGCTCACATTTCCGGCCACCTGAAAGACCTCCACTGGCTCCCCGTCAACAAGAGAATAACGTTCTGTCTCCTCACCCATGCACACAAAGCCCTCTACGACCGAGGACCAGAATGCCTCAACACGCGCCTGTCCTTTTACACCCCCACTCGCCAACTACGATCGTCCAATCGAGCCCTTGCCGCAATTCCTCGCATCCATAGATCCACCATGGGGGGAAGGTCCTTCTCCTACTTAGCTGCCAAAACCTGGAATTCTCTCCCCACCCACCTCCGCCTTACACAGAACCACCTCTACTTCAGAAAACAACAAAAAACTTGGATACTCGATAAGTAAAGTACCCCCCTCCCTCAAGCGCCTTGAGACCCTCTGGGTGAGTAGTGCGCTATACAAATATTGAACTTGAACTTGAACGTCAAATTGGCCACCGGGTGCGAGCAAAATGACATCCCGGCAAGAATTTTTCCTTGTTCGCGATCAGCAACATCAAGTTGCCGATCGTGAGCGTGGAAAATAAACCTCCTGGCGAGATTCTCAATACGGGGAGGTCAGTTTTCTCATTGCGAGTGGTCGCGTATGCTCACGACCGCTCGCGATGAGAAACTACCAGTCCGCATTGAGAAAACTGCTGCTCGAGTACAAATCTACTCAAGCCGATGAAAATGACCCCTTGCACTGTGCAAGATGCTGTTTGCAATGATTGCACAGTGCGGACAAGCATCCAGCACTGTGCAATCATTGCGAACAGCATTTCCCTATTGGACTATGCAGTTCGGGTAGTGCTACGCGTTGCTCGCGTAGTGCGAAGTGCACTTCACACTACAACCAGGGTTAGATACGATGTTGAGGCCATGTTGTCAGATGATGACTGCGAGGGAGGCCATGTAGATGTTGAAGAGGTTTGGGGCTCAGTGATGAACCCTGATGGACTCCGCAGATGATTTTTGTGGGGTCGGAGAGGAAGGGTGGAAGTCTGATCCTTTGGCTTCTTCCGGTGAGGAATGATCGGATCCAGTCCAGGGCTGTTTCTTTTATGCCTTCGTCATCTAGTCTGGTGACTAGTGTTTGTTGGGAGACGGTGTCGCAGGCCGCTGATAGGTCAAGTAGGATGAGGGCTGCAGAGTGGCCTTTGTCCAGGACAGTGCAGATGTCGTCTGTGGCAGCAAGTAGGGCTGTCTCTGTGCTGTAGTTGCTTCGGAGTCCGGTTTGGGATGGGTCAAGGATGACGTTCTCTTCAATGAATTGCGTCAGCTTCCTCTTGACTCTTTTCTCTGCAACTTTGGCTGTGAAGGGGACGAGCGAGATGGGCCAATAGTTCTTAAGGTTGGTGTGGTCAGCTGTGGGCTTCTTGAGCAGAGGTCTGACTTCTGGGTGCGTCCAGTCATCTGGGAAGGGGCCTGTTTTGAACGTGGTGTTGATGGTGCGTTGTAGTTCGGGTGCTATGGTGGCCGCAGCTCTGTAGTAGATGTAAGGGGGGCAGGGGTCGGAGGGGGCCGCGAGGGGATGCTGTTCATGGTCGAGCCAGTGTCTTCAGCTGTGAACGGTGTCCAGTTGGAGATAATGGGCTGGCTGGTGTTTCTGGGGGTGGGGCCCGTCTGTGGTACCTGGTGGATGGTCGATGAAGTTGTCATAGAGGTATTTGATCTTGAGGTGGAAATAGGTTCCAAGCTTGTCACAGAGGTCTTGGGAAGGGTTGATGTCTGTGGCTTCGCTGCATGGGTTGCTGAATTCTTGAATGACACTGAAAAGTTCCTCGGAGTTGGTGGAGTTGGCCAGGTCCTGTTGATGAAGTAAAAGTGAATGATTGTAACATCAAAATGCTTTTCGACTCAGGAGCTACAATTTTCCTCATCCCCAAATAATTCTTCGACAAGAAATTGAATGGAAAGGTGAGAGTTTACAAAGCTGATATAAGGCCACTAGCTTATGGTGGTCAATGCATAAAGTTGTTTGGCTATTTTATGAGCAACATTGAATAAAAAGGGAGACTGACTGCTGGGAACATATATATCTCCTGCAGAGGCGACAGCATAATCAGCTGGTTTCACCATGCTGAGTTGGGTGTGTTATTGGTTCCTGGTGATGATCCATGCATTATCCTCAAAAACATATTTCCACATTCTATCCTTTTGAATCTTGTTTCAGGTGAGGTTGATCGAAGTTGTACTACACGCACTGAGTTCAAGAATGTTTTCAGTGAGAGGTTAGGATGCCTCTCAGGTTACACACAAAAACACTCTCAAACCAGATGCTGTTCCCGTGACATGTAAGGTGCGCAGCATACTGTTGACCATGACGGAGTCCATGCACTCTGACCTCGAAAAGTTGAAGAAAGAGGGAATTACCTGTGAGACAGAGGGGAGTGAGTGGTTAGTTCCGGTCGTTCTGGCACGCAAGGCATCTGGAGAAGTGAGATTGTGCGTGGAGTTGTCTCTGACAAGTACTCTCTTCCCAACTTCTCTGAGATGCCAGATCATTTAAAGGATTGCTGTGTTTTCTCCACTCTGGATCTCAAGGTGGCCTATCATCAGGTCAAGATTAATGTTGGAGTTGTTAAAGTATGCGGCCTTCATAACCTCTTTCAGAACTCATACATTCACTTGTCTTCCTTTTGGCTTGAACTCTGCAGCCTCTGTATTTCAAAAAAAGTCATGGAAGACATGTATAATGGCATGGAGGGTGTTAAGATATATCAAGATGATATTCTCATTCATGGCTCATCTCAACAGGAACATAATGAGAGACTTGAGAGATTTAGCACGAGAGGCTTGACCTTGCGTGAGAACAAATGTAGGTTTAACCTCTCAGAAATGGATTACCTGGGTCACAATTTGACAAAAGGAGGTTTTAGACCTAAGGATAGGCTTGTAAAAACCATTGAGAAGCTCCCTGTTCCAGAATCCAGGGACGACCTAGTCACCTTTTTAGTTATGGCAGAGTACTATAACAAATTTGCTCCTCAGTTTGCCTGTCACACCTTCACGTTAAGATCCCTCCTAAAAAAGGGGTTATGTTTTCTTGGTCTTCTCAATGCCAGTTGGAGTTTGAGGGTGTCAAGAAGGCGTTAAGTTCTGCTTCCTCTCTTCAGAGCTTTGATACTTCTTCGAGTTCGATTGTGATCACTGATGCAAGTTCAAGGGGTTTGGGCGCCGTCCTTAAACAAGTGAGAGACCGCAAAGAGGTAGCCATCATGTATCTTTCCTGGGCACTAGCTGTTCCAGAGCTACAATAGTCTGTGATTGAAAAAGAAGCTCTGTGTATTTTCTGGGTCATCAAGAAACTAAAAAAATTCTCTGGGGTAGCTCGTTCGTTGTCCATTCAGATCACAGACCGTTAAAGGATGTGTTCTGCAAGAATATTTTAGACGTTGTTTCCTCTATAATATGTAGGTGGGTGATTGCCTTTCAAGATTATGACTTCTTTGTGAAATATATATCCGGCGCAGAGAACAAAGTCTCTGACTGTCTCTCCCGTTTTGTCTCCAAACAGTGTGGGAGAGTCCCGATTGACCATGCGGATGCATGGGAAGATGATGACTACAAGGTGTGTGAGATTGTGGAAGAAATCATTTCCAAGTCAGAATAGAAAGACGCCATGTAGAGTGACGTGGTTATCAATAAAGTATGTAGGTTGGTGTCCGAAGTCTGGACAGGCACCAGGGCCTTGAATGAAAGTGTTTGGAAGTTCTGGAATGTTCGAGATGAACTCTCCATGAGTGTTGGTTTGCTTTGGAGGCGCACCCGGCTCATGTCTCCATAACCTGTTAGAATGAAAATTATTCACTTGGTCCACCAAGGGCACCAAGGTATCTCCAAAACCTAGGAAAGTGTTTGTTTACACTTCTCAGACCCCCCCAGGATATTGCGGCATAGATTGTCAAATTTAGCGGCACAAAAATGGAAATTTTGCGGCACAAAAGTGGAAATTTAGCGGCATTATTGCGGCACCGTATTTTATTCCTAATCATTCCTTTTCAGCCTTAAATCAATGTAAACTGATTCAGCAGGTTATTCCACTGTGAAAATGGCATGTTTAAAGTGTCTGCGGCTCTACGGAAGCACAGCTTCAATCTGTACCTCTTGAGAGGGGGCCCTGTTTCTCACTGGGGTGTTCTAGCACCCATGATGTACCTCTGCCAGGGCATCGCTGCCTTCTGCAACCGTCCGTTTTAAAAAACAGTAATTTCTATCACCCTTTTTAACATTGAAAATATATCTATAATCCAAATATGGCCCTTAGAGGAAGTACTGCTTAGATGCTGGAGCACTAGATTTACTAGAAAGTAATGCAGCAAATTTGTGAGTGGACAAAGACAAGGATATTCATTTAAAAAACTATCCTCTTTTCTGTAACTCAATGGTCTAAAAGGGGCCTTAATTGGCTTTTGTAGTTTGGTTTGCCCTGTTCCCATCATGCACTGGGACAGGAACAGACTAATTTGCATACAGCCAGGTTCTGAAACTGGGATGGTGCAGTGAGCTAAAAAACGGTGTTGGATCTAGCCCTGATCTCTTGACTGGGTGAGAGCTTTCTGCTTAATTCAGAGACTCTGTCCCTCACCACCCCTTGTTGTAAATATTTTTGTCCACCCTAAGCGTGGAAGGGTATTCTCAGATGTGAGACCCTTGCTCATTGCACCATCAGGATTCAAGCAAACCGGGCCGAAGACGGCTGTAATGCCAGAAACCGGTCCCCGGGAGCTTGTTTCCTTCCCAGTGTAAGAATTGGCTTTTGTAGTTTGGTTTGCCCTGTTCCCATCATGCACTGGGACAGGAACAGACTAATTTGCATACAGCCAGGTTCTGAAACTGGGATGGGGCAGTGAGCTAAAAAACGGTGTTGGATCTAGCCCTGATCTCTTGACTGGGTAAGAGCTTTCTGCTTAATTCAGAGACTCTGTCCCTCACCACCCCTTGTTGTAAATATTTTTGTCCACCCTAAGCGTGGAAGGGTATTCTCAGATGTGAGACCCTTGCTCATTGCACCATCAGGATTCAAGCAAACCGGGCCGAAGACGGCTGTAATGCCAGAAACCGGTCCCCGGGAGCTTGTTTCCTTCCCAGTGTAAGAATTGGCTTTTGTAGTTTGGTTTGCCCTGTTCCCATCATGCACTGGGACAGGAACAGACTAATTTGCATACAGCCAGGTTCTGAAACTGGGATGGTGCAGTGATCTAAAAAACGGTGTTGGATCTAGCCCTGATCTCTTGACTGGGTGAGAGCTTTCTGCTTAATTCAGAGACTCTGTCCCTCACCACCCCTTGTTGTAAATATTTTTGTCCACCCTAAGCGTGGAAGGGTATTCTCATATGTGAGACCCTTGCTCATTGCACCATCAGGATTCAAGCAAACCGGGCCGAAGACGGCTGTAATGCCAGAAACCGGTCCCCGGGAGCTTGTTTCCTTCCCAGTGTAAGAATTGTCTTTTGTAGTTTGGTTTGCCCTGTTCCCATCATGCACTGGGACAGGAACAGACTAATTTGCATACAGCCAGGTTCTGAAACTGGGATGGTGCAGTGAGCTAAAAAACGGTGTTGGATCTAGCCCTGATCTCTTGACTGGGTGAGAGCTTTCTGCTTAATTCAGAGACTCTGTCCCTCACCACCCCTTGTTGTAAATATTTTTGTCCACCCTAAGCGTGGAAGGGTATTCTCAGATGTGAGACCCTTGCTCATTGCACCATCAGGATTCAAGCAAACCGGGCCGAAGACGGCTGTAATGCCAGAAACCGGTCCCCGGGAGCTTGTTTCCTTCCCAGTGTAAGAATTGGCTTTTGTAGTTTGGTTTGCCCTGTTCCCATCATGCACTGGGACAGGAACTGACTAATTTGCATACAGCCAGGTTCTGAAACTGGGATGGTGCAGTGAGCTAAAAAACGGTGTTGGATCTAGCCCTGATCTCTTGACTGGGTGAGAGCTTTCTGCTTAATTCAGAGACTCTGTCCCTCACCACCCCTTGTTGTAAATATTTTTGTCCACCCTAAGCGTGGAAGGGTATTCTCAGATGTGAGACCCTTGCTCATTGCACCATCAGGATTCAAGCAAACCGGGCCGAAGACGGCTGTAATGCCAGAAACCGGTCCCCGGGAGCTTGTTTCCTTCCCAGTGTAAGAATTGGCTTTTGTAGTTTGGTTTGCCCTGTTCCCATCATGCACTGGGACAGGAACAGACTAATTTGCATGCAGCCAGGTTCTGAAAATGGGATGGTGCAGTGAGCTAAAAAACGGTGTTGGATCTAGCCCTGATCTCTTGACTGGGTGAGAGCTTTCTGCTTAATTCAGAGACTCTGTCCCTCACCACCCCTTGTTGTAAATATTTTTGTCCACCCTAAGCGTGGAAGGGTATTCTCAGATGTGAGACCCTTGCTCATTGCACCATCAGGATTCAAGCAAACCGGGCCGAAGACGGCTGTAATGCCAGAAACCGGTCCCCGGGAGCTTGTTTCCTTCCCAGTGTAAGAATTGACTTTTGTAGTTTGGTTTGCCCTGTTCCCATCATGCACTGGGACAGGAACAGACTAATTTGCATACAGCCAGGTTCTGAAACTGGGATGGTGCAGTGAGCTAAAAAACTGTGTTGGATCTAGCCCTGATCTCTTGACTGGGTGAGAGCTTTCTGCCTAATTCAGAGACTCTGTCCCTCACCACCCCTTGTTGTAAATATTTTTGTCCACCCTAAGCGTGGAAGGGTATTCTCAGATGTGAGACCCTTGCTCATTGCACCATCAGGATTCAAGCAAACCGGGCCGAAGACGGCTGTAATGCCAGAAACCGGTCCCCGGGAGCTTGTTTCCTTCCCAGTGTAAGAATTGGCTTTGGTAGTTTGGTTTGCCCTGTTCCCATCATGCACTGGGACAGGAACAGACTAATTTGCATACAGCCAGGTTCTGAAACTGGGATGGTGCAGTGATCTAAAAAACGGTGTTGGATCTAGCCCTGATCTCTTGACTGGGTGAGAGCTTTCTGCTTAATTCAGAGACTCTGTCCCTCACCACCCCTTGTTGTAAATATTTTTGTCCACCCTAAGCGTGGAAGGGTATTCTCATATGTGAGACCCTTGCTCATTGCACCATCAGGATTCAAGCAAACCGGGCCGAAGACGGCTGTAATGCCAGAAACCGGTCCCCGGGAGCTTGTTTCCTTCCCAGTGTAAGAATTGTCTTTTGTAGTTTGGTTTGCCCTGTTCCCATCATGCACTGGGACAGGAACAGACTAATTTGCATACAGCCAGGTTCTGAAACTGGGATGGTGCAGTGAGCTAAAAAACGGTGTTGGATCTAGCCCTGATCTCTTGACTGGGTGAGAGCTTTCTGCTTAATTCAGAGACTCTGTCCCTCACCACCCCTTGTTGTAAATATTTTTGTCCACCCTAAGCGTGGAAGGGTATTCTCAGATGTGAGACCCTTGCTCATTGCACCATCAGGATTCAAGCAAACCGGGCCGAAGACGGCTGTAATGCCAGAAACCGGTCCCCGGGAGCTTGTTTCCTTCCCAGTGTAAGAATTGGCTTTTGTAGTTTGGATTGCCCTGTTCCCATCATGCACTGGGACAGGCACAGACTAATTTGCATACAGCCAGGTTCTGAAACTGGGATGGTGCAGTGAGCTAAAAAACGGTGTTGGATCTAGCCCTGATTTCTTGACTGGGTGAGAGCTTTCTGCTTAATTCAGAGACTCTGTCCCTCACCACCCCTTGTTGTAAATATTAAAATATCCCCAGCAGTTCTGAAGCACTGCTGCAGGGTACATAGCTGCCAAAGTTTCAGATTGCTTATGTGTGACATTTTCATAAATTCACTGTACATATGAGTGACGGCTGCAGCTCCAGCGCTCCAATGCTGACGGCGGCGGAAAGCAAACACGTATGGTGTCCTAGATTTATTTTACTAATTACAATAATACAATTCATCCCAGAACAAAAGTGCACTCTCGGAGCTTAGAATGCACAATTTGTTGCCTACTACACGTGTTGGTAAAGGCAACAATAACAGAATGATACTGACTGGCTGAATACATGTAAATAACCAAAATGTAACTGAAGTGTATTTAACAAGGACCCCCTGAAAGTGTGGATACGATGGTTCCTAGGTCAGGGAAAACAAAGCTTTCGACAAAAAATAACCTAGGCAACTAATGTTTTAAGACATACAACAATATAGTATATAAGGACAATTGGCTACAGCTTATTGCAAAAATACTTATTTTATTATCGGTTTTAAACATTTAGGAAAATCAATGACACAAATGCAATTAAAAGCGACAAATGGACAAAATTAGAATCATATATCATACAATGTCAATAGAAATCATACATTCAAAACATTTTATATGAACAAAGGTTAAAAAGATTAAAAATCTAAGTGGCAGAATGGGTCTCTAGGCGCGTTTCGGCGAACCAGCGCCTTCTTCTGGAGTAGCCACACAAACTGAGCAATAATGATAATACAGCTAAGGTAGATAGCGATTCAATTTGTTGCTCGAATATTCCTTCTGTTGATTGGATGTTACAGGAGCTGATTGGATGAAACCTATCGGTATAATTCCCGCCAACCGGAGACTTGTAGCAAGTGTATAGCTGGTTATATAGACTGTATTCGTGCTTATACCTCATATGTACCCGCTTAATGAAATGTTTAGAATGGAAAATGCCCACCTAGCAATGAATTAGGATGTTGATAAATTTCTGAAAATTAATGTGCAAATATTTTCTATGTTCTTACTGGATCATTGGAATGTCTTTAGCTCATGCTAAAAGGACCATCTGTTAAAGATTGGAGGGATTTGTTAGCATTAGCTGAAAGCCATTTTGTATTTGACAGCCCTTTTAGGTACGCTTTTGAAAGAACAATGGTTCAAGGTAGGCCTTAAGAGGTCCTTAGTGGGGAATAGAACAGAAAGCGAGTACTTAATAAGCAGGGCCGGACTGGGAACCAGAACCGGCCCTGGCAAAGTGCTCGGCCGGCCCCCCTCCCCCCCCCTGCGGGAGGAGAGGGGAGGGGGGAGAGGTGCGACCGCGCTCTGTGACAGGGCCGGTTTTCGGCCGTTTTTGTTACAGGGCCGTTTTTGCAGCATAACGGCCCTGTAACAAAAACGGCCCCAGGGGCCCAAAACCGGCCCCCAACCATGCGGCCCACCGGGGAATTGCCCGGTGCCCTCAACAGCCAGTCCGGGCCTGTTAATAAGTCGCTAGGGAGCAGAGGTAGTAGGTACTGGTAGGAGTTATCATTTTACTCTTTTTTCTCAAGGATATACATAAATAATTATACTGTATTGCAGGTGCTCAAGTGAATAGTATGGTGCAGGACGTGACATAAGTGATCAAAGTGAACGGACTGTCACACAACAACAACAAGGATAGAAACACAACAATTATGTACAAATAGAACGGGTGAAATTCCTTGGGTAGGTCGACGGCGTTTCGATCTATATAGCTTTAGATCATCATCAGGACAGATGAGCCTCCTGAAACTATAAGAATTTCAATTAAGATCTGTTTCCTACATGTATGCTTAGCTGGCATTCCTACATGTGTGCTTTAACTTCCAGATAATTTTGTGCTCCCGGGACAATAGAAATAAAACCATGCACATGTTCATATCTTTACACATGCGCATTTGGTGAAGAATTACATTAAATTTAGATTGAAATAAGGAGGCATATAATTTAACCTCAACTTAGTATGTGGCGCTTATTTAGTCAAAAGTTGTGTATAAGAGCGCATGCATTATTTGGTACAGTTATTTGATAAAAAATAAATTAAATTAAACCTGTACCTTGCCGATGCTTTTTAAGGCAAGGATGATTGTTTGACAGTACAGTGGATTGGGTGTTGCTGTTCTCAATTGAATCTGCAGGTAATGGAGAATAATAGTGAACATGGGATTTGGTAACCTAAATTAAGGAAGCATAGTTCTTGGGTTGGTCTGGGGGTTTAAAATTAGTATCTATGCATACAGAGCCAGTTAATAAAAGGGCGGGCTAAAGAATAACCACATTGACTTGGACTTACACTGTACTTAATGAAAAATGGGTCTTCCAGTGAAGAGAATCAAGTAGCGCTCGGTCACTTCTACTTGGACGAGGGTCCTACTTGAACTTATACAGTGAGAAAAATTAAATTAATTAGGACCTTTAAATTGCTAGTAGTCACTACTGGGCTGAATTAGGCCAAGGCTACTTACTTGAAGGGTTAAACGAACAGACCCCGAGTTAATATAAAGGGGTTCCGTTTAGCGCGTTTGTCGCTTTTGCAGTAAAAGAGTTTTGGGCGCCTGAAACTACAAGAAAACAATTGGGTCAGTGCGTGGCTAAAAGAGATTAAAATATGCCAAGCGTTGCCCCGTGGTCGGCGGTACACTTACTTAATCTGGCAGCAGTTCGTGGCAGGAGAAGGGGGTCCGAGTACCTCTTCCGCGGTTGCTCACAGCTATGTGAATGCCCGATCCGCCATTATTAGCGTGTGGGAGTGGATGCGCGCGCAGACACGGTAGTGTGTCATACGGAGCATTCGCGGTAGAGACTCTTTGCGAGCATGCGCTAGGGGAGAGTGTTTACTGTGGGCCCATGCGTGAAAGGAATTAATGTGTGAAAGGAATTACTGTTGGTCAAGGAATGAGATTGAGGGGCGGTATTAATCATTATGGGCCAGAATCACAACGTTCTAATTAAAAGGCTAAGGAGCTAATCTATAATCGGGGGCAATGGACACTATTGATCACATTCCTTGGAAAAACATTCAATTACCACACATAAGAAGGTACTGATGCAGCTTGGAAAAAACATTCAATTGTCACATATAAGAAGGTACTGACGCAGCTTGGACAGTTAGTAAACAGAGTCCATGGCTTAATGGATGCACAGAAAACTTCACTTGGTGTGATTCAGGTACACATGTTCCATTCATCAAGTGAATTGAGTCCTTTCTCAATTGTTTTACAGTAGAATATCCATTTGCATTCCAAGCGATTTAGTATTGTTTGTTGATTGCCTCCTCTGGCATTTGGCATCAGTTTGTCAATCACCTGCCACTTCATGTCGTTTTCAGTGTGTCCCAGTTCGAGGTAGTGCTCCACCAATGTGGCCGTTGTCACCTTACATCGGATCCTACTCCTGTGTTGGGATATTCTGGTCTTTATTTGTTGAGTCGTCTGTCCGATGTATAGTAGTTTGCATGGGCATTCAATACTGTAAATTACATTTTTTGAATTGCAATTGGTGAAAAAATTAAGAGTGTGCTTAACACTTCCATACTCGAATACTTTAGTGTTGGTGGTGAATTCGCATGCCATGCACTTATTACATTTGAAATGCCCTAGGACTCTTGGTAGATTCAATCTGGTTTCAATTGTGTTATGAATGATTGGGTTGCTAGCTGCTCTCACTAGGTGGTCTTTCAGGTTACGACCCCTTTTAAATGAAAAGAGCGGGAGCCCGGTGTTTAGCTCTAAAGGGTCTAGTACATTCCAATGTTTTTTTATCATTTTCGTGAGTTTGTTGCTAGCTGTATTAAAGGTAGTCACACAGGTAATTTTAGGAATGGTTTCCTTGGGGTGAGGTTCAAGTAAATATTCTCTGTGTGTATACCAGGCCCTCTTCATGGCCCTTCTTACCAATTTTCTAGGGTAACCTCTTGTAGTTAGTTTTTTGCAGAGAACTTCTGCTTCAGTGAAGAAATCTGTTTTATGTTTGCAATTTCTCCTGATTCTCAGGAATTGCCCATAGGGCAATCCATCCCTCAGAGCCCTGGGGTGTGCACTATGGTATTGTAGGAGGGTGTTGCGTTCCGTAGGTTTACGAAACAGTGTGGTGTATAGTAGTTCTTCTTCGCATTTAATGGTCACATCTAGGTAGTCGATTTGGTGTTTATTGTATGAGTGGGTGAATTTAAGGTCTGTTTGGTGGGTGTTGAGCCATCTGCAGAAATTATCTAGTGACTCTTCATCACCACGCCAAATCATAAGGACGTCATCGATGTATCGATGCCATGACTTTATTTGATTGCGAAAAGGATTTATGTTATTGAGGATGATACTAGTTTCTATGTCATCCACGAAAAGAATCGCAAAATTGGGGGCAAAAACCGCCCCCATCGAAGTACCCTTACACTGCCTATAGAAGGTGTCTTTAAATAAGAAATAGTTTTTGGTTAAGGCTATTTCCAGAAGGTTTATTATAAATTCTGTGGGGACTTGATGAGGTGCCGGACGATTGTTCAGATGTTTTTTGATTACGTTAATTCCTTTGTCCTGGGGGATGTTGGTGTATAGTGACTCTATGTCTAGAGTCACTAGGATCTCACTATCGGGATGGAATGGCTTTGATTCAATTAGATTGATCAGGTGTGTGGTATCTTTAACATACGTGGCAGTGTCTTGAACCATGTCTCGGATAAAAAAATCAATATATTTACCCAGGGGTTCTACAACTGACCCACAACCTGAAAGTATTGGTCTTCCAGGGGGTCGTTCCGTGTCCTTGTGAACTTTGGGCAATGTGTAAAGCACAGGGGTGCGTGGGTTTTTATTATTTAGGAATAGAAATTCATTCTTACTCAGAAATCCTGATTCAAGTGCTTCTTGGGTGACACTAAGGATTGTTTCACTTATATTCTTAATGGGGGTTGCCTCTTAGTTGTTCATAGTGATCTTTGTTATTAATCTGGCGCAAGATTTCATTTTCATATAAGGCGCGGTCTTGGATGGCTATACCGCCGCCCTTGTCACATGGTTTAATGACAATGTCATTGTTCTGTTTGAGTTTAATCAGGCTATTTCTCTCCTCCTTGCTGATGTTGTAAGGTGTAAATCTGTAGCTGTCCTTTATTTTGTCCAGATCGCGTAGTACTAAGTGTTCAAAGGTGAGCACTTCTGGTGGCATGGTTCCACTGGATGGACGGAATGAGGAGGGTGGGCGTAGGCCTGTAGTGTCATTCCTATTGGGGCCCTCCCGGTTCTTAAAGAAAGTTTGCAGTCTTACTTTCCTGAAAAATTGCATGATTTCAGCTTGGATATTGAACCAATTCGTTTTTTCAGCAATTACAAAAGATAAACCTCTGCTAAGCAGGGCTATGTCTGTTGAATTTAATTGATGTTGGGACAGATTGAATATTGGTATTGTTTCAGGATTAGTATTAGTTGCTGGTTCCATGTCTAGTATTGGTAACCCCATTGATAGAATCTGTTCCTGGTCTGGCGTTCCCCCGGGGGGAAGTTGTATCTGGGTTTGGGCCGTGTCTTCCCTCTCCCTCTCCCCCGAGGAGGGTCTGTGTGTCTCAACTGGCCTCTCCCTAAAAAATGGGGATTTGCACCAGTGGAGGTACCAGGGCCTTCTGAACCCTCCGAGCCTTCTGATTCTGCTGAGGATTCAGAGAAAGTTACTGGAGCTGGGTTTCTGAACCTGCCCCACGAGCCAGTAGGAACTCTTTGCTGGTCTGAAGGACCCGCAGTGAAATAATCCTCCCGAAGGTACGGGTAGGTTTTTTCTTTATTATATTGGTTGAAGTCTTTAGAGACTTTTGTTGTTTTTTTATGATGCTCAAAGCTCTCAAAGTCCTTAATAGTGCGGTCTATTTTTTCTAAGGCTGATTTGGCGTCAGCCAGGCTATCCAAATCATGGATTGCTTGTTCTAAAGCTGCAATTTCTTCTAGCTCTTTTTTGCTATGTTCAAGGGCGGTGTCGATGCCCAACACCATCCAGTGGCGTGAACACGTTGTTCCTATATGGGAGAAGCCCAGTTTAAATTTAGGGTCTTGGATGAAGATAGCTGGTACGTTACGTACCTGAAGGCCTATTGGGATGACTTCTGCTCTTAGGTAATCTGTTAGCATCCGAGCATGAAGTTCTGTGCGTATATGTTTTTTCTTAAGATGTTCTAGTTGAGCAAGTTTCTCACTGGCTGTGTCTGTGGGGGCCCTAGGGTTGCTTACGGGATCTTTAAACAGTGATGGACCTGCAAGTTTTGAGGCGATGTATTCTTCTGTGTAAGTAACGGCTGTATTTGTAGACATTATATGGATAAATGGACCGAGTTTTTTACGTTTTTAAGAGAAAAACCACTCAAAGAGTGATACCCTTGCAGTGTAGCCACTGCGCATATAATGTTTGTTAAAAACAAGGGGACCCCATACAGTAGAACCTGGGGTAACGAAATGCTTTTGAAAGAACAATGGTTCAAGGTAGGCCTTAAGAGGTCCTTAGTGGGGAATAGAACAGAAAGCGAGTACTTAATAAGTCGCTAGGGAGCAGAGGTAGTAGGTACTGGTAGGAGTTTTTATTTTACTCTTTTTTCTCAAGGATATACATAAATAATTATACTGTATTGCAGGTGCTCAAGTGAATAGTATGGTGCAGGATGTGACATAAGTGATCAAAGTGAACGGACTGTCACACAACAACAACAAGGATAGAAACACAACAATTATGTACAAATAGAACGGGTGAAATTCCTTGGGTAGGTCGACGGCGTTTCGATCTATATAGCTTTAGATCATCATCAGGACAGATGAGCCTCCTGAAACTATAAGAATTTCAATTAAGATCTGTTTCCTACATGTATGCTTAGCTGGCATTCCTACATGTGTGCTTTAACTTCCACATAATTTTGTGCTCCCGGGACAATAGAAATAAAACCATGCACATGTTCATATCTTTACACATGCGCATTTGGTGAAGAATTAAATTAAATTTAGATTGAAATAAGGAGGTATATAATTTAACCTCAACTTAGTATGTGGCGCTTATTTAGTCAAAAGTTGTGTATAAGAGCGCATGCATTATTTGGTACAGTTATTTGATAAACAATTAATTAAATTAAACCTGTACCTTGCCGATGCTTTTTAAGGCATGGATGATTGTTTGACAGTACAGTGGATTGGGTGTTGCTGTTCTCAATTGAATCTGCAGGTAATCGAGAATAATAGTGAACATGGGATTTGGTAACCTTAATTAAGGAAGCATAGTTCTTGGGTTGGTCTGGGGGTTTAAAATTAGTATCTATGCATACAGAGCCAGTTAATAAAAGGGCGGGCTAAAGAATAACCACATTGACTTGGACTTACACTGTACTTAATGAAAAATGGGTCTTCCAGTGAAGAGAATCAAGTAGCGCTCGGTCACTTCTACTTGGACGAGGGTCCTACTTGAACTTATAGAGTGAGAAAAATTAAATTAATTAGGACCTATAAATTGCTGGTAGTCACTACTGGGCTGAATTAGGCCAAGGCTACTTACTTGAAGGGTTAAACGAACAGACCCCGAGTTAATATAAAGGGGTACCATTTAGCGCGTTCGTCGCTTTTGCAGTAAAAGAGTTTTGGGCGCCTGAAACTACAAGAAAACAATTGGGTCAGTGCGTGGCTAAAAGAGATTAAAATATGCCAAGCGTTGCCCCGTGGTCGGCGGTACACTTACTTAATCTGGCAGCAGTTCGTGGCAGGAGAAGGGGGTCCGAGTACCTCTTCCGCGGTTGCTCACAGCTATGTGAACGCCCGATCTGCCATTATTAGCGTGTGGGAGTGGATGCGCGCGCAGACACGGTAGTGTGTCATACGGAGCATGCGCGGTAGAGACTCTTTGCGAGCATGCGCTAGGGGAGAGTGTTTACTGTGGGCCCATGCGTGAAAGGAATTAATGTGTGAAAGGAATTACTGTTGGTCAAGGAATGAGATTGAGGGGCAGTATTAATCATTATGGGCCAGAATCACAACGTTCTAATTAAAAGGCTAAGGAGCTAATCTATAATCGGGGGCAATGGACGCTCAGAGCGCCCTAAGTGTTCCTGGGTCCCCAGAGAGGGACCCCACAGCCCAGCGAGGCTGCACCTTTGCTGCTGGAGCCCTGAGAGGCTCAGCAGTGCCCTTATTTGTTTAAGAGCTCCGAGAGGCTCCTGGGGGCCATTTGTTCTTTGAGCCCAGAGAGGCTCTGAGGGTGCAATTCCCTCGTTTTGGAGCCCAGAGAGGCTCTGCAGTGCCACAGTGGTGGTTCTTGAGCCCAGTGAGGCTCCAACGTTGCCCTAACTTTCCCTGCACCAGTTGCCCAGCACTTTGTGGGCAACTGCTACGTTTAGGCCCTGACATTGGGACACCGGGACAGTCACAGGTTTGGCGATTTTGTTATTGATTTTACACCTCTGAATGTTAATACATCATGTGTTTTATCCTTGCACCCCTACAGGTATTGTGATGTGTAGGTGGTTGTTTTCTCCCTAGTACATGTGGTGCTAGTGAGGTCCTGTTACCAGTGATTACTGGTTGTGTGCTCTATGTTTATATTGTGTGCTACACTGAGTTTACTTTCTAAAGTGCTATTTCTAAAGTATTGCTTCTAAAAGTGCTGATACCCTTAACAGTGGTCCAAGGGGCCCTGTCCTGTACAAATATCCCTTGTAAATTCCGCCCGTGCCTGTTGGCACAGTGTAACAAGATGTGTGTTTTATCTGATGTATATTTATTATAATACAAAGGCTATTTTTATATAACCTTGTGTGGAGTTTTCCTTTGTGGTGGGCCTTTGGTTGTTGTTGCTGGGGTGCGTGCGCAAATACTTAACTTACATCGCCTCCAAGTTTAGCCTTGACTGCTCGCGCCACGTTACCTAGAGGGCGAGTAGGGGTTATCTTGGCGTGTAACTCCCTTGCCCTGACCTTGGGAATGGTGATCCCTGACTGACCTCGACGCGAGTCTTGGCCAGCCAGGGTCCCGTTTCCAACATTGGCGGCAAGTGGTGAGGATAAGGATTTGTGTTTGCGTTGTACCACAGTGGCAACTGGCCACTACAAAGCTCTGCATTTTAGATGACCACATTTTTGGGGATTATTGCTTTTGGTAAAGTTCCATTGTTTCTTCTCCTGAAGAGTGTCATTTGATAATTGTGTTCAGTACATTTGTCCCCCGCCCTGCTTCCAGAGTTTGGTACCTGTGTCGCTTTTGGTCAGGTTGAGAAGTCAGGGGTGGTAGAAACTGCCTTACCGATCCGAGGGGAGGGTGTGTGTGGATGAATGGTGTGTTTCCCTGGACGCATGAGTGAGTTCTTCTTTTTAAAGGAGAGTGTGGAAGTTTTGGAATTGTGTACTTTTACTTCAGATTGCTAGGTCCCTTGTGTTGCATGTGTCTGTGAGCATCCTGTCAAGATGGAATCTCCTTTTAACCTGTGTGGCCTGTTTAAGTACAGTGTGCATGAGTTGGTACGGTTATGTAAGGAGAGAGACATCCCAGTGAGTGAGTCAGACACCCAGTCCAAGCTTAGGGATAACATGATCCTGTGGCAGAAGAGTGACTGGGAGCGTGAGCACAGTGAGAGGGAGAGGGCCCGGACCGCACACCATGAGGGTGGTGGGTCTGAGGGGAGCCCTGAAGAGTCTGATGTGGAGAGTGAGTTTGACAGTGGATGGACGCCAGGAGAGAGCGAGTACCCCCTAGATAGGGAGTCCCTTGCTGGGTCCAGTGTCAGATGTAGCACCCCATCCCTTTCCCTGTCCCCAGAGGAGTGGGTGGATAGGAGAGAAGAGAGGGAGCACCAGCTGGCCATGGAGAAGCTCAGGTTAGAGCATGCCAGAGAGATGGCGCAGCTGGGTGTGAATGAGCGGACTGCAGAGGCTGAGAGGGCCTTGGCCAGGGAGAAGATAGCCCTAGAGTGTAGGTTATCCCCTGACCGCAGGCATAATTTTCTGGATCCCCCAGGGAGGGTTGAGTCCAGTGGTGGCAGCTATTTGAATCTCAGTCTAGAAATTCCCAGTTCCCAGAGTATGGTTCCTGTTTCCCCAGAGGAGGAGAATAGGTTGAGGTTTAGGAACCTTAGGAAACCGTCTCACCAGTCTTGGGTAGACTTTGAGGATGACTGTTGTGGAGCCCTGTGTGATTGGGTACGGGAGCCCACGAAATGTGATTGGGACATATTGTTTGATATGTTTCTCCGAGAGCAGTTGCTCAGTGTTGTTTATCCAGGATTGCGCCAACACCTAGTAGGGTGTGGATTGTCTAAACCATACGAGCTTGCAGAGGAAGCAGACCGCTGGGAGAGTGCTAGAGGTTCTTTAGAGTCCCTAGTGAGTGAGTCCAACAGTAGTGGTATAGGTATCCTCCAGCCCAGCGTGGTGGAGGAGGCTCAGTGTAGCCCAGCTAGGTCCCAGTATAGTGAGAAGGGTGTAGGGGCTGACTACCTGGCTCAGTGGAGCAGGAGTCAGTGGGTGGCTGAGAGTCCCCAGAGGCCCGAAGCCCTGTCTCAGAACCTGGGTGGTTTCTTGAGGGAACACCAGGTTGGGGACCTAGGCTGTCCTGTTAGTACACTTGAGGAGGATCTCCTAGTGTCTAGGGAACCTGGAGCATCTGTAACTAGAGCTCCAGTGGTTCCAGTGTCCAGCAGTGCTACTCCAGGAGGGAGTGTACAGAAGTCTGAAGGGAGGAGTGATTGGGGGAAGAGTTTCCCAGTGGATGCACCAGTGGACCAGAGACTAGCCAGTTGGGCTAGATCTTCTTGGGGGGACCCGGGTGGCGCCACTTCTGGTCTGGGGGATCGTCACGCACTGTCAGGTGGACAGGGGACGGGAGATCTGCGCCAGACAGACGGTCACACAACAGATGTGTCATTTGTTAGCCTCAGGGGGATTGTGTGTGCCTCCCCAGAAGTCCTGGAGTGCCAGGCAATTGTTCCACCAAAGGTTTTAGACCGGCGGGTGGATGGCCAGGTTCAGGATAAGCCTGACCTGAAGGGTAGGACAACTGTAACCAGTGTCCTGACCGGTTCTTCTTCCAGAGGAACTTCTCCATTTGGGAGAGGGCAGACCTCTGGAAGGGGGTGCAGAGGGTAGGAGAGCCCACCTCTGACCCCGGTACCACCTGAGGGGTTAAACCCTAGGTTGGGAGAATGGTGTTTAGAGGGTACCCCTCGCAGGAGGCAGAGGAACCCTAGGAGAAGAGGTAAGGGGAGGAGAGCCTTCCCTGAGACTCCTGGTCCACCTAAGGTTGTAGACCCTAGGCTGGAGAACCAGTGGCAGTCTAGTCCTGTCTTGCAGACAGGGAGAGTGGAGAATGGATACGATGTGCCAGGGGTTACTACCCCCCGCTCTGTGAATTGGCAAGGACCGGTGGCACCTGGGTGGCCTAGGGCCTGGTCCTGGCCGCGGACAGCTGAGGACTACCAGTGGGGTAGCCCAGTTGGTCCTTACAGTAGCTTTAGAAGGAACCCTAGGGGTTCACCGTGGCATAGAACAGGAGGGTGTCCCGGCAGTGGCGGGCCTGCGTCCGTGTTCTATCGCCCCAAGCAGGGAAGTCCATCACGGTGGTGATTGTTCTCCCCTGCGTTTTGGCTGGAAGGGGGTTGTGTTGGACTTGGCCCTTAGGGCAGGTTCACCCCTAGACTTTTTGCCTTATGTGTGACCCTGTGTCAGTGATTTTTGGGTCTCTGCGCACTTTCCCCTGAGTCCCAGAGTGAAAGTGCGTGCGTGTAGTATGGCTGGCCTGCCCTCCCATAGGAATGCATGGGGAATGTGTGTGTCCCTGGTAGTTCCTGATGCGTGGGGAGTGCAGGCTCGAGTTTAGTATGTGTAAACTCGTGAGAGTGAATGCTGGGAGATGGTGTCTGCGGCATGTATGTGTCTAGAAGGGAAGTGCTACTTCTGGACATTGAGATATGTGTGCAGTGAGGGTGCTGAAGCGTGATTGGCTGGAGCTGGCTGGCATGCCAGGCTCCGGGAAGTCTAGATGGGTTTGCCCGGTGGTGAGTGGGAGATTAGCATGAGTGATGTGTGGGAGGAGTGTACCTGTGTCCTGGATGGGCTGGGTTTTCCCCACACAATGCTGGCTCTGCCCCCCTGTGGTGTGTCTAACGACCCTAGCCTCCCCAGTGAAAGAAATGGGTGGTTGGGCCATCAAGAGAGCTCCAGAACCAGCTGCGACTGGTTTTTACCCCACCCTGCACCCTGAAACAAAGGATTTGTTAGTATAAGAAGGGGCTGTGTCCCCTTAGAAAATGTTCTGCTTTTGGATCCTGCCAGAGGGGGCTGTTTCCGCTGCTGGGGCCAGGAGGACCGCCACTTGGGGTGTCTCTCTGCCTGGAGACCCAGTGTGCTGGCTCTGGCCCAGCCTTGCCCCCCTGCCTGCCTCCAGCCCCTGCTGGAGCCTTGGCCTGTCCTCCAGTGCTGGGGAGCACTGAGGACTCCTTGCCTGCAGCCTGAGAGCGCTGCTCTCTGCCCTTCAGCGCTGGGAGCGCTGAAATCGCCTGCCTAGCGCTTGAAAGCGCTTGATTTTGCCCCTAGCGCTGTGAGCGCTGTATTTTGTCCTGGAGGCACTGGGGAGCGCCTGCCCTTCGTTGCTAGCGCTGCTAGCGCATGGTGTGCACAGCCGGTGCCCACCCGGCATCTGATCGCCCCATGTGGTGATTTGGTGGCGCGGGTGCCACCCCGCTCATTGCCGCGTTGTTTTTGCCTGTGGTTGTGGTTTGATTCACGAGGGAGCCCACTCCTCGGATCATGGGAGCCCGCCTGTCTGCCTAAGAAGCGAGCCGCCGCGCTGCCCGCGGCGACCCGGAAGTGGTTGGGGGTCCGACCAATCCCTGCGCGGCCCCAAAGAGGCCGACCAGAAGTCCCGCCTCCGAAGCCGAGCCGGGAAAGGAGAAGCTGCCGGCCGGATCCCCGAGGCTCCCCGAGTGGAGAGGAGAGCCCCGGGACCAGAGGGAGAGACCCGCCTCCGCTGGGAGCCAGAGCCGGTGAGTGTGGCCGTTCTGGAGGGAGGGGCGCCGGGACACATTGTCGGTGTCCGCCCCCCCCACCCCCCCCCCCCTGCCCCCTCAGCAGCGAGACCTTGCGCCCTTGTGTTTTGAGCCTGAGGGCTCAGGGGGCATCTTAGTGTTGGAGCAACGAGAGGCTCCAAAGCGCCACAGTGGTTTGGCGAGCCAGAGAGGCTCAGAGCGCCCTAAGTGTTCCTGGGTCCCCAGAGAGGGACCCCACAGCCCAGCGAGACTGCACCTTTGCTGCTGGAGCCCTGAGAGGCTCAGCAGTGCCCTTATTTGTTTAAGAGCCCCGAGAGGCTCCGGGGGCCATTTGTTCTTTGAGCCCAGAGAGGCTCTGAGGGTGCCATTCCCTCGTTTTGGAGCCCAGAGAGGCTCCGCAGTGCCACAGTGGTGGTTCTTGAGCCCAGTGAGGCTCCAACGTTGCCCTAACTTTCCCTGCACCAGTTGCCCAGCACTTTGTGGGCAACTGCTACGTTTAGGCCCTGACATTGGGACACCGGGACAGTCACAGGTGGTGACTTGTGAGTTTGGCGCAATTGTTATTGATTTTACACCTCTGAATGTTAATACATCATGTGTTTTATCCTTGCACCCCTACAGGTATTGTGATGTGTAGGTGGTTGTTTTCTCCCTAGTACAGGTGGTGCTAGTGAGGTCCTGTTACCAGTGATTACTGGTTGTGTGCTCTATGTTTATATTGTGTGCAACACTGAGTTTACTTTCTAAAGTGCTATTTCTAAAGTATTGCTTCTAAAAGTGCTGATACCCTTGACAGTGGTCCAAGGGGCCCTGTCCTGTACAAATATCCCTTGTAAATTCCGCCCGTGCCTGTTGGCACAGTGTAACAAGATGTGTGTTTTATCTGATGTATATTTATTATAATACAAAGGCTATTTTTATATAACCTTGTGTGGAGTTTTCCTTTGTGGTGGGCCTTTGGTTGTTGTTGCTGGGGTGCGTGCGCAAATACTTAACTTACATCGCCTCCAAGTTTAGCCTTGACTGCTCGCGCCACGTTACCTAGAGGGCGAGTAGGGGTTATCTTGGCGTGTAACTCCCTTGCCCTGACCTTGGGAATGGTGATCCCTGACTGACCTCGACGCGAGTCTTGGCCAGCCAGGGTCCCGTTTCCAACATTGGCGGCAAGCGGTGAGGATAAGGATTTGTGTTTGCGTTGTACCACAGTGGCAACTGGCCACTACAAAGCTCTGCATTTTAGATGACCACATTTTTGGGGATTATTGTTTTTGGTAAAGTTCCATTGTTTCTTCTCCTGAAGAGTGTCATTTGATAATTGTGTTCAGTACATTTGTCCCCCGCCCTGCTTCCAGAGTTTGGTACCTGTGTCGCTTTTGGTCAGGTTGAGAAGTCAGGGGTGGTAGAAACTGCCTTACCGATCCGAGGGGAGGGTGTGTGTGGATGAATGGTGTGTTTCCCTGGACGCATGAGTGAGTTCTTTTTTTTAAGGAGAGTGTGGAAGTTTTGGAATTGTGTACTTTTACTTCAGATTGCTAGGTCCCTTGTGTTGCATGTGTCTGTGAGCATCCTGTCAAGATGGAATCTCCTTTTAACCTTTGTGGCCTGTTTAAGTACAGTGTGCATGAGTTGGTACGGTTATGTAAGGAGAGAGACATCCCAGTGAGTGAGTCAGACACCCAGTCCAAGCTTAGGGATAACATGATCCTGTGGCAGAAGAGTGACTGGGAGCGTGAGCACAGTGAGAGGGAGAGGGCCCGGACCGCACACCATGAGGGTGGTGGGTCTGAGGGGAGCCCTGAAGAGTCTGATGTGGAGAGTGAGTTTGACAGTGGATGGACGCCAGGAGAGAGCGAGTACCCCCTAGATAGGGAGTCCCTTGCTGGGTCCAGTGTCAGATGTAGCACCCCATCCCTTTCCCTGTCCCCAGAGGAGTGGGTGGATAGGAGAGAAGAGAGGGAGCACCAGCTGGCCATGGAGAAGCTCAGGTTAGAGCATGCCAGAGAGATGGCGCAGCTGGGTGTGAATGAGCGGACTGCAGAGGCTGAGAGGGCCTTGGCCAGGGAGAAGATAGCCCTAGAGTGTAGGTTATCCCCTGACCGCAGGCATAATTTTCTGGATCCCCCAGGGAGGGTTGAGTCCAGTGGTGGCAGCTATTTGAATCTCAGTCTAGAAATTCCCAGTTCCCAGAGTATGGTTCCTGTTTCCCCAGAGGAGGAGAATAGGTTGAGGTTTAGGAACCTTAGGAAACCGTCTCACCAGTCTTGGGTAGACTTTGAGGATGACTGTTGTGGAGCCCTGTGTGATTGGGTACGGGAGCCCACGAAATGTGATTGGGACATATTGTTTGATATGTTTCTCCGAGAGCAGTTGCTCAGTGTTGTTTATCCAGGATTGCGCCAACACCTAGTAGGGTGTGGATTGTCTAACCCATACGAGCTTGCAGAGGAAGCAGACCGCTGGGAGAGTGCTAGAGGTTCTTTAGAGTCCCTAGTGAGTGAGTCCAACAGTAGTGGTATAGGTATCCTCCAGCCCAGCGTGGTGGAGGAGGCTCAGTGTAGCCCAGCTAGGTCCCAGTATAGTGAGAAGGGTGTAGGGGCTGACTACCTGGCTCAGTGGAGCAGGAGTCAGTGGGTGGCTGAGAGTCCCCAGAGGCCCGAAGCCCTGTCTCAGAACCTGGGTGGTTTCTTGAGGGAACACCAGGTTGGGGACCTAGGCTGTCCTGTTAGTACACTTGAGGAGGATCTCCTAGTGTCTAGGGAACCTGGAGCATCTGTAACTAGAGCTCCAGTGGTTCCAGTGTCCGGCAGTGCTACTCCAGGAGGGAGTGTACAGAAGTCCGAAGGGAGGAGTGATTGGGGGATGAGTTTCCCAGTGGATGCACCAGTGGACCAGAGACTAGCCAGTTGGGCTAGATCTTCTTGGGGGGACCCGGGTGGCGCCACTTCTGGTCTGGGGGATCGTCACGCACTGTCAGGTGGACAGGGGACGGGAGATCTGCGCCAGACAGACGGTCACACAACAGATGTGTCATTTGTTAGCCTCAGGGGGATTGTGTGTGCCTCCCCAGAAGTCCTGGAGTGCCAGGCAATTGTTCCACCAAAGGTTTTAGACCGGCGGGTGGATGGCCAGGTTCAGGATAAGCCTGACCTGAAGGGTAGGACAACTGTAACCAGTGTCCTGACCGGTTCTTCTTCCAGAGGAACTTCTCCATTTGGGAGAGGGCAGACCTCTGGAAGGGGGTGCAGAGGGTAGGAGAGCCCACCTCTGACCCCGGTACCACCTGAGGGGTTAAACCCTAGGTTGGGAGAATGGTGTTTAGAGGGTACCCCTCGCAGGAGGCAGAGGAACCCTAGGAGAAGAGGTAAGGGGAGGAGAGCCTTCCCTGAGACTCCTGGTCCACCTAAGGTTGTAGACCCTAGGCTGGAGAACCAGTGGCAGTCTAGTCCTGTCTTGCAGACAGGGAGAGTGGAGAATGGATACTATGTGCCAGGGGTTACTACCCCCCGCTCTGCGAATTGGCAAGGACCGGTGGCACCTGGGTGGCCTAGGGCCTGGTCCTGGCCGCGGACAGCTGAGGAGTACCAGTGGGGTAGCCCAGTTGGTCCTTACAGTAGCTTTAGAAGGAACCCTAGGGGTTCACCGTGGCATAGAACAGGAGTGTGTTCTGGCAGTGGCGGGCCTGCGTCCGTGGTCTATCGCCCCAAGCAGGGAAGTCCATCACGGTGGTGATTGTTCTCCCCTGCGTTTTGGCTGGAAGGGGGTTGTGTTGGACTTGGCCCTTAGGACAGGTTCACCCCTAGACTTTTTGCCTTATGTGTGACCCTGTGTCAGTGATTTTTGTGTCTCTGCGCACTTTCCCCTGAGTCCCAGAGTGAAAGTGCGTGCGTGTAGTATGGCTGGCCTGCCCTCCCATAGGAATGCATGGGGAATGTGTGTGTCCCTGGTAGTTCCTGATGCGTGGGGAGTGCAGGCTCGAGTTTAGTATGTGTAAACTCGTGAGAGTGAATGCTGCGAGATGGTGTCTGCGGCATGTATGTGTCTAGAAGGGAAGTGCTACTTCTGGACATTGAGATATGTGTGCAGTGAGGGTGCTGAAGCGTGATTGGCTGGAGCTGGCTGGCATGCCAGGCTCCGGGAAGTCTAGATGGGTTTGCCCGGTGGTGAGTGGGAGATTAGCATGAGTGATGTGTAGGAGGAGTGTACCTGTGTCCTGAATGGGCTGGGTTTTCCCCACACAATGCTGGCTCCGCCCCCCTGTGATGTGTCTAACGACCCTAGCCTTCCCAGTGAAAGAAATGGGTGGTTGGGCCATCAAGAGTGCTCCAGAACCAGCTGCGACTGGTTTTTCCCCCACCCTGCACCCTGAAACAAAGGATTTGTTAGTATAAGAAGGGGCTGTGTCCCCTTAGAAAATGTTCTGCTTTTGGATCCTGCCAGAGGGGGCTGTTGCCGCTGCTGGGGCCAGGAGGACCGCCACTTGGGGTGTCTCTCTGCCTGGAGACCCAGTGTGCTGGCTCTGGCCCAGCCTTGCCCCCCTGCCTGCCTCCAGCCCCTGCTGGAGCCTTGTCCTGTCCTCCAGTGCTGGGGAGCACTGAGGACTCCTTGCCTGCAGCCTGAGAGCGCTGCTCTCTGCCCTTCAGCGCTGGGAGCGCTGAAATCGCCTGCCTAGCGCTTGAAAGCGCTTGATTTTGCCCCTAGCGCTGTGAGCGCTGTATTTTGTCCTGGAGGCGCTGGGGAGCGCCTGCCCTTCGTTGCTAGCGCTTCTAGCGCTTGGTGTGCACAGCCGGTGCCCACCCGGCATCTGATCGCCCCGTGTGGTGATTTGGCGGCGCGGGTGCCACCCCGCTCATTGCCGCGTTGTTTTTGCCCGTGGTTGTGGTTTGATTCACGAGGGAGCCCACTCCTCGGATCATGGGAGCCCGCCTGCCTGCCTAAGAAGCGAGCGACCCGGAAGTGGTTGGGGGTCCGACCAATCCCAGCGCGGCCCCAGAGAGGCCGACCAGAAGTCCCGCCTCCGAAGCCGAGCCAGGAAAGGAGAAGCTGCCGGCCGGATCCCCGAGGCTCCCCGAGTGGAGAGGAGAGCCCCGGGACCAGAGGGAGAGACCCGCCTCAGTTGGCAGCCAGAGCCAGTGAGTGTGGCCGTTCTGGAGGGAGGGGCGCCGGGACACATTGTCGGTGTCCGACCCCCCCTCCCCGCCCCCTCAGCAGCGCGACCTCGCGCCCTTGTGTTTTGAGCCTGAGGGCTCAGGGGGCATCTTAGTGTTGGAGCAACGAGAGGCTCCAAAGCACCACAGTGGTTTGGCGAGCCAGAGAGGCTCAGAGCGCCCTAAGTGTTCCTGGGTCCCCAGAGAGGGACCCCACAGCCCAGCGAGGCTGCACCTTTGCTGCTGGAGCCCTGAGAGGCTCAGCAGTGCCCTTATTTGTTTAAGAGCTCCGAGAGGCTCCTGGGGGCCATTTGTTCTTTGAGCCCAGAGAGGCTCTGAGGGTGCAATTCCCTCGTTTTGGAGCCCAGAGAGGCTCTGCAGTGCCACAGTGGTGGTTCTTGAGCCCAGTGAGGCTCCAACGTTGCCCTAACTTTCCCTGCACCAGTTGCCCAGCACTTTGTGGGCAACTGCTACGTTTAGGCCCTGACATTGGGACACCGGGACAGTCACAGGTTTGGCGATTTTGTTATTGATTTTACACCTCTGAATGTTAATACATCATGTGTTTTATCCTTGCACCCCTACAGGTATTGTGATGTGTAGGTGGTTGTTTTCTCCCTAGTACATGTGGTGCTAGTGAGGTCCTGTTACCAGTGATTACTGGTTGTGTGCTCTATGTTTATATTGTGTGCTACACTGAGTTTATTTTCTAAAGTGCTATTTCTAAAGTATTGCTTCTAAAAGTGCTGATACCCTTGACAGTGGTCCAAGGGGCCCTGTCCTGTACAAATATCCCTTGTAAATTCCGCCCGTGCCTGTTGTCACAGTGTAACAAGATGTGTGTTTTATCTGATGTATATTTATTATAATACAAAGGCTATTTTTATATAACCTTGTGTGGAGTTTTCCTTTGTGGTGGGCCTTTGGTTGTTGTTGCTGGGGTGCGTGTGCAAATACTTAACTTACATCGCCTCCAAGTTTAGCCTTGACTGCTCGCGCCACGTTACCTAGAGGGCGAGTAGGGGTTATCTTGGCGTGTAACTCCCTTGCCCTGACCTTGGGAATGGTGATCCCTGACTGACCTCGACGCGAGTCTTGCCCAGCCAGGGTCCCGTTTCCAACATTGTGCATAGAAAGGTTTGGGGTGATCTCTCAAGTGGGGACTGAGAAAAAGGGGTTCAAGAAAAGTGAGTTTCCCACATTGATTCCCATTGAGATTTTAGACACGACTACAGAAGAACAGAATTACACCAAATTTGGCAGAAATGTAGATGTTGGTCCAGAAAGTGTACTATTTGTAAACTGATGTAAATCTGATTAGTAGTTTTTGAGATATTAACGGAAAATTACATTTGTATATATAGGGACGTAGATCCTACGAGGATCCTAAAGTCTCCCGGTGGCCGGTGGTGATATCTGAATGGCTGCAAATACTTCAACCAGAAAATGTTGGCAGCCATCTTGGAACTCGCCTCAGCTGAGCACCCCCAAAAAAGTTAACAATAAAGAAAAGAGGGCCTGATTGGAATACCCTTACCCCCTAGATCTGGGTCTGGGGTCTGCTTGGGAAAAAAAACATTAGACTTCTGCAATTGTTTATATTTAAGATCCCAGGTGGGCCAGGTCCCGGGGGCAGGATTTATCATATATTTTGATCCCCCTTTCCTGCCCAATCTTGGCCCAGGGACTGCCACCTCACCTGGGAGGGCCAAGTTTTCAAAACTAAAAAAGCAGGGCTGTGAAACCCTCCTCCTGAAGATAAAAGAACCCCAGGGACACCACCTCCCTGGGGCTTTATGAAAAAAAGAGGAGGGGGCTGCATGGACCCCCTCCATACCCATAAAGGGCCATGTATATAATAGCGGTAGAGGGCCATACACCATCCCTCTCGTGGCTTACTTAATGTTTTACAAGGAAGAGGCAACATGGCACTGCCCCCCTCCCGGGCACTCATGGGCCCAGGGATCACCACCTCCCAGAGGCAGGCCCTTAAGAATTAAAGGAGGATTCTCCTCCTCGAGCCATTAATGACCCAGTCCCCAGACTGCTACCTCCGGGTCTGCTCCCTATGTCCCGGCGTGCTCACCCCCGGGACATAGCTGTTTGCTCTGACCATGTCATGAGTGATGTAATATGTGAGGTTATACGCAGTGCATTGTAGGGGTGTTTGTTATTGTTAGCTCAGGTAATTATAACTGCTGAATTTCACAGTTTTGTACGAGTGAAATCTGAGCCTAACTATAACATCTCTCTAACCTTTGTTTTTTTCAGGGAATTTTTAAGGTTTTTTAAAATTCTATTTTCTAACTATAATGTCCCTCTAACCTTTGTTTTTTACAGTGAATTTCTACTGTTTTTCAAATTATATTTCCTAATTATAACATACTTGTAACCTTTATTTGTAGGAGTGAATTTATATGGCTTTTTAACAAGTAGTCACATTTGCAGAGTGATGGAGAAAGGGAGTCAGACCTCTGACCAGCTCTAAGGTATCCAACTGAGTCAGACTTACTGGAAATAACAAGAGGGCTTCTTGGCCCCCCAAGGACCCTACGCGTCCAAGAGGACTTCATCCCCCTACCAGTAGTGCACAAGGAGGTGTGTTTGCAGAGTGGTAGAGAAAGGGGGTGGGACCTCCAACCAGCGCATAGCGATCCTGCTGTTTGGGACTCACTGGAAGTAAAAAGAGGGGTCTTTGGCTCTGAAGGATCCTCAGCATTCAATGGGACTTTATTCCCCAATCAGCAGTTTTCCAGGAGGCGCATTCGCAGAGTGATAGAGAAATGGGGTGGAGCCTCAGGAGACCTCTCAGCATTCCTGCTGTGTGGAACTTACTGGAGGTATCAGGAGAGCTTGTTGGCCCCCAAGTCCCATCCGCAGCCAAGGGGAGTTCATCCCCAGTGAGTAGTGCACCATGAGATAAATTAGCAGAGTGGTGGAGAAAAGGGGCATGGCCTCTGAAGAACTCCGAAGCCTACCCATGCCTCGGGACCACCACCTACCTGAGATAAATATCAAATTAATGTGAGGGGCCTGCTTGATATCTCTGCAGTCCTGGGGAACACCACCTCCTAGGGGCAAGAAATGTAAGAAAGAAGGGGCCACACAGTCCCCCTCCAGGAGAAGCTTTGACAGCTCCCACCAAGTCACAGAGAACACTCCGCTTTCAGCAAGGGAGAAAAAATGCTCTTGATTGCTGGAAGTGGATATATTTTATCTGTTTTCCTGCCCACGATCAAGCGAGCAGGGAAACAGATGAATTGCTTTCACACACAGTAGGCTGCATATTTACCAGCTCCCTGGGTGTCAAAGCAATGCCGACTCCCGCAGCAGTCTGGAGCTAGCTGGGACTACAGGGGTCTTGAGGCTCACCTCAAAGTCCTGGTGGAGGAGGAGAAAGAGGCAAAATAAAGGTCAGAAACATCCAGAAAAAGGCAGAACAAAGTTCAGAAACAAGTAAAAGACGCAGAATAAAGGTAAGCAATAGGCAGAAAGAGCCAAGATAAAGGTGAGAAACAAGCAGAAATAGGGAGAATGGTCAGAAACAAGCAGAAAGAGGCAGAATAAAGGCTAGCAACAAGCAGATAGAGACACAAAAAAGATCAGAAATTAGTAGAAAGCGGCAGAATAAAGGCCAGCAATGAGCTGGAGATAAGAAAAAAGAAGAAAGAGGTAAAATAGAGGTTAGAAACAAGCAGAAAAAGGCAACATAGTGATCAGCAACTAGCAGAGACAGGCAAAGTAAAGGCCAGCAACAAGCGGAAAGAGGCAGAACGGAAAAAAGAAATGAGCAGAATAAGGCAAAAATAGAGACCAAAACAAGCAGAACGAGGAAGAATACAGGTTAGCAATGAGCAGAAAGAGGCAAAATAAAGCCCAGAAACAAGTAGTAGAAGGCAAAACAGAGAGAAAAAATCTGCAGAATGAGGCAAAATAGAGGTTAGGAACAAACACAAAGAGGCAAAATAGAGGTCAGAAACAATCAGAGAGACACAAAATAAAGGCTCAGCAAAAAAGCAGAAACTCAAAATAGAGATCGGAAAGAGGCAGAATAAAGGCCAGCAATGAGTACAAAGAGGCAAAATAGAGATCAGAAACAAGCAGAAAGGTAACATGGAGGTCAGAAACAAGCAGGAAGAGGCAATATTTTGGTCAGCAATGACCAGAAAGAGGCAAAATAAAGGCCAGCAATAAGCAGAAAGAAGCAAAACAGGGGTCAGAAACAAGCAGAAAGAGGCAAAATATATGTCAGAAACCAGAAGAAAGGGAGAAAATAAATGTCAGCTATAAACAGAAAGTGGCAGGATAAAGATAAGATACGAGCAACAGGGCACACATGAACAGAAAGAGGCAAAAGAAAGGTCAGAAACGTGCAGAAGAGGCAAAATAAGGGTAAGCAACAAGCAGAAAGAGGCAATATAAAGGTCACAAGCAAGCAGAAAAAAGGCAGAAAAAGCAGAGAACAAGCATAACACACTCAGGAACTCATGCACCTACTCCCGGAACAACTCAGACACTCTCACACCTACTCGCAGACCCAGTTAGATACCGATGCACCTACTTACAGAATCATTCATGCTCTCACGTACCCACTCACATATCTACTCAAGACTCACCACAAATCACAAACCCAATCAGAGACTCAAACACCCACTCACAGACCCACTCAGACACTCATGCAGTCACACACAGCCAATGGGACACTCATGAACCCACTCACAGACCCATTTAAATAGTCATGCACTGACTCACAGACTGACTCACACACTCATGGGAGGCACTTGGAAACCCATACACCGACCTACTCATACACTCATGCACCCACTCAGATACTCACACACTCACTCACAGACCCACTCTGACACTAATACATCCACCCACATACCCAGTTAGACAAATATTTAGCCACTTCCAGGCTCACTCAGACACTCATACACCTACTCACACACATTGAGACACTCACACACTCTCTCACACACCCTCTGAGACACTCACGCAATGAATCACACACTCACTCTAAATGGTTACAGTTAGGGAATAAAATTAAAAAACCTTAGAAATTCATTTAAAGAACAAAGTTACTGGGATGTTATTGTTAAGAAATAGAATTTAAAAAGCCTTAGAAATTCACTGAAAATACAAAGGTTACAGGGGTGTTATAGTAAGACTCAGCTTCTTCTCCTACAAAAACAGTGTAATTCAGCAGTTATAGTTACAGTTACCTCAGCTAACTAAAACCTATGACCCCACAATGCACTGCTTATGATCAAACATGACATCACTCATGCCATGGTCAGTGACATCACTGATGACATCTCAAATGATATCACTGATGTCATCATCCACAGGACCACTGAGCCACCCACTCACACCCACATAGACCTCTCATGTCCCCATTTCAACTGCCACACAACCCATCACATACCCACGCACAGACCCATACCAGTACTCATACAGCCAATCACTCATCCATGGAGCCACTCATACATCAACTACCTCACCCATACAGCCACCCATATAGCTACTCACTCACCAATACAACCACACACACATCCGGGCATACAGACATACAGACTCTTACACACCCACACATATACCCTTACAACCACTCAAATATCCACTCATTCACCCATAAAGAAACACACAGTGAATAACTCACCCATACAGGTACTTACACACCCACATATTCACTCATACAGCTACTCATACTGCCACTCACTCATCAATACAGTTACTCACACAACCACTCACTTACCCATACAGCCACTCACACACCCACAGAACCACTTATATACCCATTCACACATCCATACAACCACCCACACACCCATTCATTCACTCATGCAACCACTCAGACATTCACTGGCCAGTATTTCCTCTCTCACCCACTCACTTACCTATACACACACACTCAAACAGCTTCTCACTCACCCATACAGCCACTTATACACCCACTTCCTTACCAATGGAGTCACTCACACAGCCACTCAGTAACCCATACACTCACACTCCTGCTCACACACTATGCAGCCATTCACACACCCACTAACTAACCTATACTGCTACTCACATACCTACTCACTCTTCAATACAGTCACTCAAACCCCACTCACTCACCCATTCAGCTACTCACATAAATACCATATAAATATAACCAAATAGCCATACAGCTACTCAGACATCTACTCATACACTGATACAGTCACATGGCCACTCAGATGAGATATTTTAGAAACAGTATGACTAATTACTAGTACAGAAAGAATAGCAATTTAACTTATTTTGTAGCTTAGTATATATCTTTAATTCTCCGAAACATTTATGAAAGACACTCATAGGATGATGTCTGCCATAATGTCTTCAGTGATGTAATTTGAGATGTCATCAGTGATGTCATCAATGATGTCACTGACCATGTCATGAGTGATAAATATGTGAGGTCATAAACAGTGCATTGAGGGAGCGTAAGATATAGTTAGTGAAATCTGTGAATTTCTAATGTTTGTTGCAATCTATTTCTTAACTATAATGCTCCTGTGACCTTTGGTTTTTCCAGTAAATTTGCAAGGCTATTCCCTGTAGCCTTTGTTTTTTTAAGTGTAACTAGATTGTAAGAAATGATGCCCTCCCTTGGGTCATATTTGGCATTGAAACAATTAAACCTATGTTTATCCGAGAAGAAGAATTTTTATTTCTTAGTGCTTTTTTGATAATTTAGTCCTTGGCTAATTAATTGTATGTAACGTTCATTGTAAGGTTAATTGAAACTGTACCAGATCGACAAAAAATCGTTAAAATCAGACAATATGAATCACTTCATCATCTAGGACTCATTAATTGCTGTAGTTGCAATATTCCATGCTTTAAATAACCTATACAGTACCCTAATTAAAATACCAAATGCCTTGTTCTAACCCAGTCCAACAGGGTCAACTCCACCAGTTTAATTGAGCATAATCTCATTATCACTGAAATACACGTACAATACAACGTATTCCTAAAACAAAGTCAGCTGTATGTACACAGGCTAGATTATAATAACTTGGGCTCAACTAAAATAATGTGGTAGCATTTACTTGGGGGCCGATGTGGCAATTCAATTTGAAAGGACAATATATTTGTACAATTCGAAACTTGCCTTAGTTAGGACTAGTGATCCTTCTTTACGGGCCATGCCTCCCAAGAGTTCCATCTAAGAAGAACTAAACCTCACCACCAAGCCTCATCTGTCCTAAATGTCCACTGTCTCCTAGCTCGGCTCATACATACACATCTGTGGCTTAGATAATCGCAGGCGTTATTTCAGAGGAAATGCTCTTGCCCAAGTGTTCAACAGTTATTAAAAAATTTAGCACATCTCCCCAGCCCACCAGGAGAGCTGCTGCTAAAGCAAAATACAGAGGCCTAATCACAAGAGGGAACACCCTCTGCCAGAATTTTTTTTTTTTTTGTATCAGGAGTCTCCTATGTTGATTTAGGGCTGGGCAACTGCATAACAAATGAAACCATGATTCCCGATTATTGTTGCATAGCCTACACTTAAGGTACCCCCACTGCCTGCCAAACATAGATTAAAATCTCTTATTGGTAATGCAAGCCCTCTCATATATAGGATTTGGTCCCGAGTGTTTGCGTTAATGAGAGCGGAGAAATAATTTTGTGGCTTCCCAACGCCTTAGGAATCCATCAGGAGCTGAGCCCATCCTTGACTCTCAACCGACCCTAAATCCTGTTCCCAGGAGAACTATTTCAGATGCTTATTAATGGCTGTCTTCCAAGCACGATAAGGGATGGCACAGACCCCTAAAGCAGACTCCTCCATCTTGAATAACTGAATCACCCAATTTTTCATAAATCGATTGCAAATAATTTTTTAAGGAATGCTTGGGGGCCAATCTACACTTAATGTAATATTTTAACAAGGAAGCCTTACAATCAATTGATTGAATTATTAACCCCAGCTAAAGTCTTAACCTGCAGCATCGGACTGTCGCGGTACATGGAATATGCTTTTATATGCTCTAATTTGGCACAGCTCTAACGCTTCGTCCATCGCGCCTGGATTGGCAAATAATTAATTTCTGAACACTAGATTCTTGTATCTTAATTAATTTGAATAGCTTTCATTATTTCATACTTAGCTCAATATACCTCTTGCATATTTAAGTCCTGAATTAAGCCATGAAAGCTGCTGTTTTCATAGAAATCACTTTCAATATTGGGGTACATCTTGCAAGACACACTGATGTTTTTAGCATCTATGCAAAGAAGTTCTCTTCAAAGATGGCTGACTAAAACCTCATTTAATTTTCATAAAGCAGCCTAATTCAAAATTGTGAGCACTGTTTTGAACCTTTGATGATCCAACATAAGCATGCAACCTCAATGAAGCTATGGAACAATGGGGCAGCTGATACAATATAAGTGGTGTGTTTTCCCTAGAGTAACTGATGCATTATAATTTCTGGTAAATAAATTCAATGTAAGCAGATCTTCAGTAAATTTCTACTCTTGTATGACTGTTCTGTGCAGGTGTTGCAGATCTGTGATAGGAAAATGGAAGTGGGTGCCATACAAGACCTAAAGCACTATGGCTTACATGATGCTTGGTATTGCAAGCCTATCCAAACTCTTCAACTATTCATAACTGCCTGGACAATCCTATGTCATCAATAACTCTTTTTGAGTTCAGTAGGGTTGGAGTGAAGGATCCTAAGCAGGATGAGGAATATGTAAAAGGTATGTAAGCTCATTGCTATTTATGAATCCATTGTTTCTCAGTTAAACAAACCATTTAAGTTTAAACGGCAATTTTTGAATGCCATTATGCATAGCACTTATTTTTAGTTTATAATAAACTACAGAACCACCATGTTAGACCTAGCATCCTTGGTCTGGTATCCCCACATTTCTGTCCTTCCCTCCCTGATGTTGCTAAACCTGTGTTTGTTCTTAGAAAGGGTTAGAACCTTTAGAGTCAGCTGGGATGGGCCGCTATAAAATTAAAAAACTTGCAATGTTCCTAATCTGAAATGATTCAATCAACTCTTTTTCGTAAGATCAACTAATTGAATGTTCTTGTGCTTGTCATGATTTTTCTAACTGCATATTATTCATATACAAAAAAAATGCCTCATATTAATATGTGTATTAGGAACATTTCTGTAGCACTCAATGGCTGCACCATACATTTCCAAAACAACTTCCGTTACAAAATACATTCTAACCAAAATATAGGTCACATTTCACTGTTGTGAGGCCTATCTCTCCCAATGATTAACACTGGGTTACTATATTGCTTTTAATACAAGGTAACTTCAGATTGGAATCAGATAGACATATGTCATTCACACACAAATGTAATTTAAAATCCTTCTAATTGGTGAAGTCGGATTTTAGGTTACAATTCTGAAAACATCACTTTTAGAAAGTAACATTTTCTTGCCCTTTGCCTTCTGCCAGCAGCCGTGGCCACATGGCTGTGAATGGCTCTAATGTTGGACTTTTGTATTCCACCTAGATAGGGAGACATAAAGTAACTGGGTGTGGCAGGACGGGCCATCTTGCCAGGACGGCTGGGGGCTAACCTATGCCTTGCCCCACACACACACTCCAAATGGCTTGCCTCCAGCACACACCAAGTTACCTGACATTAGACTTCTGTCACCCTGACATCTTGGAGCATTGACACCTACCAGAGGATTGTCCTGCTGCTTGAAGAGTGCTTTACTCTTTGAGAAGGAAGACTGGACTTGCTCTCTTCATCCCGTGCTAACCTGAGGGACGTCAAGGGTCAGTTAGCTGACCTCATGTTTTGGCCCACAGGGGCAAAACAAGCTTTAAAGGAGCCTAGCAACTGCCAAGCAGGCCTCCTGAACAGAACCTGCCTGGTCTGGCACCTGGACTAGCATGAGCCCTCCTAGCTTCTGCTGCATTGATTCTCTGATCTCCAAGAAGTGCCTCTCCAGGTACTAGATCATTGGTTAGCATCAGTTTAGCTCCTCTTTTGAAGAAAGGTGAAATTCGGAAGTTTAACAATCTTCGCAACCATGAATGGACCCGTTCATGCCTAGACTCCGCAGCTCATGATGACCGCCAACACTCAGCTCCGGTGAACCTGACTGTGTCACAGCCATCACCCGCAATCACAGGCAACACGAAATATGCAGTTTGCATTGAAAAAATGAAAGCCTGCAGCGAAGCTTTAAAAAAACAACCATCTGTCACACCAGACCAGCTCTTCACACTACAGCAGTGACAGCCCAAACTGCTTTGTCTGCTCCTCCCACTATAGAGAGGACCATCTGTGATGCTCCTACAAAACGCTCCTTCTTTAAGATCTGCTGTCTGATGTTTAAAGCTCTGGAAGGCAGGGGCCCCAAATACCTTCAAAAGTTGTTTTTCCAACAGATCTCCGCTTGCAACCTTAGGTCCAACTCACTAGCTCTATTGAAGATTCCACGTATTCGTCTTGTGCGTATCGGTGGCAGAGCATTTTCCTATGTTGCCCCAAAATACTGGAATCAGATCCCCTTACCCTTGCGAAAATGCACCTCCTATCTGACTTTCAGGAAACTCCTGGAAGCTTTTTTCTTCTAACCGCACCCGTCTTAATGGTTCCACCACCTGTCCTCAATGTATTTGCCAGGCGAAGCACCGAGATGCCCCCGGGTTATTCGGGCGCCATATAAAAATTCCTAACATAACATAACAAATGGTTATCTTTTTGCACGATTTTTGAAGGTAACTGTTAGAAATGGGATCTCTGGTTGGCTAGGGCTTACACCAAAGCCAGGCAGAGACCACCACTCTAGTCAGGGCAAGGGAATTACACGCCAAAGATAACCCCTGCTCACCCCCTTGGTATCTTGGCCCGACCAGTCAGGCTTATCCCAGAGGCCATTTGTAAAGCGTTTGCGCGAGCACATAGCAACAAGATCTCGGGCACACCACAAAAGGAACTCCACAAAAGGTTATATAAAAAATAGCGTTTGTATTCTCATAATACATTAGAATAATAATCATATAATATACATTGTGCTACCTGGCACTAGGTAATATCTACAAGGTATTATGTACAACTGACAGTGTCACCTGGACCACTGTCAGAACCATCACAAAGTGAACTTAGTAAAAGTAGGACATCACATAAACGTACAACTAGTAATCACTGGTAACCACTGTACTCAGCGTCATGCTGTAACATAAACCATATTATGCACAGTATCACATTAGGCGCAAATTACATTATGCACCAACCTCATAAGTCAAACATATTAGACCCTAACCTCCAAAGCATCACTCACATTAGGGGTATAACTCGCAGTAGGAAATAACCTCACCAGCATAAACACATTAGCAAATATTCTCATCCCCAAATGCATTTGGAGGCATGAATCACAGTAGAGAATCACATTTCCTAATATCACATACATCTCTGGTCCCCCTGGCTGACTGGCCTTCTCTAAGACTCAGATGCCCTCTGTCCAGAATGTCAGGGCGGCTGCAATGCAGCAGTATCCACGTGCGCAATGGCGCTGGGGCAGAGGATTGCAACTCACTCCTATCTCTCACCGAAATGCCCCTAAGGAACTGTGGCCTAAACGTTGCAGCTGACCCTATTTGCTGTGCAGCTGTGAAGAATTGTATGCCTAGCACCACTGTGCCTCTTCTGCCCACCTCAGGGACTCTGTCGCAAAAATGTGGCCAAATGAGCATGGGCCCCTCAAGGCCCTCTGGACCCCTCCCAGGGCCCTATGAACAAATGCGCCCACGTGGCAGCTGCCCGTTACGGTGGCGCAGCTCTGACATCACGCGTGAAGGTGGCCCAGCACCTCTGTGCCCTCAGGATCCTGACGGGCTCTAAAAACAAAGATGCTCCCTTGTTGGAGTGGCCCACTCTCTTGCGGGACCACTCAGGCACCGACAATGTGCCTCGCTATGCTGGGGGGGAGACAAGCTACTCTGGGCCCTTGCAAACCATGTGCCCTCCTGTTTGGAGCCACATGGGCTGTGAAACCAAAACATGCCACACGTTGGAGCGGCCCGCTGTCATATGGGGCTGCTCAGACTTTGTGCCTTGAACAGACACCAACTCAAAGTGCCATCACTCACCGGCTCTCGGGCTTTCAACGCCGCGGGGCAGTCTCTGCTCACCTCTGGTGGTGCGGGTCTTCCTCCTCTCACGGGAGCCCACTGATCGGCTGCCACAATTCTCTGCACTTCACCCGGGCCCCCTCCTGGGACCCGGAACTTGGATATGGAGCCCGCAGGCTCCAGGCACTGTATAGTATAGTATAGTATAAACCATTTTGTAACGCGCTCTGTTACTGGGGAGTATCCTGGCGCGGGGAGGAAAACAGAAAGGCAGAAAGCAAAACATCGAGGAACCCTCCTAGACTGCACTCTTGAATAAGTGAGTTTTCAGATGTTTTTTGAAAGCAGCCACTGTCTGCGTGGAGCGCAGATGGAGAGGGAGTGCATTCCAGGGCCGAGCCACCACCACAGATAGCGACTGACCGCCCAGTCTAGCACGTTTAAAACGGGGCAGGGACAGTTTACACAAAGTAGATGATCTCAGGGTACGTGTCGGGGTGTACCTTGTGAATCTTTTTCTCAAGTACAAGGGGCCTTGGTCATTAATTGCACGAAACGCCAACACCAAAGATTTAAACAAAATGCGTTGTGCTACAGGAAGCCAGTGAAGCGAGCCCAGCTCAACGCGAACGCTCTTCCATCTGGGGATGTTAAATAGTAGGCGTACTGCCGCATTCTGAATGATTTGGAGGCGTTTGACCAGGTATGCCGGGATGCCACTAAACAGAGCATTTGCGTAGTCGAGGCGAGCCAATATGAGCGCCCTGGCAACCGACTCCCTGGCCTCCCTAGGGAGCAAGGGGAAGAATTTACGGAGCATTTTCAGAGTGGCAAAACAAGTGCCTGTAAGTTTTTTAATATGATGCTCAAATCTGAGATCCTCCGTAAACCAAATGCCCAGATTTTTAGCTGGTCTCCCCATCTCTTTTGGGCTAGGAATATTAGAAGGCCAAAGTGTGCTCATAAATGAGGGGGGGAAGGAGCCATAAAAGAGCACTTCGGACTTGTCCTCATTGCACTTCAGCTGGGCCTGTGTTAACCAGCGAAATACCGAGGACAGACACAGATGAACTGTAGACGTGTCCAGATTGTCATCTGGCCAAGTAAACAGCAGTTGGGTATCATCAGCATACCCTAAGATCTTAGCCCCGAACTGTTCAGCTAGATAAACCAGGGGTGTAATATACACATTGAACAGTAAGGGGCTAAGTGTGGACCCCTGCGGGACCCCTGTAAGCAGAGGCTTGGGCTCAGAGGCATGGGGGGGCATCCAGACCTGCTGGGTCCTATCAGTTAAAAAGGAGGACAGCCATTCCAGCACAACTCCCCCAATGCCAATGGCAGAGAGCCGGCCAAGGAGGAGCTCATAGGGGACGGTATTGAAAGCGGCAGAGAGGTCCAATAAAATTAGGACCGCTCTGCCACCCCCGTCTAGACATTCCCGAATTGCCTCGGTCATCTCCACCAGGGCCGTCTCGGTGCTATATGCAGCCCTAAAGCCCGACTGGGCAGGGTGAAGGGCATTAGATGTTTCGACAAAACTCTCCACTTGTTGAAGAACCACCTTCTCACAGATTTTTGTGAGTGCAGGTAGAAGGGAGATGGGTCGGTAGTTTCCAGGAACCGACACATCCAGTCCAGGTTTCTTCAGAAGCGGCAGGAGTTTGGCTTGTTTCCAAACCTGGGGGACCGCGCCTGCAGCCAGGGAGAGGTTAACTATCTGTGTGATCTCACTGCAGACTGTTGCCGCCGCCTCCGAAAGCACTCGGGCAGGGCACGGGTCGGCTGGAGAGCCCGATTTTAAAGACTGGAGGAGATGGAGAACATCGCACTCCGCAATTTGTGCGAAGGTGGTAAGTTGTTGTCCAGAGGATGAGAGAGAAGGCAAACAGAGGCCAGCAGCAGAGCAGTCGGCAGAAAGTGCCGCTAAAAGGCCCTGCTGAATCCTCGCTATTTTAGTAATGAAAAAGGTGGACAACTCCTCGCACCATTGTGCAGAGGACGGGAGAGGCACAGCTTCCGCAACAGGGGACACAAAGCTTTTAACAATGGCAAAGATCTCTCTGCCATTGTTATCGGCCTTGTTAATGCGCCCTGCATAGTAATTACCCTTAGCAACCCTGATGGCTGCACAGTAGTCTTTTTGGGCGAGTCGTAGGGCGGACTTAGCCTCAGAGCTGTACACACTCCTCCATGTTCGTTCTAATTTTTTGCACCCCAGTTTCATCTCTCTCAGTTCAGGAGAGAACCAGGGTTGGGAGGGAGAGCGTCTGGCTCTGGTCAGCAGGGTTTGCTTAGTAGAGGCTGTCGCCGCCTGCCGTACCCACTCATTAAACTCGCAAACCGCCTCGTCCAGACCCAACTTAAATTGTGGGCGAGTGTTAGACAAGGCCTGTCTAAATGCGGGTAGATTGATTTTTTGAGAATGGCATGTGAAGGGTGGGGGGCTGGGCTCTACCATCTTCCAACTGAACCTGACCAAATCATGGTCAGACCAAGTTGTTTTTTCAACAATTACAGACTGAATGGGGAAATTCGCGCACACCAGGTCAAGTAGATGGCCACCCGCGTGCGTCGGACCAGTGACCCATTGTTCGAGCTGGGCCAGCTCAAGTATTTCCCCAAGCCTGCGGGCTTCAGAGGAATCGGGAACATCCATATGAATATTTAGGTCGCCGACCAAAAGAAACTTATGAAAACTTAAGGCCCGCGGCACTATATATTCCTCTAAGGAGTCTAGGAATTGGGTGGCCTGGCCCGGGGGCCTGTAGACCAAAGATCCACCTAAGGTAAAGTGGGGGGAAGTTTTAATGGAGAAGTGAAGAACCTCACCTCCTAGACTCACAGTCTGAGGCTCGGATTCAAAACTCCATCCCTCTTTGAACACAACTGCTAGTCCACCCCCTCTACCCAGGGGGCGATCTGCTCTAACTATCTTGAACCCCCTGGGGACCGCAAGTTCTACACTGGGAGCGGAGGAGCATGTCATCCAAGTCTCCGTGAGGAACAACAGTTCCAGTTGGCCGTCCGATAGTAGCTCAAAAATATCAGCCGCATGCTTAACCGCTGATCTAGCATTGATCAGTCCCGCCCTTATGTTAGTAGTGGTGGCGTTATTGACTGAGCGTGGGAGGGGGAGGGTTGGGGATAGAATCCACACGTAGCGCACTTGCCCGGAACACAGGCTAGATCTGCATGTGTGCAAGGCGGGCCCTTAGCGTGAGGAGCAAGTCTCAGAAGATCTGAGCGCGAATATTGTCGCGGCGCTGAACTGGCCATCACCAAAGGAAGCCGAGCAGAGTGGCTGGCCCTGGGCCCGTCCGAGGCACGGACGGGCACAGACGGGCCCTCCTTTGGCGCTCCTTCGGCGCGCAGGCGGCGCGCCCGCTGCGCGAGACCGCTGCGCGCTCTGGGACACATCGCTATTTGACGGTCAAGCCCCTCCCCGAGCTGGAGCGCTAACTCCGTTCCAGTAGGGGTCCGGGACACCCAAGATGGCGCCTGACCTGTCCCTCCACACAATCGGCACAGGCAAGCCGCGGTGGACCGGGGACCAGGGGGACCAGGAAGCAGCAATGAGGTACAATTAATGTGCAAATGTCAAGCAGTTAAAAAAACACCACACAATTCTTAAAATCGATTGGGTCAGTGAAAACGGAAGCGTTTTTTTAAAAAGGATAAGAAAGCATTAAAAGCGCCAACAGCGATCGTGCTCTGCAGAAAAGCGGAGCAGAAGAGCTTTACTCGCAGTCTGCTCGCCTTAGTTTCCCAGCGCTGTCACAAGGCGCTGCCACCACCTCGCTTGAACGCCACAAAGCGGCCATGTGGGGTGGGCACCCACTATTTAAATATAAAAATAACCGAGTGGGCGCCGCTCTAGTCACCACAGGGGAATCACTCACAGAGGGATTCCCCCATCAAGTTGAGCAGTCCAGCGCTGCGGAGCCCTTGTGCTCCTTTTCCTTGGGGCAATTTGAAATAAAGTACTTTCTGTCCGCTCCTCCTTCTCTTGCCGGGGCTCCCATCTGCTCACGGGAGCCCCACTCCACCACACGGGCACCTCTTCCGACCCTGCCACCGGCCCTGCCCAGAGGCAGGCAAACTTTGCCTGGCTTCCGGGTCGGTGGCCATTTTCACTCGGGTCGCGGCAGTGATCTCTTCTTCAGCGCAAATGCGGGGTGGGCACCGGCAAACGCAGACAAAGCGGGGTGGGCACCCGCAATATTATTTAAACAAAGCGGCCATGTGGGGTGGGCACCCACTATTTAAATATAAAAATAACCGAGTGGGCGCCGCTCTAGTCACCACAGGGGAATCACTCACACAGGGATTCCCCCATCAAGTCGAGCAGCCCAGCGCTGCGGAGCCCTTGTGCTCCTTTTCCTTGGGGCAATTTGAAATAAAGTACTTTCAGGACGCTGAAGTCACAAGAAAGCCCTTAAAGATGAAGAGGCAATGCAGGGCCCAGGGAGGCAACACCTTATGGCTGTATCCCCAGGGCCCCAGCAGCAGCACGTCCCGGCAGTATTCAGGAGCCGGAACTGAACAACATCATGGGGTCACATAATCCCTGTATTTATATCAACATTTCCTTTGTCTTTAGTGCAGGGCAGAGTGGCATAGGGGAACCAGATGTAACTGGTTTAGGGGGAAATTGGAGCACTTTGTTTTCCAAGCTCTTCTTCTCTTTTGTCATGTGGGGGCTAGGTGATCAGACACACTACAGGGGGCAGAGCCAGCATTGACTAGGGCAGGCACCATCCTATTCGGAGTATCTTAATTAATTTGAATAGCTTTCATTATTTCATACTTAGCTCCATATACCTCTTGCATATTTAAGTCTTGAATTAAGCCATGAAAGCTGCTGTTTTCATAGAAATCACTTTCAATATTGGGTACATCTTGCAAGACACACTGATGTTTTTAGCATCTATGTAAAGAAGTCCTCTTCAAAGATGGCTGACAAAGACAGTCAGCAAGTAATGCGAGGACCATGTTTTGTCCTCATTTAATTTTCATAAAGCAGCCTAGTTCATAATTGTGAGCACTGTTTTAAACCTTTGATGGTCCAACATAAGCATACAAGCTCAATGAAGATATGGATCAATGGGGCAGCTGATTCTGTGCAGGTGTTGCAGGGGATTACTCCACCTACTACTCCCTGCCCAGATGTCCTATTCAGCCCAGCGCTGACTCACCCTGCCCCTCCTAGAGCCACACACACCTCTTAGCCCCCGTCACTCACAAGCCAGACATGCAATTCACATCAGGCAGGCAGACACATAGCACACAGAAATGACAATGTCTAAAAGTGGCATTTCTCCCAATGTCACAATAAATCTGTGCACACCATTGCGCAGCATTTATTCTCACAAATCTATACATACTAAACCCGACCCGACTACTGTTCCCATACCAAAAATTACCATTGACACACTTATCCCCAATGCATTCCTATGGGAGGTCAGGCCAACTTCACCAAATGTGCACAGAGAGCGCACACACTTTACACTGGACCACAGTGCTAAAGTGCCCAGAGGCCTAAAACCACCGACACCATGTCAGAACTTAAGGCAAAAAGTTTAGGGATAAACTGTCCAAAAGGGCCAAGTCCAACAGTAACTTTTTCATTGGCACTTACCTGGTTCCTGTACCCAGTCTGTGCTCCATCGTGGTTGGCCTGAATTAGTGATTTTTCTCCAGTCTAGCATGACCACATGACTGCAAGTGCAACTTTGTGCTTTTAGGTACTATACTTACCTAAAACTTTGAGAATGGATAGCTACAATTCTATTTATTGGATTTGAGTTGTTTGGTGTCAAATAATTCCACTTTATTTTGTTTAAATGGGTGTGGGGTATTTATTTTGTTATGTGTTCACTTTGTTTGTGTGATGCATACATACTTTACACATTGCTTCTAAGTTATTTCTGACTACTTTAGTAACAAGCTAAGTACAGGCTAATTAAGTAACTTTTGTAGTTTATCCTGACTGAACCAATAACCTGAGTTTTTACAAAGGTGAAAAACAGAGTTTATAAAAAGACTGAAAATGTCTAGGAACTAATTTGGGTTGGTGTAATAATGAAGATATAAACTGTAACAAAGTTCCATGGAGTTTTGCAGTTCAGGAGCAAAAGAAAATAAATTTGTTTTTCACTGGGATTTCAGAACTCAATTTAGAAAATATGTGAACCCGTTGTTACTCCCCTTACAGATAGAAAAGAACCAAGGTTCTGCTCGGTATTATATATAGTGCAGAGCCTCTTAGAAAGGATACTAATTAATATTGGCTGACTAGTAATTGTCATGTTAGTGTGCTTTCTTAGCTGAGCAACTCATCAAACAAAGGCAATCTCTTCACATTGAGCAGAAGTCATGGTTGTATGCCTGAGGAGCCAACTGATGGTATCCCCAGCTCTCTCCCATCTACTCTGGAGAATTATTTTAGGGTGTCTGTGATGGTAGTGGGGGCACTGTGGGTTAGCAGCAGCTCCTCTTGTGGATGGTATTGTCACTGGCCTTCCAATCAGTAGTATATCAGTACGTGCATATGGCTGTAGAGTTCGGGTGTGTATTTTTATTGTGGGTGGGTGAGTGGGTGAATGGGAAATGAGTCACTGATAAATGAATGGATGCATGTGTTCAAAGATAAGTGACTATTCAATTCAATTATCTTTATTCAATCCATAAAAAACATAAAAGCGCAAACATATGTGTCAAAAATAGAAAAAACAAAATAGTTAATTTGATTGAAACATTGCAGTAGAATTATAAACTATCCAAAACTGCAAACTTCAAACAATGAAATCATTACCAGGCAGACAGTGCAGATAAATAAATGACTAAATAGATGCATGATTAGGTGATGATTTCCTAAAGCCAACAATCAGTAGTGGAAGTAAGTAAGTGAATATTACTCAAATCTCCATCAGTCCCTTCATTCATTGCAAGAACGTGGTTTTCCTACTGAATTCTGCCGGTGCCAGTTCATTCCACATACAGGGCCCGATTCACAGGACTAACGTAAGACAAAATCCTAAACTTACTACTTTTGGTATTCACAGAAGTTAGGATTTTGTCTTAAGTTTGTCTTAAGACAGACTTAAGACAGACTTAAGTTAGGATTTTGTCTTAAGTCTGTCTTAAGTCTGTTTTAAGACAAAATCCTAACTTCTGGGAAAAGTAGTAAGTTTAGGATTTTGTCTTAAGTTAGTTCTGTGAATCGGGCCCGATAGATTAAATCTCATCCATGTAATATAATGTATTGAATGGCTTCTTTGATTTCCTGTGCCAGGCAAAAATTTAATTCAATACTGAAATGCCACTTTAAATTCTAATTCAGAGTTATTTGTGCATGCAATGCTAGTTTCTGTATTGGTACTTCAACAGATTTCAGGTCTTTATATGACAAGTGTCCTTACAGCCTTCATTTATATAGTTCCTTCTCTCAGCAGGTATATCATCTCGATGAATGAAAGAAGAAAATAGAACCAGAGTAACAACATTCATCCTGCTTGGGCTCACTGATGATGCAAGACTGCAGATTCCACTCTTTGTGCTCTTTCTTCTGATCTATATCATCACTCCGGTGGGCAACATAGGAATCATGACTTTGATCCGGATATCACCTCGTCTTCAAACCCCAATGTACCTCCTCCTCAGTAATTTGTCCTTTGTTGACCTGTGCTATTCCTCAAATATCATGCCCAAATTTCTGGCCAGCTTCCTCCCAGCGAGAAATTCTATTTCACTTCCTGAGTGTGAAATACAACTGTTTTTGTTCTTTTGCATGGGAAGTCTGGATGTCTTCCTCTTGGTGGCTATGGCGTATGACCGGTACATTGCGATCTGTAACCCACTGCTTTACACCGTCATCATGACCCATCAATCTTGTATTTCTCTTGTCCTTGGTGCATATCTCCTTGCAATGTCAAATGCCATGGTACACACAGTGTCCACCTTCAGGCTGTCCTTCTGTGGGGATAATGAAATCACCCATTTCTACTGTGACATCCTTCCACTGCTGAAGCTCTCCTGCACAGACACCTCCATTAACGAGGCACTGCTGTTTTTTTTAGCAGGTAGCCTTTTATTAGCATCCCTGGTAATGATCCTCATCTCCTATGTGTACATCATTTCCACTATCCTGATGATCCACTCTTCAGAGGGGAGACTAAGAGCCTTCTCCACATGCTCCTCGCACTTTTCATGTGTTCTGCTGTTCTATGGAACCAGCATATTCATGTATCTCAAGCCCAGCTCCAGCTCCTCTCTGGCACAGGACAGAGTGGCTTCAGTCTTTTACACTGTGGTGATTCCCATGCTAAACCCCTTGATCTACAGCCTTAGGAACCAGGAGGTCAAAGAAGCCCTGAGAAAGGTAGCAAGGAAAGCATGTGTGTGCAGATGAAAGTGCATCACTGTGTTGATAAGCCAAATGGTGATCCTGTCTCACAAAATACTGGAATTTATACATGGTCAATTTATAATGCAACAGCAGACTCTTTGTATCACTTAACTTCTTCTCTGAAATGAACACCCTTTCTGCTTCTACTGCACACTAACAGCCTGAAGAAGAGAAGTGATTGATCCTCAAAGCTTATAAACAGTATCCACTTTAAGATAATAAATGTATTACATGTTGACTTTCTTATTTTTCAAAATGTCCCTTTCTTCTAGCTACCACCTCTTTACACTTTTCCTCCGATGTTTGATAACAAGCTTAGAGGAGATACATCCAATATCATAAAATTGCCTCCTTGCCAATTCATTTTGTGGGTGCATGAACAGGGCCTCTGTCAAAGGCACAAGACCGGTTATTGTGATGACACATAAACATGTCTGGGAATGGTGTTGTAGAAGTGTGGTCGTGGTGGTGCCTCAAATGCTTTACATGGAAGGACATCTAGATTTTATCTACGTTTGAACCAACTTTGCTTTCTCTTCATACATGGCTTAGTGGATTTAGTAACACAATGTATTCAGGTATCAGTATTACAATCATATATCCTGGTATTTATCCCCCCAAAAATCTAAATAGAGCCTAACTTTTTTGTTTGTGATAATTGGATTTTTGTAATGATTACGTTTTGTACCTTTTCTTTCTCATGTAAATTGTCTTATATAATATTCAAATAATTTTGTGTGCTCACAAATGACTTCAAATGTTTGCATTGCTTTACCTGTTTCATGATTTATGCCACACACACTCGCTAGTGCCGAGAAATACAGGAGAATTGGTTTATTAGATATTGAATGTATAGCCATATACAGCATCTGCATATTATATTCTGGTGGTTGCTTGCAGATCGTGGCAGATCAGAAGCATTTTCTTCAAAGGTGCCACTATGTGCTGAGTAGAATATTCATATGATTGGGGCTCTAGGTGAGAACATCTGGTTGTGGTTGTGGTTGTTTAATCCAGCAATTCACAGTGCAGCAGTCCTCACATGGTCTAACCAGCATTGAGTCATGTGATTCTCATGGAAATTTGACCTTGGAAAAAAAACACTAATTGACATAGAAAGACAAGCCTATGTATCTCATCTGTTGATTTATGAAGACACCATGACTTGGTTTGAAATCACCGAATATAGGGGTACAATGAAATTGTGCACTTTAGTGGTCTTGTACGGAGTGGGCACTTGAGGTGAGGACCATGTACATTACACACATTGTGCTAAATTTATCAGAGATTTGCATCACCATTGTGCTACGCAATGAGGCACATGAGCGATGCAAATTAAGTTAGATTTATACAGCCTTGTGTGGCCTTGGGTGGCTCAATAAATATAGAGTAACGCAACTTAGCGCATTTCACTGCATTGCATTACTATACCCAAGGGAGTCATTCTAAGGGTGGAGCATGAGTGTTCACCAGATTTGGTGCATTACTAGATTGACCATTATTGGTAAACCTGGGAATGCATCAACATGCTAACCCTCCTATGTGAGGCATACCAAGGAGAAATATCACCTCATAACTTCCTCGTTCTGCCTCAGAGGATTGTTTTTGTGCAGGAAGGTGTGCCTTCCTGCACAACAACAATTGTGCTTAAAATGCAGGCACCCTTGCGCCATGGTGCAAGGGTGCCTGCATTGGTTCTAGGCCGCACATTGTGTGCCACCGCAGAGAAAAGACAGGAATGCACCATATAATTTTAAATACAGCACATTACTGCACTTTCCTTATCCTGTGCAGCAAGGTGAATTGCTGTGCTGCATGAGTTTTTGATCAATGTGCCCCTTATTTGCTGAGCTAATACTATCTGTTGGCTAACTCTACTTCTTATCTCACTGCGGTCATAAGAATAGCAAAAGACATCTGCCCTGACAGAGAAACTGGCAGTCTGAAAATGTTTACTAACAAAAAAAAATAATCGGATGATGCACAGAGCTAGGCAACAAGACAACAATCAATTCAATTTGATTCAAAAACTTTATTTGGCTAGTAAAAACGACCATGAAAGTGCTTACAGCTGTCAAACAGGGTAAAAAGCAATCAGAAAAATACAATCAATAAATTCCTTTAAAATATCAACACATAACATAGATATACAATCATAAGCCCTAGACGTGATCTAACAGAATATATTTCCTTGAATAAATAGCTTTCAAAATAAAAAGGGCAATACTAAAAGACACACATTGATCATTTAGGGCAAGCAAAAATGTCAGTGCATCTTTGTAGTTTCTTATATACTGTGTAATAGAAAGGGTTTTCAGATATTGACATCACAGCTCCTCATACAATGTACAGAATAGAATAAAGTTTTGCGTGCTTTGCTTACTCATTCCACCACAAGGATAAGGAGTTTTAGCAGAGAGTTAAGATTTCATCTTTGGAAATGCAACCAAATCATTAACTATACCATCAAAATCTAGTTATGAGATAGTGAGGTTGATTATCTTTAACACGCTTCAAATACTCCAGACACCCCTTCCTTTTCTCCAAGGACATATACATAACAACTGATGTTTTCTTCATCCCTACACATAGTCTAGATTCGGACCTATACTGTAAAAAGTGGCCTTAATATGACATTTAGTTAAGAATAGTACCTGGTTGGCTTCTCCCCCACTGCCAATTTAATTATGGACCTAATCACAGAAACTATATAGGCCATCCATGGAATGCAGGAAGGGGAATCCGATTTTAAAAAGTCAAGTATAATCAATTTAGTAAAGCTGGTTTCCTCTTTCGTCCAGATAGAGAGCCAAAGCAACAGCTGTTTCCTTAAAAGAAGGTCCTCCAAATAAAACTACCCCACCTCTTCATGCACAATCAAGGAATGAGCTGAGACAGGCAAACAAAGCAAGCATTTTTAAAAAGTATTTTCTTCAAATTGAAGTGATTTGCTAGGAGTATAACTCCACAGTCCAGCCCCTGAATATGGCAGCAAGTAATACTTTAGCTTTACAGAGCTCAATAATTTCTTTAATGGGGCTCTGACCCAGTTTAGCTCATTTTAAGTTTAGCATTAACAACGTGCCCATAAGCCATTATTTGTAAACTGGACCCCAAATAGCAGAATATCTTCACTCTATTGATTGAGGAGCCTTCAATATAGAAGGGCCTACATTGATTCGATAGGTTTCTGCATAGCATTGTGGAAGTCTTTGATTTATTAACTAGCATATTTTTAGATGCTATAAATGTCCTGAAGTCTTCCATTAATTTCTGCAATCCATTGCTGGTCCTACATATTACTAGGGGATCTTCGGCGTATAATGACACCGGAATAGGGCAACCAGAAATGAGGGGTACATATGCCTGTAACGCCTGCAAATCTTCAACCAACCCATTGATAAAAAGGAAAACAATAAATCTGCTAGTACACACGCATGTCTAATACCATTACCTACACCGAAACCAGGTGAACATTCACCCAGTGGGCCATAACAGACTTTGCTAGATAAATTCTTGTAAAGGCGAGCAAAGAAACAAATAATCAAGGGGGGAGCACCTAGGCTCGTCAGGGTTGATCAAAGAACAGAACTAATATTCAGGTCAAATGCACTGCTAAGATCTACAAAGCAGAGATACAATGATCTCGGCTTAGTCCTGGTGTTTTTGCCCTATTAACAGGGGTATTATCCCTAAGCCCCTCCTGAGCCCATATTGGGCTAGGGAAAGAATTGAATTCTCCCAAGCCCATTCCTCCAGCTACTGTAACAAAAACCTGCCAATCGATTTTACAGTAGAATCCAGGACGGAAATAGGGTGGTAGCATTTAAGGGCCGGATTGTCACCCTTTTTAAAAATAGAAATAATCATTGACACAGCCTAAAACTGAGGAATTGAACTTTTGGCAGCTGCAGTAAAGACCATTGCTAAAATAGGACCCCACAGTTCCTGAGATGCCTTGAAAACATCTACCTGGACCCCATCAGGACCAAGGGCCCTTCCACTAGCACTGGAATTTATGGCACAAATAACTTCATCAATAGAAATGTTCAATGGGATTGGAAGCCTACTTCAGGTTCTTTTAATCCCCATTTCTCTACCCACATTTAAGTTATCATTAATTTTTTTTGTAAGATGGTCCACTCAAACATCAAAAGAGCTAAGCTTTGGGATCTTATCATATTTTAGGAATCAACAACTTATTATCCTTTGTTTTGGCGTCTTTCTTAAAATTGGACCATGCCTCTTCTTGTAAAACCCTTCTCCTATCAGCAAGTTCCTGTTCATAATTATTACAGAGAATCTTAATTAACAAAGTATCCCTTGGTGTCATAAGCAATGCCACTCTCAATTGTTGAGCGGCCCGATTAAATGGTGGATCAAACAATCCTCCAAGTTTAGCTGATTTGTGTCTGGAATTTCTTGTCAGAAGGGTATTAACTCAACAGAGAATACATTTAAAATAATTTAACATATGCTCCTGGATTATCACCCAGGCAATAGCTCATCTCTATTGAGTTTCTCCTAATAATTCATTCTAAAAAGTGTTGGGTCAATTCCTGCCCATTTAATTTAGACCCCATTTGGCCTAGGTGTAATGATATTAGTTGCTTTTTGTGGATCTACTCCTTTATGGTCCCAAAATGAAAAAGTGATACAATTGGGTTATAGTTGCTAAGTGCCGATGGGATAATGCAAGAAGTACCGAATTTGTTACTAGCAACCATAGACACCAAACATTACAGTACAGGCATCTCTACCAATAAAAGAGGAAATTTGTTCACGATTCCATCCACGTTTGCTCTCAAGCATGAGGAGATCATATTTACAAATAAGTGAATTCAACATATCACCAAAGTCAATATGACAAAAATGCACATATAATCTCCATCCCAGTTTGAATATCCACAGACCTCTAAAGCAGTTAAAGCTAAAACGCAACACAGAATGCCAAAATCCCCTGCCCAAATTACAATAAAACAGGAATGGATTGTAATTATATGTTATATGATTTATAAAGCGCATGGCTGTCCCAGCAAAGGGATGTCCCAGTGCTGAAAACCAGGGGAGAGAAAAAATTAGATGAATAAGCTACTGAAATAACCATGTCTTTACTGTCTTTCTGAATACCAAGAGATTGGGAATATTCCTTATAGCAAGAGGCATTGAGTTCCATAAGGTAGGAGCTAACACCTTAAAAGAACAGCCTCCAACTCTGGCTCTACGGAAACGTGGTGCCCGCATCAGATGTAAATCCGCAGAGCACAAGGCTTGGGAGGGAGCATTATGGGGGCCCAGGTTTCTGAGAATCGCCAGGCTGGAGGCGGTCAAGATTTTATGAGTGACACAAAGTGCTTTGAACCTGACTCTTTGCTCCATGGGGAGCCAGTGGAGTTGAGGCGGCACCCCTGAAACTGAGCTATACTTAGGCAGTGCAAATAAAGTACAAGCTGCTGCATTCATGATGTTTTGGAGCCTATTGATCATGGATTTATTAGCTCCAAACAGAGGCTGTTACAATAATCCAGCCTAGCCAGGATTGTGGCTTGCCCAACCAGCTGGCGCATGTGAGGGTCATACAGACCCAAAATAGGTTTCAATCCATGCATGATACCGAAACAGGTCCCTGCCACTGACTTGACCTGCTCCTCCAGCAAGAGTGCAGTATCCAATCGTATACCAACAGTTTTTACGACGGCTTTTGGTGCAGGGGGATTACCCAGCACTAGTGGCCACCAGTTGTTGCCACACCATTGTGAGTCTCTGCCAAGCAAGAGGATCTCAGTCTAGGATGAATTAAGCTGAAGACAATTTGCCTCCATCCCACCCGCTATAGCCACCAGATCCTCCTGAAATGTAATAATGTCCTGGCTGGAGTCTGCATATGATACCAACTGTATATTGCGAGTGTTGGCCAGCAAGCCCAGCGGACGAAAGTAAATGTTAAATAAGGTCGGATATGTAAAAGCTACCAGGGCAGCATCTAAAGTACGGACCGCAGAACTAGGTGTAGAGTCCTAAACATTATTATGATAAATTGACCAACACCACGTCCGGTCCCCCTTTGGTGGTTAGCCACAGTATCTGGGTATAAGGTCCAGCTGATGAAGTTCATTTGACCATAACAAGAGGTTATTGGAAATTAAAAGTTGTAAGCCTTCATTTGCTCTTCCCATATGCAAAGGTATAGCACCCAAAAAATAGGAAGCATAACCCTCAACATGAAGTGGTGTCGCACACCAGGTTTCATGGAGGCAGATAATATTCAGCCCAGTAGTAACAGTAGAATATTCTGACTCACCCACTTTATTATGTAGCCCACATATATTTCATGTAGCAAATAAATAGTGATCCTAAAATCTGCTATTAGTGGTGACCATTGGGCATTCAACACAAAATGGCACATTGGGACTACAAGGCTCAGCATCTATAACTTGAATAGGCCAAATATTATTTTGCCCGGTAATATCCTCCAAATCATTTAAACAAATTATATTGGATGCAAACAGCCCAGCTGCTTGCTCACTCTTGTTAGTTCCGGCGTGGGGGAAGAATCTGATAGGCCTCTCTGGCCACCTGATGACTATACATCTTATCATTATGGCCCTTGTTCTAGATGTCGTAAATGGAGATAGAAAAAACCACTTCGGGAGTAGTGCAATATTCCTGGAGAAGGGGGAGATAGGCAAGGAGCTTGCTAGGATTTATCCAGCAAGGTCTGGATGTTGTAAATGAATTATAATACAATCATCTTTAGATATCTTCCTTAATGGCCCTACCCACCTCACAATATGGGTCATCAATCTTTGGTGTGGGTTCACTGACACAACATCGAAAATATTGATGTAAAAAATATTGAGTAAATAATATAGACAACAAAAATATAGGATTCTATACTTAAACAAGTAAGTACAAAAATATTGAATCAAACATATTGATGTAAAAACTATACATGTAAAAATATCGATTTAAATAAAAATATATATATATAAAACAGAATAATATATATTCTTTTCTTTTTATTTTTTAACTTCAGTCCTGGCTAGTACCTTGCATGCACAAAAAACAAAGAGTGAAAGAGGGCCTGAGGGGAGTCGTATTTATAGACCTCTTGGTACCTTGTCCCCCAACTTAACAGTAAACAACACGAGAGATGCCAGAAGTCTGAATGTAAGAACCTATAAAGTGTTCATTCTGTAAGACAAAACCAACAGGTTAATGTATGAGGTAAAACAATCCTTGATAATGTGGATGTAGACCTACAGGAGAAGAAATGACTAGAAAGAAATCCTGAAAAGTGCTTGAAAAAGTACCCATCAGCCCGCTCAATAGCGGAACATCGTCATCTGGGTTGAATGGTTGAAATGGTGGTATCCAGTGTGCCCTTCCTCAGGACAAACCCGGGGCTAGCAAAACTTGGACCACTTCGTTGACCCTCAACCATTAGAGATGATAAAGTACAGGCTGAAAGGGCAAAGTTGCAGTGCTCAAGAATTGTGAGAAAAGAAAGGAAAAAATTGTAATCCACGTGTTCTAAAAATACCTATCTTGATGTCATTAGAAAAACTTTATTGGGTCTGACCATCAAGGTGGTATGATTAAAAGCAGAGTAAAAAATAGCATGCAAGGAATTGCTATTCACCATGAATGTAAATTGGTCTGGATTACAATTTTTTCCTTTCTTTTCTCACAATTCTTGAGCACAGCAACTTTGCCCTTTCAGCCTGTACTTTATCATCTCTAATGGTTGAGGGTCAACGAAGTGGTCCAAGTTTTGCTAGCCCCGGGTTTGTCCTGAGGAAGGGCACACTGGATACCACCATTTCAACCATTCAACCCAGATGACGATGTTCTGCTATTGAGCGGGCTGATGGGTACTTTTTCAAGCACTTTTCAGGCTTTCTTTCTAGTCATTTCTTCTCCTGTAGGTCTACATCCACATTATCAAGGATTGTTTTACCTCATACATTAGCCTGTTGGTTTTGTCTTACAGAATGAACACTTTATAGGTTCTTACATTCAGACTTCTGGCATCTCTCGTGTTGTTTACTAGTACCTTGCATGACCAAACACTGTGATTTTTAACACACTACTACATGAACTATTGTCTTTTTTTACTTAATTTTTTTATTGAGCAGAGCAAGGACATAAAAACATTATAATGAAATTAGACATCAGGAGTAGGAAAAACAGATCCACACTTTACACTACTACACATTCTTCATCATTTGTCAACTGAAACCCATCAAACATAAATGAACCTACCCAAATTAATCGACGTACTTTAAAAAAATACCACATAAGTCCAGCAAAACCATCTATTCATTTAAAAACGACCTAATAATCTAACCATTAAACACTAAAATGAGTTTCCCCTAAGTTATTAAAGTTCTCTAAATACAGACTGCCTCTGATAAAACATATTTACGGACAATATTTACATTAAAGTGCATTGAATGAAGGATTCTACCCTCGTATTGTTGTCTACCAAACACGAAAAAACACTCCAGCCAGTCATCACTCACATCGGGAAACAGCATCAAGGGACCCTCCCATTGCTATGAGATCCTAAAGTGACATGTGCATAGTTACACTCAGTTGTAATAGTATTATATCCTCAAATTTACAACGGAAGTAGAGATACTTCTTCTCATGATCCTAGCGTGTCATTAAATAAACAACATTAATAAATGTTTTAAAACCTTAGAACTGTACAAAAAATGGCACCATAACAGTGCAATCATACTTCCCCTTAAATATACGGATCTAAAGTCCAATGTGCTAAAGTGCTAGATTCCTGTCAATATATTCCAAAGGAAAAAAAAATGGAAAAACACTTCTAAACCTCCAAATATGAGGACCTAAAGTGCAATGTGCTAAAGAGCTAAATCTTTGTCAATATATCCCAACTATCAAAAGACTTCCAAACCGCTGTGAACTTTATTGTTGCACCAGCACGTTTAGCATATGCTTCTTCAAATCTCCTTATCCTTTGCATTTTCTTTATACATTTAGGATAAGATGGTACCTCTTTAGAACTCCAGTTTTGGAGAATTAAAGAACGAGCTTCTGTGGAGCAGATTTAAATGCACACCTCTTCGGCTTTGGTCAGATCTGTCCTTATTTTAGAAAGACCAAAAAGAGCCACTTCAGTCTCAGGATCAAGATTCTTTGAATAGCCTGGCTTATTGCTAGGAAGATCTTGCTCCAAAAAACTTCAAGCTTTGGACATGTAAAAAATATATGAAGCCAGTCTCCCTCACCGGGAGACTGGCATCGAAAACACTTATTTTTCATGTTCGAGTGACGCTTATTTAATGTTTTTGGAGTGTAATAGGCCATCCACCGTGAGAAGAAGGACATTCTTTTAAAGTTGGCTGCTCTCAGGGCCTTACTCCCTACCTTAGCTATCGACTGCCTTTCCTGAAGAGAGATGGTGCAATGAGTTTCCCGAGTTATTTTTCCCAGGAATTCCTCAACCTGGGGGAGAGTCTTTAGTTTTATCAACAATGAGTACCAGTTTACTACCCCTTTAATATCCTTTTATATAGGGCATTAACTTGATTAATTGGCACACCATTTTACAATAGATTGTATTTTCTATTAAAATTCACGATCTGCAAGTACTCCAGAAAGCCTGGTTTATTTAGATTACCAAATCTATTTAGAACATCAAGCCAAGAGATCACTGACTTAGAGATTAAGAAATGGACCAGGTCCTCGAAGCCACTCTACTTCCATCTCTTAAGCCGACTGGAGTGAATTTGCAGACCGAAAACTCGTTATTCCTCTAACTTCAGAAAGGTAAACCCTGAAGAGTCCGCTTGTTTAAAAAAAGATTGCGTTCTATCAGAATAACCACAAATTGTAATATTGCGGGACTTTTTAAGTACTTTGGATGTTTTTTAAAAGATTGGAATTTGTGTGCTGGACTCACGAATCATTCTTTTAAAAAAAAAGATGTCTATCCGAACATTAGGTTCCAGTAGACGTTCTGTAAGGTCTAATAATTTGTAATTTGTAATTTGTAATTGTTTGTATAGCGCTAGAATCAACCCCCGAAGGGGTATCACTGTGCTTCAGCAGAACCGTGAAAACAGAAATCAGTGCAGACCGAAAAGAAAGGTCTTAAGCATTTTCCTAAATTGCAGATGTTCAGAGCACTGTCTCAAAGAGAGATGAAGTTTATTCCATAACTGTGGTCCTCGATATGAAAAGGCTCTACCTCCTAATCTAGCTATCTTTACTTGTGGAACCACCAGAAGATGTTGAGCACCGGAACGTAAGGTTCCGGAGGGGACATAAGGCAGAAATGTTCCTGCCAGATAGGAAGGCCCAATATTTAGCAAAGCCTTGTGAATGATACAGCACGTTTTAAACTCAATCCGTTGACGGATTGGAAACTAATGCAGTTTTGTGAGAAGAGGAAGTGAGGGGGTTCGAGGTGGAACGTTTAGGACCAGCCGAGCTTCTGTGTTCTACACCAACTGTAGTCTACCGAGTGGAGCATCATTTGCTGAGATCAGTAGGCCATTAAGATAGTCCATGTGACTTAATACCAGCGCCTGGACAAAGGTTTTTCGTGCAGAATCAGGTAGAAGAGGAAATACTCAACGTAGCAGACTGATTACATGAAAGCATGCGCCCGCTGTCTGGGTGACATGTTCTTTCAAGCTAAGATCGTGGTCAAGACGGATCCCAAGGTTTTTGACTATAAGTTTGGGGGAAGGAGGATAGCCCAAATCCGTTGGCCACCAGTCTGGGGTCCTCAGGAGAGAAGCTTTTCCTAACAGCATAATCTTGGTCTTCCCCACATTGCACTGGAGGAAGTTACTCCGCATCCAGTGCGATATAGCCCTCATCCTATTGGAGAAAGCCATCTGCACGGAGGGTGAAGAAATATCAAACGGAAAGAGAAGCTGAGTATCATCTGCATACGATATTGGGATAAACCCATATGTCCTCACAAGGCTGGCCAAGGGAGCAATATAGATGTTAAAAAGAGTTGAGCCCTGTGGTACTCCCTTGGTCATGCCCACCGGAGCCGACTGATACGAGCCCAGGTTAACAGTCTGAAAGCAATCCGACAAGAAGCTTTCCATCCAGGATAGAGCTGAATCGCTTAGCCCTACTTCAGCCAATCTTTTGAGCAGGACACTATGGGGGACCGTGTTGAACGCCGCGGATAGGTTCAGTAGCACCAGAATCATAGAACAACCCTTATCTAGGGTCATTCTGATGTTATCTGTCACTAAAAGTAACACAGATTCAGTGCTATGCTTGGGCCCGAATCCAGACTGGGAAAGATCCAAACTACCAGACAGTTCAATATAGTTAGATAAGTGGGTATCTTGCTCCAGAATGGAAGTAGAGAGATGGGACGAAGGTTAGATGTTAGATCCCCAACCGGCCCAAACACTGCAGGGACGTAGCATGCACCAGTCCCCTTCTCCTGCCCACCGGACACCCACAGGAAACAACACTGTGGGTGCACCTATGGACTAGAAAAGAGGGTGGTTATGTGAAGAAGACACCAAGTCTGCCACCCTTGAAAGCACCAGGACACTGATCCCTCGTTCTTTACGCTTCTGCACCTGCAGCACAAGTAGGGAAAAACAACACGTTGTACATACACTGGGCACCACTACAATCAACCCCCAATGACCATGCCTTGTCCACCAGTTAGCCCCTCTCACCTGTGTCTTATGCAGGCTTGGCCTCGTAAAGATGCTGGGTAACGTGAAAAAACAAACGTTGTAAGTTTCAGTCTGCTGAATTGACTAAAGCAGTATCAAGGAGGGAGCATGGGGCGTGTCACTGGAACTGTACTAAGTAGAAACTGGGAAAAAGGTCAGGGAAGGCAAGCAGCCACTACCAAAAAAACCCCGATAGAGGTATTCAGGAATCCGAAGGGGCAGTGAACAGGGAACCCTCCGTTGCGCTTTCCAAGCAGCGCAAGTGTAAAATCGGAACCGCCGCGGAGTGACCCGAAACGTCACTTCCGCAAACAAAGAGGCGGATAGCACTGAGATCGGGACGCGCTAAAGTGTAGCGGCGGTCCTCAGCACTACCGAGTTAAGCTGGCAAGCTCGCTGGAGTGACCGGGAGCCCCCGGTTCACTCAAAAAACGGTAAACGAAACTAAACCCCCGTGACAAGAAGAAAAGAAAGAGAAAAAGGGAGGGATACCGGGATACCACTAATTACCTAACACAGGAAAGAAAAGACGGGGAAGGGACGGGAACAAGGTAAAAAACAGGAATAACCCTCCTCACGAGCCCGTGAGAGGGTACAGATCAGCAACAAGGGAAAGGACCACAGAGAGGAAAAATCAGCTCTGCAGCCTCCAGCAACCAACAACCAGGAAGGGAATCCAAACACTGGCAATATCGAGCAATGAGCTAAAGGTAGGACTGGCTATTTATCTCCCTAACCCTGGTCACATGATAGCAAGGCATGGCCATCGAGATAGGACTAGCTCGATTCCTAACAGTACCCCCCCGACAATCCTCCCCACCGGTCTGGGCTTAGAGGGGTGCGATCTATGGAATGCCCGAACCAACCGCGGGGCGTGAACCTCCCCAGCAGGCTCCCAGGACCTGTCGTCTTTAGTGTACCCCTTCCAGTCCACTAAGTAGTATAAACTTCCCCTGACACGCTTCGAATCAAGGATAGCCTGGACCTCATATTCCTCCTGTCCATCAATCATGACCGCAGGGGAGGGTGGTAGCACCTGATCGGTTGGCACATAGGGTTTGAGCAGTGAAGTATGGAAAACAGGGTGCACACTGTACTCCTGTGGTAACTTGAGCTTCATTGCCACCGGATTGATAACCTGGAGGATGGGATAAGGGCCCACAAACCTGGGCTGCAGTTTACGTGGTCCCTGTAACCTCAAGTTGCGTGAAGACAGCCACACTAGATCCCCAATTTTGTAGGCAGGAGCAGGGACACGGTGTTTATCCGCTTGTGTCTTCATAGCCTCCTTTGCCTCCAGAAGACTATTTCTAGCCAAGGTCCAGACTTCCCCCAATTGCCTACATATACTGTCAATGGCTGGCACGCGACCCGTGGGTTGTATCGCCATAGCCCTTGGATGGTACCCCAGGGAACAGAAAAAAGGGGACATGCCCAAGGCGGAGTGCACACTGTTGTTATAGGCAAACTCCGCGATGGGCAGTGCAGTGACCCAATCGCACGACAAGGACGCTATCAGACACCGTAAGTATTGCTCCATCGTCTGATTAGTGCGCTCAGTCTGACCGTCAGACTGGGGGTGGTATGCTGAAGAGAGGCAGATCTTGGTCTTAAGCACCTGACATAACTCAGTCCAGAAGTGTGAAACGAACTGGGCCCCTCTATCGGATACAATCACCTCCGGTAACCCATGCAAACGCACAATGGAGGACATGAACACCACTGCCATCTCCCTTGCGGTAGGAATCTTGGGAAACGGGATAAAGTGGGCCATCTTGGTAAAGAAGTCTACCACCACCAATACTGTAGTAAGACCTGTGACCGCAGGTAGATCGGTTACAAAATCCATGCTCAAGGAATGCCATGGACCAGGTGGTACTGCCAAAGGCTGTAAAAGTCCCGAGGGTTTGCAATGCGAGGGCTTACTCGTTACACACACTGGACACGCACTTACGTAACCCTGAACATCTCTTGACATGGACTCCCACCAAAACCACCTCATGCACAGGTCCTTCGTCTTTCGTATACCCGGGTGAGCTGCCAAGGTAGAGGAATGACACCACTCCAACACCTCATCCCTCAGCTCAGGGGGAATAAACAACTTGCCCTCCTTATACAACAGACCATCCTTCATCTCAATTTGTGGCAGGGATAACCAAGGGGCCAGATCCAAGTGACTTAACCGGTCTTTCACTAGAGCAGGAAAGTCTTCCAGTGTCAATGCCCCTACGATTCTCTCCGGATCTATCATGATCCTACTGGCACTCAAGGATTCGTCGTCCTTCTTATCCACATGGATTCTAGAGAGCGCATCAGATTTCACTTGTTGGGCTGCAGGTCGATATGTTATAACGAAATCGAATTCATTAAAAAACAAAACCCATCTCATCTGACGCGGTGTTAATGCCCTTGCAGAATGGAAGAATTCTAAATTCTTATGATCGGTGTAGATGGTGATTACATGGCGAGCACCCCATAAGTAATGGCGCCATTCTTCAAAAGCTAGTTTGACCGCCAGCAGTTCTCTCTCTGCCACCGTATAATTGCGTTCCGCTGGCAATAGAGTTTTGGAAAAGAACGCAATCGGATGCATATGGCCAGTGGCTTCGTCTCTCTGAGACAAAACACCTCCTACCGCGCACAAGGACGCATCTGTTTCAACAAAATACGGCAGGGCAGGATCAGGGTGCACCAATACAGGGGCAGACACAAACTGTTTCAACAACATCCGAAAAGCCTCCTGAGTTTCACCAGTCCAAACAAAAGGAACGCCCTTTCTCAAGAGGCGAGTCATTGGGGCCACTATCTCGGAGAAATGGAGAATGAATCGCCGATAAAAGTTAGCGAATCCTAGGAGCATCTGTATTTGTTTTACATTCGTCGGCACTGGCCAGGACACTATAGCCTGAATCTTTTTAGGATCCATACGAATGCCTGACGCAGAAATAACAAATCCCAAGAACTCCACTTCAGAAGCCCCAAACTGACATTTCTCTAACTTGGCGTACAAATGATGTTCCTGTAATGTCCTTAACACCTGCCTCACATGCTCTGTATGATCAAGACCTTTTTCCGAATAAATGAGAATGTCATCCAAATACACTATAACGGTGTGGTCCAAGTATTTACCAAGTACTTCATTTATGAAGAACTGAAACGCCGCGGGCGCGTTGCATAGACCAAACGGCATTACAGTGTACTCGAACAATCCATACTTCGTCTTAAAAGCCGTCTTCCACTCATCCCCTGGCCGGACTCTGATAAGATGATATGCGCCCCGCAAGTCCAGTTTAGTGAACACTGTAGCCTTGCGGAGTTGGTCCAGCAACACGGAGATGAGTGGAAGAGGGTAACGGTTCTTAACCGTGGCGGAATTCAAGGTGCGGTAGTCCACACAGGCCCTCAAGGACCCCTCTTTCTTAGGTATAAAAAAGATAGCCGATGATACGGGCGAAGAGGAAGGGCGTATGTACCCTAATGACAACATCTCATCTATATAGGTCTTCAGATGAGCCTCTTCTGGTTCAGATAATGCGTAAACCCGACTACATGGCAACGGGGCACCCGGTATGAGGTCGATCTTACAATCATATGACCTGTGGGGAGGGAGTCCTTGGGCACACTCTTTGTCAAACACCTCCTCATAGGCCACATACTGTGGAGGGATTTTACACGTCTCGGTAGCCGCACAGGACAAAGGGTTAATCTGCTCCGCCGCCACTACATAACAGTTCTTTAAGCAGTGTACCGAGTCTAGGGTGACCAATCTTTGTACCCAGTCAATCCTGGGGTTGTGCGTTTGTAACCACGGGACCCCCAGAACCAAGCCAAACGAGAGGGCATCGATCAAATCGAAGACCACGGATTCCACATGTCCATTATCACACACTAAACCCAAGGGCTCGGTCTGTCTAGTGATACACCCCGATGTCAACTCAGTCCCATCAATGGCCCTTACTGGTTCCGGTTGTTCCTTTAGCTGACAAGGAACCATCAACTTATCCGCCATCGATATATCCATGAAATTCCCGGTGGCCCCGGAATCAAGTAACACAGACACCGGGACACGGCTCTGCGCAGATATCAATAGCTGAGCGTTAATCACAAAATGCCGAGGGGCCGGATCAATCGCCCCCACCACCTCATATTGTACTGTCATGTCCTTCTCCATTATCAGTTCTTTTTGTATGCATGCCACCTTTTTCCCGAACCCGGCTCCAGAAGGTTTCACGGGACAATAACGTGCAAAATGCCCCCCTTGTCCGCAATACAAGCACAAATTTTTCTCTCTCCTTCTCTTCTTTTCCTCTGATGTCAAAGGACCTCGTACTCCACCTATCTCCATAGGCTCGGGTGTGGCTTTACTCTCACCTCCCGCCTTTACCTCTGGTCTCACATAACCACCTCTTGAGTACTGAAATCGGCTACGTTCCCCTCGCCGTTCTGTCACCCTATGGTTAAGTTTCACTACCAAGTCTATGAATGCCGCACAGTCTTCTGGCGGATCCACCACTTGAGACACTATGTCCTTTAATTCTTCGTTTAACCCTTGATAGAAAAGGGACGTCCTCTTTTCAGTTGGCCAATGCGTCTCAGAGACCAAGCGATTGAAGTTGGCTATATAGGACAACAAGTCCTGCCTGCCCTGCCGTAATTTCAACAGTTCAGCGTCACTGGCCTGCATGAACGCATGTTTGGTGAATAGACTATGCATTAAAACCTTAAACGCCTGATAGTTGTACAACACCCTGTCGTTATTCTCCACTAACGGAATTGCCCATTGGGCCGCGTTACCAGCCAAATATGACAGTATGAATGCAATCTTAGCGGAGTCGTCAGGAAAGGCATTAGTTCTGCACATAAAGTGCAGTTGACACTGGTTCATAAATGTTCCAAATTTGTCACTCTCTCCTGTGAATCTCTCGGGGGGGCCAAGGGCACCGCCACAGGAGTAGAGACTGTTACTGCTATTGGTGAACCACTGCTAGCTGCGCTAGGTCCTGCTCCTCCCGTGTACTGGAAGGTAGCTGGCTGAATCACAGGAGCAGTGCCCCTCTGTTGTGATTGTTCCCGGGCTCTGACTGCCACTAACTCCTGCTTCAGCCCTACATTCTCCTGCTGCAACTCCTGCACCTGTGCCTGCAGAGTGTGAACAGCTCCCATAATATCCTGCATTGAGGGGCCCCCCGTACCACCCCCCCGTGAAGTCCCATCTTCATTCATGCTAGTCCGGGCAGTGTTATTTTAACGTGGGCTCGATATTCTGTTAGATCCCCAACCGGCCCAAACACTGCAGGGACGTAGCATGCACCAGTCCCCTTCTCCTGCCCACCGGACACCCACAGGAAACAACACTGTGGGTGCACCTATGGACTAGAAAAGAGGGTGGTTATGTGAAGAAGACACCAAGTCTGCCACCCTTGGAAGCACCAGGACACTGCTCCCTCGTTCTTTACGCTTCTGCACCTGCAGCACAAGTAGGGAAAAACAACACGTTGTACATACACTGGGCACCACTACAATCAACCCCCAATGACCATGCCTTGTCCACCAGTTAGCCCCTCTCACCTGTGTCTTATGCAGGCTTGGCCTCGTAAAGATGCTGGGTAACGTGAAAAAACAAACGTTGTAAGTTTCAGTCTGCTGAATTGACTAAAGCAGTATCAAGGAGGGAGCATGGGGCGTGTCACTGGAACTGTACTAAGAAGAAACGGGGAAAAAGGTCAGGGAAGGCAAGCAGCCACTACCAAAAAAACCCCGATAGAGGTATTCAGGAATCCGAAGGGGCAGTGAACAGGGAACCCTCCGTTGCGCTTTCCAAGCAGCGCAAGTGTAAAATCAGAACCGCCGCGGAGTGACCCGAAACGTCACTTCCGCAAACAAAGAGGCGGATAGCACTGAGATCGGGACGCGCTAAAGTGTAGCGGCGGTCCTCAGCACTACCGCGTTAAGCTGGCAAGCTCGCTGGAGTGACCGGGAGCCCCCGGTTCACTCAAAAAACGGTAAACGAAACTAAACCCCCGTGACAAGAAGAAAAGAAAGAGAAAAAGGGAGGGATACCGGGATACCACTAATTACCCAACACAGGAAAGAAAAGACGGGGAAGGGACGGGAACAAGGTAAAAAACAGGAATAACCCTCCTCACGAGCCCGTGAGAGGGTACAGATCAGCAACAAGGGAAAGGACCACAGAGAGGAAAAATCAGCTCTGCAGCCTCCAGCAACCAACAACCAGGAAGGGAATCCAAACACTGGCAATATCGAGCAATGAGCTAAAGGTAGGACTGGCTATTTATCTCCCTAACCCTGGTCACATGATAGCAAGGCATGGCCATCGAGATAGGACTAGCTCGATTCCTAACATTAGAGAAGTAAGTCCATGGAAGGTTGGATTTCTTGCGGATGGGTCTAACCTGGCCAATCTTCCATTCTCGTGGGACATATCCCTCTAAAAGAGAGAGGTTGATGAGATCTTGCACCACCGGGGACAGCTGATTCTTAAAAGAGAGGATGGATTTAGCTGGAATATGATCCATAGGGATCCAGATTTTATTCTGTGAATCAGAGTTTTAACCTCAGCTAAAGTAATGGGGGAAAGGACTCTAGCTGTCTAAGCACTGGAATGCACTTCCATTAGAACTACGGATGGAACCATCAGAGTTGAGATTCAGGCTGAAATTAAAAACGCATCTTTTTCCGACATAGGCGGGAGATCTCCATGACTCTTGGCGCTACCAGACTGTTTGAGCTCGTGCCTGACCCTCTAGTCTACACAGGGCGGGGACACACTGCTTCTAGTGTAACCAGGAGCTTTACAAACTTGATATTAATATTATTATTAGCTCATGATGATTCCTCACTTCTAAATGAGCCAAAGCCAAAGGAGTCTGTGGCAGATTACCAGCTGCTAATATTTTCTCATATATGTTTTCAATTTTCTGGGAGAAGTATGAAGCAATATCATCACATAATTTTTGAGACTATGTTTCTAAGCTCTCACATGCTTTTGGGTTGGTAAAGGAGTGAATAATTTGATACAAAATCAAATCCAAATATTTTAAAGAAATTGACTCAATGTTTAGGGAATTTGTGTGGAATAAGAAGGCCTCTAGGGTTAATCTGCCCATACTACAGCTGGAAATAAATCAAGGGGGTTTAGCCTTACCAAATATTCAAACTTATTATGAGGCATTAATATAGCTGCCTCGTAATAAGTTGGAATATTTGGTAAGGCTAAACCCCCTTGATTTATTTCCAGCTGTAGTATGGGCAGATTAACCCTAGAGGCCTTCTTATTCCACACAATTTCCCTAAACATTGAGTAAATTTCTTTAAAATATTTGGAATTGATTTTCAAGGGTACATAACAATAAATATTAACAGGGGAAGAATGGACATTTTTACAAGTGCTACATGGCCAATCAAAGTCAAAGGTAGAAGGGTCCACTTATCCAGAAGTGATTTAATTGTATTCCTCATGGTTCGGTAATTCAATCTAAATAGTTGTTCTACTTGGTTGGAAACGTAGATACCTAGATATCTAATCGGTTCTTCTTTCAGTGCCTGGATTTTTAAATTAAGGGATAAGAAGTAACGGGACGCATTAAGTAATAAAATCTCCGTTTTATTTTGGTTTATTTATAGCCTCCTATTTGTTAAAATGTACTAAATTCTAGAAGATCTTCTTCCAAATTCTGTTTATCCGGGCATAAGTACATAATTATATCGTCTGCAAAATCTTTCAGCTTAGCCTTCCCTCCAATTGGAGCTCTGATCAGGGGATGTCAGCAGATTCTTATAGCCAAGGGTTCAATAAAAAAAGTAAAAAGTATGGGCCACATCGGGGAACCTTGTCTGGTTCCACGGTTTATTTTCACTATCCCTATTGAGTCACCATTTACTATAACCCGGGCTTGGTCACCTTGTTATATGTTTCTCAACATACTTGAAATTTGGGCCGGTATGCCAAATTTCCTAGACCAAAAAAAGTGGGTCCCAGGTAACCAAGTCAAACACTTTTTCGGCATCGACCATAGTAATAAAGGTGGGTATTTTATTATTAGTCACGTAATCAAGTGCCTGAATTAAAAACCCAGTATTAGTGGACATCGACCTTCCTGCAATGAACCCAGTCTGATCACAGTGGATTAGTGCCTGAGCAGTTTTGCCAAAACGGGGGTCAACTCCTTAAAAAAGGTTTTATACAATTCGATTAGGAGCCCATCGGCTCGGCAGGCTTTAGCCCCTGCAATGGACTTTACCACATATATAATTTCCTCTTCATAAATATCCAGCTGGAGCTGTTGCGCCATTGGCCCTGCAAGAATAGGGAGATCAACCTCCTTGAAGTAATTGTTAATCTGATCCGCTCCTGCTACTGTAGTATTTAACTGCGAGTAATGTTCTAAAAACACTTGAGCTATATCTTCTTTGTCAGTTAGAGAGATTCTTGCCTTGGGGTCAATGATTTCAGAGATCATGGGTAATTCCTGTTTGGTTTTGGTAGCCCTGGCAAGCATTTTGCCGACCATTTGACTCTCCTTATACTCGCTGTTGATATGTGCTGGAGCGGGCAATATCTTCTATTATAAAAAACTACTTCAGTTAATATTTTGCCCTATATAACTGAACTCTGGTGTCCTCAATCCCAGCAGGCTTTGTATTTCTTAATTTTGTTGCAATCTCTACTGTCGCAGGGATTCCGTTCTCATACAGAACTGTGCATAGAGACTTGGAACCTCAGTGAATTTGGGTGTACCAAAACTCACCTTAGTACCCAAAATCCCCTACCAGACTAGCTACAGTGTATCATTGGTTATCACAAACTCCCAATGCTTAAACAAACCAGAACATGGACTTAGTACACCTCAGGTAACGTGGAACACATGAACACTCTTTCGTTATACAATCATTTCAATCCAGAACAAGGAGTAAATGAGGACGCGTGCACATTTGAAATGTTTATTTACTAATGCAGTGTTCTCAAATGCATTATCTTAGCTAATACAAGCAAACGTATCATAAGGAACAAGGTAATCAGCATAGTCACTAGTACATAGAATACAAAAGGTGAAAGCATGGTAAAATGCTAAAACGAATAGGGTTCATTAACACCTAATCCTCACCCTCCCTAGCTAGTATATTATACTATATCTAAGAAGGTCTCTTTGTGTTTTTAGCAGGGTGGCCCCATACCTCAAGATCCTAGTGGTAAGGGATCACATCATCTTCCACCAGCTCTCTGCATGCGAAGCACCATCAAGTGTGTGTGTATGCTCTGTGTAAAGCAATATAAAACCCGCATAAAGCCAGAATTTGGCCGTAGCTGCATGTATGTTATGTCTAGGAACGTGCGAAGATCAGACCTCACAACAACCACTGTGTTGAGATATCCTTGAAGGTTTCAGCACTCACTGTACAGACACAGCTCACCAAGCAAGGCTTATATCAGAGTAACAACATATTATTCTCGCGTGAAGCAAAACACTCTACTAGGCTCAAAGCTAAGGCAACAGATATGTGGTAAAATGCTCTTCAATTACCGGAGCCTCTAGCACCATTAGAGGACAACTCGGTGGGTTCTCAATGAAGCTGTGTGCCAAGAAATCTTGCCCCGCTGCAAATATATTCCAACGACCCAGTATTCCATGCATCGCTGCAAAGGCCATTATCGCTCCGTCAGAACAAAGCAATTCATGAGCAACTAAGGGGCTCATGAGTTGATTAAAATCCACTTCAGGAGACACCATATTGCAGAGACACAAATCAGGGGCCCAGTCGAAATCGCAGCTCAGGCAATGAAAGACAGGCTGGACACATGTGAAATAGGAAAATCGAAATGATAATCCATATGCTGCACGTAAGGTTGGCAAGCCGCAGCGTTCCATAGTGTTCAAGCATCCTGTTGTGAAACAGTGCCAACCGCGACAGTTCGTCTTGGAACACAGGACGTGCATCCATTTTTAATAAAACAAAATAACACAAGAAAGCCTACAGCCAGCGCCAGTAAAACGGGTAATCCACCAAATAGGCTGGAAAAGATTGAATGGAAGAAAGCAGGAATGACTCCAAATATCTTTTGGAAAGGAGTCACAAGACCACTGGTTAATCCTTTAAAAAATTGCGCCAGCCCCGATGTGGAGGATGCGTTAAAGATTGTATGAATCAGCTCACCAAACTGCAATGGTAGGTCAGTCTTTAATAAAGCATGCACCTCTGTGCGGGTGTTAGCTACGTGAAGGACAAATGTTTCACAAGCAGATGTTAGGGCAACTTCTTTTTGTGACAATAGGGCTCTTATTCGACTCATCTTATTGAACTCTGCCTTCAAGGTCTGAATCCTCGGCCAGATGGAAACATCTAAGTTCCCATGCATGGGTGGATACAACACATTTTTACAGCAAACCAAACGTTCACTGACTGTAACTACATAAGCTATGCCTTTTAATAACCCACAGCAATCTTCATTATTTAAAAGTAAATAACTACCGTTTGCCAGTAAAGTGAATGTGGGGACGATAGCGGGCACGGGTGTACCTTTTAAAACACATGCTAAATTAGGCCATTCCTGATTACAAGAGCCGTGCAATTGAATATGTCTACACATTAAGAAGTGATCTGGTGTCTCAGATAAACTTCCTTTCCCTCCCTAAGGCATCTGTAAGTAAAAGGAAGCGACCAGGCTTCATGTAAATAGGAGCGACCAAGAGATTTGTATCTACCAATGGCAAAATATTTCATACAATTTGTATATTGGAAAAGTGCAATTGGTAAAGTTATTAACCCGTGGATAAGCCACGTTGCAGTAGTGGCCTCTGCCACTGAGAAAGGTAAAGACTCTAATCGTTCAATGTGTAACATAGAAAAAGATGCTTCTCTCATTGAAAGCAAACGCTGTTTATCAGTCAAATTAAACGGGGCAAAAAGGGACGACACATTCATGTAATTCCAAGGCACCTTCCCGGCCTTTAGCGTTTGCAGGGTCCACGCAAACTGCATATTAGAACGCAATTGATTTTGACCATGGTATAATACAGACACATCATCTTGTTCAATATCAACAACAGATGGTACAATATTATCCAAAGTGTAAATGCGGGAAGACAGAGTGTTAATACTATTATCCACAACTGCAAGCACCTTTTTCTAAATTAGCCTGATCAATAACCCTAAGGCGGGTAGCCGCCTCAATCTGTGATGTTTTCCAGATTTCATTATAAACGGCATAAATCCATCTTCTAGATCTACCTCTAGCCGGGCCTTTTATGAAATCATTCAAATCAACATCTTCAGTCAGTTTAGACAAATGCAGTTTGACTGACGCCAATGTAGAATGTTTGAGCTAATTCTGACATAATTTGCCTACTGAATAAGTGGTTACAAAATGGTCACTCTCAAAACGGGGATCGACCCTTACCTGTGTAAAACCATCAGCTACACCGAGAAAACGATGTTGGCACGAATCAGCACTTTTGTGCCACATCAACCAACCCTTGGGATCCAAACTGGATATGTTAAAGGACGAATTTTGCAATAGAGTTTTCAACTCCCTAATCGAACATTTTGTAGTATTATCCCAACCTGAATATTCTTCCAAATCAGGGAAGGACGGAGTATTTAATTTTTTAGAAGTAACCAATCCAAAGCATGTTGTCTGTAAAATAGTAGAATTCAAAAACAACATATGATTCGGGATGAGACATGCACGGTGCAAAACCTCAGTGCCTTGTACCTGCCAACTTTTAGAACCCCAAACAGATTTAAGATCAACTGTTTCCTTCCACAACTCGTAGCCTTAAACAGCTAGCTGTTCTAGAAAGGACTTTGAGTTCAATAACTTAGTATCGGTAAGTCTAACCTTGGACATGGACTTTTCTATCATTTAAAAATAAAAGTAAGCGGGATTGGACTGATTAAAGTCAGTAAAATATGTGTACTTTTTCAAAAAGGTACTTGAACTACCTCGCAAAGGAGCTGGGCAATGCTCCCACTGTGTATAATTTACAGTACTCCTCCTGGAGTTAGTTTTATGTAGGTAATGGTTGCCAAAATGTTGGAAACAAAATAAATCACCATAATTACCAGATTCCAAATACAAATCCTCAGCATCGAAAGCACATAATATTTCAAATCAGAAACAAAGACTCTAGGGCTTGAACATCCCAATCATCAGAACGTATGTTTTGTTTAACCACCCACATCCCCCTTGTTAACTCTAAGCACATTAGGGACATTTATAACTTCAGTGGGCCCAAGGATTTGAAATTTAACAGCATCCCATACTATCCCATCCAGGACAGGCCAAGCGGTGATGTTAACAAAAGCCAAGTCTCTCTTCAATCTGTGTGCAGAATGTGACGAGGAATGGGGTGCCAATGTACCATTTAGATGTCTAATGCATGTTCTCTCCTCGACATAATGGCAATTAATGAATCGGAAAAAATAAAACACAAAACCAATTGACAAAAAAAGGTAACGTGAAAAAAGCCCCAGCGTTAAATAATGTTGCATAGACTCTAATCCTTGAGGGCTTTCCTGAAGTGCGTGAAACAGTATCAAATGAAAATCTGGATTCTGTGGCCAAACGGGTTGGCAAATCAGGCCTCGATAAGTCAGTTGGATAAGTGTAGTCAGTTTCATCAATTTGAGTACCGGGCAATGTACTCAATAAAGGACTAGAAATTGCAGGCATCTCGAGCACCACCTCAGGCACGGGATCCGAAGCCGTGGTCAACACAGAATTTCTCACAATACAAGGACAGGAGACTGCCGGTGTCATACTAAGAAGAATCGGCCACTCTGTGTATCTTGACATTGTCAATGGAGATATACCTGTTTTCTTTATGACCTCGAAGTGGTGGTAAAATGACAGTTCTTGTGCCCTTCACACCAAGCACAGGAACTGGAGCTCGGTAAGAGGGACCAAATTCTTTCTTGTTATCGATCTTCTCCCAGATCAATTCTCCAACTTGGGGTAGCCAGCCAACTACCGGGATCTGGAACGCATTATCCGAAGTGGAGGGCAAATGTTCCTTTGCAAGACTGTCTCTTGTCTTTTGTAGAGTCTGTAAAACATTGCAATGCTCATCTACGTCAAAGGAGGCAGCAACAGCCACAGAGTCTAGACCGTCAAGGTACGGTACATACATCTTGATACCAAAGAGCATTTCGTATGGGGTCCGCCCACCCAGAGACCTTCTAGGGAGATTATTAAGAGCGCGCTGCACGGCATTGAGATGGGCCAGCCAGTTCCTGCCAGTGCCTATAACTCGAGCTGTCAATGATTGCTTTAAATCACGGTTCATTCGTTCCACTACACTATTACCCTCGGGTCTGTACGGAGACGAAAACTTGACTTGGACCCCCAACGAAGTCATGGCATCCTTATACACCTTAGAGGAGAAAGCAGGACCCTGATCCGAATGGAAGGTACCACAGGCAAAAATCCCTACAAAGACACGCAAATCCCTTATGACAGTCCGTGAATCAGCGCTGCTGTGAGGCCACATCCATACAAAGCGTGTGCATAAATCAACTGCGACTAAGACGTATTTATATGCAGTATCAGAAGAAAAAGGACCACAGTGATCCAAATAAACACAACCTAGTGGTTTATTAGAAATGAACAACTGTGTTTGGGGCAGACCCGCAGCAGTTGAAGGCTTAATCTGCTGGCAAATGTCACATTGAAGAACATAATCACACGTCAGTATGTACAGTCTCCGCCACCAAAACGCTGTTGCAATTGAGACACAGTGGCAGAAACGCCTGCATGCACAGACGCTACTCCTTCATGGGCCCCTGTGATCAATGTATTTCTGGGATCCGAGTTGGGAATCAATTTCTCCCCAACTTCAGGAATTTTCACATAAGGAACCTTATCGGGACTTAAGTGGTATGTGTACTTCGAAGGGAACCCCTTAGGATGTTTACTTCCCTTCTCAGTGACAGCAACAGCAGCCAAGATATCATCATCAATCTTACTGTTGGACCGTGTAACTGCTGCAACCAAATATGTTGATACCGCAGATTTCGCTGCTTCATCAGCCAGCGAGTTGCCAACAGCGTGGACTCCAACGCGCTGAGGACCAAGAGTATGAATTACAAACACCAGTGGCAACTGCTCTTGAAGCTCAGCCACTCGGACCCAGATCATTTTATGTTTTATTGTGCTACCCTTGGAATCAAGAAAATCATTCTGAATCCAAAAGAACAAGTTTTCATTGTAAGACTGGACACAGTATTAAGAATCACTTACAATAAGTGTCGTCACACTAGGATCTGCGTACTCTAATGCAAGCATCAGAGCACAAAGCTCTGCCAATTGTGCGGTGCAGTCCCCTAGAGTCTGCGTGTGCACGACTCTGGCTTGAACTCAATGTTCACCATGGCACCTACCACAATGGCGCATGCGGAAACGTAGGGGTGTTTAGAACCATGCGCAACCTGCGCCAAAACATCAGTGTATATGATGCATGGAAATCCTCTAAAGGCCGCATAGCCAAAGGTGCAGGATGTACAAATTCTTATTGCAAAAACTCCTGCGACCATAAGGAGGCATCAAAAATAAACGTGACATCCGGAGATGTCAAAGAAGCAGCCCATTATATTCACCAAGGGTGCAAAGCTTTAGAATTAGGTACACTAGCTTTCGTAACTGCTTCCAAAGCAGGACACAGGGTAACAACCAACATGCGTTTTTCCTGTGACAGAGCACGTTCTTTAAGAATCGCCATCTGCACAGCCGTTAAAACTTTCTCCACAGTGGAAAATCGCATTTCAGCAGAAGTGTACAAGTGTGACTTGTAGGCAATAGGTACTGTGTCTCCTTCGTTAAAAGTAAGGTATGTGAAACCCACCGTCCCAGGGATGATTCTTATCACCAGGTTGCTGTGGTTGTCACAAGTCAATAAGTATTTAGAAGCGAGCAGATCAGCCTGCAAAGATTGCAGAATAGCTGAGTGTTCTGGCAGCCAGCATGATTTGGTAAAATTAGGTTGTATCAAAGCATACAAAGGCATAATCCAGAATTTATGTCCTTCCGAAATTCAAAAAACCCAGCAAAGACTGTAATTTTTTCAGAGTTGTCGGAGCGCGCAGTTGTGCGCATTTCTCCAGGAAGTGAGGGGCCAATCCTTGACCTTCATTGTTGAGCCCGTAGCCCAGAAACAATACTGTGTACTCTTCAATGTGCGACTTTGCAAAGTTGAATTTGTAACCGAAGTCCGCAAAGCTACAAATTATACGGTCAACTTGACACAGATGCTCCCAAAGTTCATCGTCTGTGAGATAAATGTCATCCACATACGAGCATGCATCAGGGTCTGTTCTCTCTAAGAGAGAGACTATGTGGGCAGCAAATACCCCAGGACTATTTTTATAGCCCATTGGTTAACGTCGAAATTGTTTTTGTACACCGCCGCTAGTAAAGCTAGTCCATTGGGAACTTAGACCATCCAAATGGTGGGCATAAAAAATGTTGGAAATGTCAAACGTGGTTTTAAACCGCTTACACACAAGACTATCCACTAAGGCAGAGCCGTGAGTATTTTGTACTCCAAAAGTACGGCAATGCGAGTTTAAATGCCGGTAATCCAATACCAAACGATATGAACCATCAAGCTTGGTCACAGTAAAAAGAGGGTTATTCATTGGTGACACACAAGTTTCAATCACTCCCTGATATTCCAATTGTTCAAGGATTTCTGCAACTGAAGCCTTAGCTTCACATCTAATGGGATACTGAGGTTGAGGCTGCGGCTGCGACCGCAAAGGTATTTCTTGGTGTGGGGAAAATTTACCCCAACCACAGTGTGTACGGTACAAAGCCGGCGCAAGGGCTATAGCCCACTCTTCTGCAAAATTCAGCACATGCTTCTTAGAGACCGTGTGCGCGAAACTAGGGAGGATCACCTGCTCCCCTCTTGGAGCTGCGAGAACAAAATGTGGGGGCCAGTCAGCCTCCGCTAACAAAATGTCATAGGTAGTTGTAAGATTCTCCCAAAATACCCCTTTTATGGTACCTTGTATGTCACCTTCAATGAACAGGACTATTTCATAAAGTCTATCAAGGGGAGCTACTCTAGTGTCAGCCGTCTCCACATCAACATAACGGTCAGTCGCTGTCACCTCCAGTAGTGGACGCAAGGCCTCTCGCACTATAGTAATCTCCGCCACGCTGTCCAGCAAGTTTAGAGCCCATGTCTGATTCTGAAGCTGCGTTCTCACTATCTGTGGCATATCTCGCTGATAAAGCGGCGACTTTCTTTTTCTGAAACTGGGGTCTCTTTGGTGTAGAATTGTCCTGCTTGCCTTTGCCGTCTCTCGGGCGGGGCTGGTCGTGTCCTTGCTGGCCACCCCGACCCCTGCTGCCTCCTCCACCACCGGTCGATAAGGCCGATGACTCCTAAAAAAGAACGAGGAGAGCGTTGATCAGAAACATGAAATCGATCAGGTAATTTTATCATCGCGCGATCGCGCAAGTCATAAACACGTTCTGGGGGCGCAGGCAATGGAGACGCAGGACGATACTCCTGTCTCTGCTGTTGTTGCTTTCCATGTTTTTGTTTTTTCGGCCAATTTTGTTTTTTGGTCTTGGGCTGTTCGTCAGTTTCTGACTTCTGCCCTTGGGGTTGTTTTTTCTCTTTAGTAGAAAAAGGCTTGAGACCCCTACTATTGCGGCCCAAGGTTTTATAAGCCGCCACAATAATCCTTGCCAACTGTCAGGGTTTCTCGGCGTCGCGAATTGCCTGCAAAGCATTGGCTACCTGAAAGTTCACTGCATCCCCCTTGACATTAGCAAGTATGAGATCGGAAACCACATCAAAGGTGCCACAGAGGCACATACCCAATTCAACAGCAGCCTCAGGTCCGTGCTCACCCTGAACCCGTTTAAGGACCGTCGGCAGGACAGTCATAGATGGAGTGCCATAACACCTCGTATAGACCACCGCAAATGTTTTACCTCAGGTCTCACAGTCACTAATTTCAGGGGTCAAGTCTTTCGGTAAGCTAATTGTCAGAATCCTGTGTTTTTCACCAGGAGTCGTGTTAGGAAAAACCGCTTCCAGCTGGTCAAACTTCTCGGCAAGCCAGAAAGGAAAATCATCCTTTTCCTGGGGGCGCTTGCCCATCACAGTGTTGACCATAACAGGACTAAGCTTTATTCTGCCTTGTCCGGCAGGAAGCGCCGCACCACCCGGGGCCCTGCCCGGGAGATTACGGGTTATGTATTGCACTAACAACCTAATCACACTAATTGCAACTACATGTAGTCGTCGTAACTCAATCACGGTACATGCTCCGTGTTGAGGATGAGGTGTAAATCTAGCCAAAACAGGCCAACTTGCTCCTGGAATGGACAAAGGACCTAACCTCGGAGCTGCCAAAGAAAGGGGTAGGGCGCCATCAAACCAAACGCGGTGCTGCCAAGAATCTACAGGAATTTCCTGTTCCCTATATGGAGCATATTCCTGTGGCACAGCTGTGAGAGTGTACGTGTGGAACACATTAGTATTTGCGTTCACAGCTGGGAAGGTCCCCCACAAGTAAAAACTTCTTATGAGTAAGCCACCTCTGCACTCACTACCACAATCACGGCCATGCCATCCACGGGAACATTATAAGTCTGCGAATGATTGCGCACCGCATTGCGACTATGTTGCGGAATGTTCACCGCGGCCATAGCGACACAGAAAGAACGAGGTACAAAGTAAACCTTGTAGCACAACTGGGTAGTAATTCAAGGAAACCATTCGAGTTTGAAAATACCTATACGGATATAGATATGTTTGTCCGACTCCACCGTTAACCGGAAACAATAGTGAAGGGGTTAAGGACTGAATATTGTACTACTCAAGTGTCATGTAATAGGGCCACCAACATTGGGCGCCGTGTCGCAGGGATTCCGTTCTCATACAGAACTGTGCATAGAGACTTGGAACCTCAGTGAATTAGGGTGTACCAAAACTCACCTTAGTACCCAAAATCCCCTACCAGACTAGCTACAGTGTCTCATTGGTTATCACAAATTCCCAATGCTTAGACAAACCAGAACATGGTTTTAGTACACCTCAGGTAACGTGGAACACATGAACACTCTTTCGTTATACAATCATTTCAATCCAGAACAAAGAGTAAATGAGGACGCGTGCACATTTGAAATGTTTATTTAGTAATGCAGTGTTCCCAAATGCAGTATCTTAGCTAATACAAGCAAACATATTATAAGAAACAAGGTAATCAGCATAGTCACTAGTCCATAGAATACAAAAGGTGAAAGCATGGTAAAATGCTAAAACGAATAGGGTTCAGCAACACCTAATCCTCACCCTCCCTAGCTAGTATATTATATTATATCTAAGAAGGTCTCTTTGGGTTTTAGCAGGCGGCCCCATACCTCAAGATCCTAGTGATAAGGGATCACATCATCTTCCACCAGCTCTCTGCATGCGAAGCACCATCAAGTGTGTGTGTGTATGCTCTGTGTAAAGCAATATAAAACCCGCCTAAAGCCAGAATTTGGCCGCAGCTGCATGTATGTTATGTCTAGGAACGTGCGAAGATCAGACCTCACAACAACCACTGAGTTGAGATATCCTTAAAGGTTTCAGCACTCACTGTACAGACACAGCTCACCAAGCAAGGCTGATATCAGAGTAACAACATATTATTCTTGCGTGAAGCAAAACACTCTACTGTGCTCAAAGCTAAGGCAACAGATATGTGTCGTGTGCAGAAGCAGCAGAAAGGTAAAATGGCATTTAACCTCCTAATGAGATCATGCTAACTTAACAAAGCATATAGGCAAAGCATATCTCTATATGACACTACTGCCTGCCGAAGTTTAAAGATTTTCTCCCTCCCATGTTTAGCTTGAGCGGCTGAATGGGGAATCATTTGCTCGCAGAGGGCTGCCTTAAACCCACCCCAAACTGAAAAGATTTCTGCTGTATTCTCATTTATCTTAAAACATTCGGCAATCCACTCCAATGTGTCAGTCACCCATTGAGGGTCCTGCAGGAGGAGATGATCCATCTACCACCTGGGTCTTGGCCTCCTGCATTCCTCAATTTCAACTTCAAGTTCAATAAGGGAGTGGTCAGAAAATGGATTTATCTCTATTTCAGAGCTCGTATAGCCCAAAGATTGAGATATTAAAAATAAATCAATTCTGGATGCTGTGTGGAATTGATTAGAATAGCAGGAAAATTCCAACTTTGTTGGATTGGCATCACACCAAGGGTCTATCAAAATATGGTCCTGTTTTAATACTTCTATCATTTTCTTGATTTGGGGTTTTAGTTCTTTTTCATTTTTATTCAAAGTTTCTTTCTTTAAATTATGAATAAAATTAAAATCCCCAACCAAAATTATCTTCCCCGGTACCCCCCTAAGTATCTCACTAATTTTAGGCAGGGCTGTGGTGTCATCGAGGAAAAGACCATAATATTTAAGAATATTTAGTATTGTGCCATCTAATTTGGCCTCAACCCAGATCCATATTTCTGTGGGATCACTCAGAATTTGGCCAAATTCCCAGGGAAGACCCCTGCAGAAATATATAGCTACCCCTGCCCTACTGAAGCAAATAAGGCATGTGAGTACCATCCAGGAAGGAATAGACTTGGGAAATTAGTTTTTAAATGTGTTTACTGCAAGAATATAACCTGGGGTGTAGAGGAAGCTAACCATCTAATCAATGCTCCATATTTATGTTTATTTAGTATCCCATTGACATTAACGGAAAAATACAGCACTTGTCATTTTTGACAATAGATCTATAAAATATACCAACTACCTCAAAAACTCTCACAATCCTGACAATCTTTCTGTAATTTCCCAGCTACTGCTCATTTTACTACTGATGTTACTCTCCCCCTCCTCCCCTCCCGAAAAATGTGTTCCCCTCAAATCCCGCAACCCACATTTTACCCATTCTACTCATGGGGTGCCCTGACCCTGCACCCTCAGTGACCAGCCCCACCTACACAAAGGAAGTACTCCACAGTGGACACAAATTTAAAGCAGCTTCATCTTAAAGCAGTGATTTCTTTCAGAATCTCCTGGGCTGGCTCCTGCTGTGTCCCGGGGTGTCCATCCCACCCTCCCATAACAACAAAATCTGATCTCTCTTTCAAAATCTAAATCAGATTGCTTTGTCAAACGCATAGAAGTTGTGTACCAAAGGCGCTGGAGTCGCTCACCTTACAGATTATGAGTCGTGCATCCAGTGCTTGCACACCAGGGGGCGGCACTGAGCGCTGTGCTTGGAGCGGGACTTCTAATTTTACTGTAAAAAAATTGCCCCGATCAGTAATTTCTAATATCCACGTGGACCCTATCCCCCGGGTCTTATAAAAAATGTTGGGGACTGTGGGGGGAGCCACAATGCCCCCACGGTCCAGCTGGCTCCCCACATCCTTCGGGAGCCAGCATTGCTTTTCCACATGGGGAGATGCTATCTTGCATGTGGAAAAGCAATCTGGTTTGGATTTTGAAAGTGAGAACAGATTTCACTGCTCTGTCTTTCACAATCCAAAGCAAGTTTGCTATGGGTGGAAGGGAGCCGCAAGACTCCAGCCCTCTCATAGCAAACAGCAGTGTCTCGGGGGTAGGCACCCCGGGGCACTGCTGGAGGCGGCCCTGGGAAGTGGCAGTCCCCAGGGACCTCGAGGGCCCCAGGCGGAGGACAACACAGCCTGCCTCCCACAATACACAAATCCCCGGGGCTGGTGGTTGCCGGGCCTTGAGGGGGGTCGCTGAGGCCCCCACACTTCTAATTTTGCAGGGGGGTCCTGGGACACGAAAGTGGCGCAAGAGGGTTTTAAATCTTGTACACAGTGTTCTGTTTTACTTTGCTTTCCTATCTGTCATGTAGAGGATCCTGGGTAAATATAATGGTTTCTGTACAGCAAGTTCCTTTCAACTCTACCCCCAAACGGCTTACTACCTGTTACCATAGTAACAGTTCATGGAACACTTAAGTGAGCACAGAGGTTAAAAGTTCACCACAATATGTTGCTAATAGAAACAGTTACTGTGCTGGAGTTTTAAAAGTTTTTCATAGGAACCGTTAGTCGTAGCTATAGACTCTGGTAAAGAGCTGGTAAAGAGTTAGCCTCAGTATTATACTTCAAGTTATAAATATTACTTCAATTTTTAAATGTTTTTTAACTGTATTATTATCACACTAAATAATAGTGAAATGTTGTCAAAAAAAGAAGACGTATATATTCTATTTTTAATTAACTTTTTTTAAAACAACAATAAATAACTAGAAATGTAACTTAAAGATAACAATGTATTAAATAACTAGAAACCAATCAATCAATCATAACATTTGATTAGCGCGCTACTCACCCGGAAGGGTCTCAAGGTGCTGGGGGAGAGGGGTTCGTTACTGCTCGAAAAGCCAGGTCTTGAGTTGCTTTCTGAAGGAGAGATGGTCCTGGGTCAGCCGAAGGTGGATGGGGAGGGAGTTTCAAGTCTTGGCTGCCAGGTAGGAGAAGGTTGTTCCCCCGGCGGTGGCTCTGCCGATGCGTGGTACGGCGGCGAGGGCGAGGCTGGTCGATCGTAGCTGGCGGGCGGGCGTGTAGAAGGTCAGGCGGCTGTTGAGGTACTTGGGGCCCAGGTCGTGGAGAGCCTTGTGTGCGTGGGTGAGGAGTCTGAATGTGATCCTCTTGCTGACGGGGAGCCAGTGCAGGTCTCTCAGGTGGCCAGAGATGTGGCTGTGTCGGGGGACTTCCAGGACGAGACGTGCGGAGGCGTTCTGGATGTCTTTTCTGAAGTTTGGCCGTGGTCCCGGCGTAGAGGTTGTTTCCGTAGTCCAGTCGGCTGGTGACGAGTGCCTGGGTGACCGTCTTCCTGGTTTCAGTGGGGATCCATCAGAAGATCTTTCGGAGCATTCGCAGGGTGTTGAAGCACGATGATGAGATGGCGTTGACTTGTCTGGTCATCGAGAGGGAGGAGCCCAGAATGAAGCCCAGGTTACGTGCGTGGTCTGTTGGCTTGGGAGCGGTGCCCAGGGCAGGGGGCCACCAGGAGTCATCCCAGGCAGAGGGCGGTGCTCCCAGGATGAGGACTCCCGTCTTGTCTGAGTTCAGTTTTAGGCGGCTGTTCTGCATCCACTCAGCGACGTCTTTCATCCTTTCGTGTAGGCTGGTTCTGGCGGTGGCAGGGTCGTTGGTTAGGGAGAGGATCAGCTGGGTGTCGTCGGCGTAGTTCAAGTTCAAGTTCAAGGATTTATATAGCGCACTACTCACCCAGAGGGTCTCAAGGCGCTTGGGGAAGGGGGGTTCAATCCTTGTCGAATAGCCAGGTTTTAAGTTCTTTTCTGAAGAAGATGTGGTTTTGAGTAAGGCGGAGGTGAGTGGGGAGTGAGTTCCAGGTCTTGGCCGCCAGGAAGGAGAAGGATCTGCCACCCATGGTGGATTTTCGGATGCGCGGGACTGCGGCGAGGGCTTGATTGGACGATCTCAGTTCGCGGGTGGGTGTGTAGAAGGACAGTCGAGTGTTGAGGCATTCGGGTCCTAGTTTGTAGAGGGCCTTGTGTGCGTGGGTGAGAAGACGGAATGTGATTCTCTTGTTGACGGGAAGCCAGTGGAGGTCTTTTAGGTGTCCGTTGATGTGATCTTGGTGAGGGATGTCCAATATGAGTCTCGCTCGTTGGAGTTTTTTCTGTAATTTTGCTGTGATTCCGGCGTATAGTGTGTTACCATAATCCAGTCGACTCGTGACCAGTGCGTGGGTGACAGTCTTTCTTGTATCGAGGGGGATCCAGCGGAAGATCTTTTTGAGAATAGGAAGTACGTTGAAGCAGGAGGATGAGACTGCGTTGACTTGTCTGGACATCGAGAGAGAGGAGTCTAGGATGAAGCCCAGGTTGCGTGCGTGGTCTGTGGGTGTGGGTGCTGTGCCCAGAGCGGAAGGCCACCAAGAGTCGTCCCAGGCAGAGGGGGAAGATCCTAGGATGAGCACCTCCGTTTGGTCAGAGTTGAGTTTTAGGCGGCTATGTTTCATCCATTCTGCTACTTCTTTCATGCCTTCGTGAAGATTGGTTTTGGCGGTGTTAGGGTCTTTGGTGAGGGAAAGGATTAACTGGGTGTCGTCGGCGTAAGAGATGATGTTAAGGTTGTGTTCACGCGCGATGGAGGCGAGTGGACTCATGTAAATGTTGAAGAGGGTGGGACTGAGTGATGATCCTTGTGGTTCTCCACAGATGACTTCAGTGTCCTCTGAGTTGAATGGGGGAAGGCGGACTCTTTGAGTTCTCCCGGCGAGGAATGAGATGATCCAGCTCAAGGCTTTTTCTTGTATGCCGATGTTGCTGAGGCGTTGTATAAGGGTGCTGTGGCAGACTGTGTCGAAAGCTGCGGAGAGGTCGAGTAGAATGAGGGCCGCTGTTTCTCCGTTATCCAGTAGTGTTCGGATGTCGTCTGTCGCTGCAATGAGGGCGGTTTCGGTGCTGTGTTTGGCTCGAAATCCGGACTGAGAGGGATCGAGGGAGTTATTGGATTCAAGGAAGGCGGCGAGCTGGCTGTTGACGGCTTTCTCAATGACTTTGGTGGGGAAGGGGAGGAGGGATATGGGTCGGTAGTTTTTAAGTTCAGAGGGGTCCGCTGTGGGTTTCTTGTAGAGGGCGCTGAGTTCGGCGTGTTTCCAGCTTTCTGGGAAGGTGGCAGAGTTGAACGAGCAGTTGATGACATCACGGAGATGGGGTGCGATGATGGAGTCAGCTTTGTTGAAGATGTGGTGGGGGCAGGGGTCGGTTGGCGATCCAGCGTGGATTGAGTTCATTAGGCAGATGGTGTCTTCGGTGGTGATTGGGTTCCAGGCGCTGAGGTTGTTAGTTGGCGGTGTGGGAACTGAGGGGGGTGGGGAGGGTTGTTCGCAGGGAGTGTTCTCGAAGCTGTTGTGAATGTCGGCAATTTTGTTGTAGAAGAAGGAGGATAACGCATCGCAGAGGTCTTGGGAGGGAGTGATGTCGTTAGATGCTGCGGCGGGGTTGGTGAATTCTTTGACAATGTTGAAAAGTTCTTTGCTGTGGTGGGCGTTGTTGTCGAGACGATCCTTGAATGTTGATTTCTTGGTGGATCGAATCAGTTGGTGGTGTTTGCGGGTGGCTGCCTTGAGGGTGGCCATGTTGTCGGTGGTTGGGTTTTTTCTCCATGTTTTCTCTAGGGTGCGGCATAGCTTTAAGGTTATCATTGAACCAGGGAGCCTTTTTGCTGCCTGAATTGATCTGGTGCTTTTTCAGGGGTGCTAATTCGTCAGCGCTGTGGGTGATCCATTGCTTGAGTTTGGTGGCCGCTTGCTTTGGGTCCAATGAGAGGGTGGGAGGGTTTTGGTTGAGTGATGTGAGGAGTTGGTCGGAGGTGATTTTGTTCCAGTTTCTCCGAGGAATAGGTTGTGGGCGGTTGTGAGTCGAGGTGGTTTTGTAACTGAAGTGAACACAGCTGTGGTCCGTCCAATGGAGAGCTGTGGTGCGGTCGAAGGAAATGTGCTTGCTGGAAGTGAAGATAGGGTCGAGCGTGTGTCCGGCTACATGGGTGGGGGTGTCAACAAGTTGTTTGAGCCCGAGATTGGCCAGGTTGTCCAGAAGGGAGTTGGTGTTGCTGTTGTGTTTGTTTTCAAGGTGGAAGTTGAGGTCTCATAATAGAATGTAGTTCTCGGAGGCAAGGGCATGTGGGCAGATGAAGTCAGTGATGTCATCGCTGAATTGAGTGCCGGTTCCTGGAGGCCTGTAGATGAGGGTGCCTCTAAGTGTGGACCTATGGTCGGTGTGGATCTGGAAGTGGGGATGTTCGGCGGTTGCAAGATTATCGTCGAAGCTGGTCGTGATTTTGATGGTGTTCCTATGGATGATGGCGATGCCTCCTCCTGTTTGGTTGGTGCGGTCTTTTCGGATGATCTTGTAAGCGTCCGGTATGGCTATAGCGATGTCGGGTGCTGATGATGTGTTCATCCATGTTTCTGTAAGGAAGGCGATGTCCGGTGACGCAGTGTCGAGTAGGTCCCAGAGTTCAGTTGCGTGTCTGTGAACCGAGCGGGTGTTCAGCAGGATGCACTCCAGGCGGTTAGAGTCGGAGCTATGTTTGGAGGAAGTGGATTTGGTGAGGGTCCTGAAGCAGGTGAACTTGCAGGTGTGACAGGCGAATGGGCCGTGGGTACGTCTTGGGGTGGCTTCGCAGCATTGTGGTGTGCGTCCGGGGTTGAGGGCGAGGAGAGTTGCGGCATCATATGTGAATCTAGTGGGCTGGGTACGGCGGGGGCCAGGGGGTCTGGCGCAGGGCACGGTCCAGGCGAGGACGGGCGTAGACGGGCTTACCTTTGGCACACCTTCGGCGCGCGTTGGGCGCGACCGCTGCGCGTGAATTCTGCGCGCAAATGCATCTGTCATAAATGGTTTGCGGGGTGGAGGGGCGAGGGAGGGTCAGCTGGGAGGCGGGAGCAGGGCGGAGCTACGGGCTGGGAGGCACAGTCACAAGATGGCGGCAAAAACAAACGAGAACACGGGGCGAGTGCGTGTGAGCAAGCAGGCAAGGATCCTCACAGCATCCATAGCGGACCTCAAATTAAATTAAAGCGCTACAGCAAAATGCCAGCACGATCACCCAACAATGATTCAGGCACACATACAATGTGAAAGCACGAGCAGAACAGCAACGAACCAGGCACCAATCGTAACGCGCTGTAAACATGCAATAAGCGCTACGCTTTTAAATGATGCACAGAAAGATTGAAATGTCACAGAGCAGCAAAGCAGCCAAGCGCTACGATACCCTTTGGCCAGGGGAGCGTGGGGGAGCGACCGCTACTGCCAGAGACAGTACGGCGTAGGAGATGATGTTGAGGCGGACTCTCTGGGTTCTTCCGGCAAGGAACGAGATGATCCACTCCAGTGCCTTCTGTTGGATTCCGATGTTGATGAAGCGCTGCACTAGGGTGCGGTGGCAGACAGTGTTGAACGCTGTGGAGAGGTCCAGGAGGATGAGGGCCGCTGTTTCCCCGATGTCGTCAGTGGCTGCGATGAAGGCGGTTTCGATGCTGTGGTTGGCTCGGAAGCCAGACTGTGAGTGGTCGAGGGATCCGTTCGTCTCGGGGAAGGCGGCCAGCTGTCTGTTGGCGATCTTCTCGATGACTTTGGCAGGAAAAGAGAGGAGCGAGATGGGGCGGAAGTTCTTGAGGTCGGTGGGGTCCGCTGTTAGTTTCTTCAGGAGGGCACTGAGCTCGGCGTGCTTCCAGCTCTCCGGGAAGGTGGCGGTGTTGAAGGAGGTGTTGATGATGTCCCGGAGTTGGGGTGCAGTGATGGAGTCGGCCTTGTTGAAGACGTGGTGGGGGCAGGGGTTGGTAGGGTATTCGGAGTGGATAGTGTTCATTGTGCGGGTGGTGTCTTCGGTGCTGACCGGAGTCCAGGCGCATAGGGTGGTGGTGTGGGGCGTTGGTTTGGTGGTTGGGTGCGTGGTAGGTGCGCCGAAGCTGTTGTGTATTTCGGCGATCTTCCGGTGGAAGAACGAGGCGAGAGAGTCGCAGAGGTCTTGCGAGGGAGTGATGTCGTTGTTTCCGGCGCTGGGGTTGGAGAGCTCTTTGATGATGCTGAAGAGTTCCTTGCTGTTGTGGGCGATGTTGTCCAGTCGTTCTTTGAATGTTGTCTTCTTGGTGGTGCGGATCAGCTGGTGGTGTTTGCGGGTGGCGTGCTTGAGGGCAGTCCTGTTGTCTGTGGTCTGGTCATTGCGCCAGGCTTTCTCGAGGGTGCGGCAGTTCTTCTTAGAGTTATTAAGTTCGTTGGTGAACCAAGAGGCTTTCTTGCTGCCGGGTCAGCTGGGAGGGGTCTTCAGTGGTGTGAGGTTGTGTGCGCAGTTGGTGAGCCACTGTGTGAGGTTGCTGGCTGCTTCGTTGGGGTCCGTTGTGCTGGCGGGATGGTTCTGGCTGAGGGAGGCGGTCAGCTGGTTGGCGGTGATCTTGTTCCAGTTCCTGCGAGAAACCTGTTGTGGGTGGTGGTGGGTCGTGGTTTTTCTGAAGCTGAAGTGGACGCAGCTGTGATCAGTCCAATGAAGTCCGGTGGAGTGGCTGAAGGAGATGTACTTGCTGGAGGAGAAGACTGAGTCAAGCGTGTAGCCGCTGTAGTGGGTGGGGGTGTTCACCAGTTGCTTGAGTCCGAGGTTGGTGAGGTTGTCCAGCAGGGTGGAGGTCTTGCTGTCCTTGCTGTTCTCCAGGTGGAAGTTGAGGTCCCCTAGGAGGATGTAGTCTGAGGAACTGAGGGCGTGCGGGCTGATGAAGTCTGCGATGTCTTCGCTGAATTGTGTGCATGGTCCCGGGGGTCTGTAGATCAGGGTGCCTCTGAGTGTGGTCTGGGGGTCGGTGTGTATCTGGAAGTGGAGGTGTTCGGCGGCGGTGAAGGTGTCATCGGAGTTAGTCGTGATGCGGATGATGTTCTTGTGTGTGATGGCGATGCCTCCTGCAGTCTGGTTGACGCGGTCCCTCCGGGTGATCTTGTATCCGTCCGGGATGGTGATGGCGATGTCGTGCGCTGAGGAGGCGTTCATCCAGGTTTCCGTGAAGAAGGCGACGTCTGGTGATGTTGTATCGAGGAGGTTCCAGAGTTCGATGGCGTGCCTGTGGACGGAGCGGGTGTTGATCAGGATGCACTTGAGGTGTTTGCTGCTGGTGCTCGGCTTGGCGGGTGTGGTGCAGGTCCGGAGGCAGGAAAATTTGCAGGCTTGGCAGGTGAAGGGTCTGTGGGTGCGTTTCTGGGTGGCTCAGTAGCAGGTGGGCTTTCAGTCGGGGTTGAGTGCGTAGAGGGTGGCGGTGTCGTAGGTCCGTCGTGTGGGCTGGCAACCGCGGTGCCAGGGGTCCTGGCGCTGGGCGGTCCAGGCACAGACGGGCGCAGACGGGCTTGCCTTTGGTGCACCTTAGGCGCGCAATCGGCGCGTCCGCTGCGCTGGCTCGCTGCACGTACACGTTGACTCCGCCATAAAGGGTGAAGTGGGAGGGAGGAGCAGCTGGGAGGTGGGAGCGGGGCGGTGAATGGGGGTAGAGAAAGAAAAAGGGGCGGGCCGTAAGGGAGCAGCGGCGGGGGGAGAGGAGAGCAGGAAAAACGGGTGAGGGGGCAGGTTCAGAGGACAAACGGGCAGTACAATGAGCACAGAGACAAGGCAAGACACAAAATACAGGACCAAAATACAAAATGCAATACAAAATACAATAATTAGCAGGGGCGGCGACAAAACGCAGGCGGAGACAGCCGAAGGAACCCAAAAGCACAGCTGCAGGGCAGCGGCGAACTCGAGACAGCAGCGGGGAGCCTGGCACACTCACGGGGAGTCACGCAGTGTGTGGAGCGACCGGCCCTGAAGCAGGGTCAGGGGTCGCCCCTTGTTTAATTGTTTAAAAAACAATTAAACAAAATGTGATATGGACTCCAATAGAAATAGGGTAAGTAATCTGCAAAACAAAAATGAAAATAAGTGTTCAAAATTAGATCTAAATGAGGTCAAACATTACAAGTTAAGGTAATACTTGGCGATATTTTTATAATTTGCACGTCTGCAGTGTGCCTGATACATTCCACTTCTCTTATAGGCCCAAGAGGTGTACGAAAGTGCCTACTGCGTCAGATTTACAGTATGGACCAACAGGTCTTTAAAATGATTCAGAGATGAGACAGAATTAGGTAAGAGATCAAGTCATTATGCAGAAAAATATGCTTATTTACAAGCCCCTTGCACTACTTTTGCGTTACTTTTCCCATGTTAAAAGTGACACAAAAGTAGTGCAAGGGGCTTGTAAATAAGCTCTTTTATTTCTAATGCATTTAATCAGAGGCATTGTATATCTAGGCTGCTCTGCTTACCTTGTGTAAACACTGTGACCAACAGAGTTCACAACTTGAACTCAGCTTTGGTTCTACACAGCAGAGTGGACAGCAGTGTCCATAACTGAGAAAGAGAAAGAAAAATGATTTGAGAGAGAGTGAGAGAGAGAAAGAGAGAAAAACCGACAATAAAACTGTGAGAGCGAAAGTTATAGACAGAGCAGTGAATACTGGAGAAAATACTCGTAGCTCACCTTTTGCCTCTGTTTTGTGTCAAAGCACGTGCTGGTTCATAGTGCCCCCTCCAGTTTAGTGATCTGAAAGATAGTATATAGAGTTCATAATAGCATAGTACATACAACTGCACAAGTATTGTTTTGGTTTATTTATTTGTAAACTCAGGATAATGTACTTCCACTGTAAGGAGGTGTCTGTGCGCTGTTTTTCTTCCGAAGTAGTATATGCCATGCACTCCCACTGCAAAGTGGCGAGTTCTTAATATTGCATACCTAGACTGTTGCACCCCATTGACTCGCAGATTCCCGAGGTGAGTGTTTTTCTTGGGAAGTCAGAGGCAGATTTAGAAGCTCCTTGCGCCACTTTTCCCATGTTAAAAGTGACACAAAAGTGGTGGCAGGGGCTTGTAGATCTGCCCCTCAGACTGTTGTAACCTATCCTCACTGCTGGGAGGTAATTGTACATTCCTACCCAGTGAAGCTGCTGCACACTACCCACTCTCTCCTTTCACAGATGATGTCATTGTTTCGTAAACAAGCTTCTCAGACGTTGTAACGATGGCCACACATCATCGCAGAATCCACAAACGTAGAGCTTTGTAGGTGTTTTGGGGGGATGAAGCCAATTTGTGAAACACAACCTGTAAGATAATAAAAAGGAAGTTTACATTGTGTGTCATTTGTTTATCAAAGGAGAGAGGAAGTGAGAGAGTGACTGAAAAGGATATGCACAGCTCACCTTTCTGTCACCGGTGTGTTTTTTACAGCGTGCCTGGACATAATGCACTCTGAAGCTCTACATCCAAAAGATAGTAAAAGAAAGATGTTATGATTGCTATTTGTAACTATCTTAATGTGGAGTACAATAACATTGCCCTATCACACACCTTCCCTCCCGTATTTAAAAATAACTATTTGTACAGCTTATATTCCGGACGTTTGACCGATTATAAAAACGTTCCTGCAATTGGAAAAAAATATATATAGATGCAATAAGATATGGTATATAGGACTGCGTATGCCTAAATTGCTGCTTTGGCTTTTTGTATCCAGTCTGCTGCAGCCCATCGACTCCTTATGATGCACACCCAGGCCTCACTGCTCACCTTTTCGTGGATAGGACACCTTCTACATCATGCAGTCCTGCTCTGCCACCAAGAAATCTGACATATGGTGCAGAGTCTTGATATCAGTATGGCTAACGACAGACTCGTGCTCCCATCATCATTGCATGTTCCTCACCCACTCAGTCCTTCCGGTACCACTAACTCAGTGACCAAAGAGGCCACGCATGTAGTGGTGGGCCCTTGTACTCGGTGGTTCGGGCCTACATGAGGCATCCAAACCACTAGGACGGGCCATCTCAGTGTTTGGGAAGGGAGCACCTCTAAAATGGTGCAGAGCACGTGCGCCCCGTCTTTTCTATTGGTACGGTCAGGTGTGTAGTGATGCATGTGCTGGCTGGGTGTGGTGTGGGTGTATACCAGCCATGAGGGAGTGTGTGTGTGCCAACTAGACAACTAGACATGTAACTAAGAAATCACTACAATGGAAATCTGGGCAATGTTTTGTTTTTGGTTTTTCCTGGTAGCGTAAGTGGAGTGGGCTGGCCTGACATATGCCAGTGCTAGGCGAGGCACTGAACCATGATTCTAGAGCTTTGGGCATGATTCCGTTGTTAGCAGTATGAAAAATCAAGTGAATTGGGTGTCCGTTTTGTAGTGCTAACGTCACCCGGTTCCTAAAAGCAAATGTGTCATTATATCTGTAAAGTTCCACAACTTGGCCCACATGGAAGGTACGGGGTATCACTGACTCTATATTCGTTCATAGTTGCATACATAAAAGATGGTGGACATGACGAATTTTGTGATTATAAATGTTTGTTGTACATTCATTGGAGTGTTGTAGCTGTAGTAATACAGGGCTGTGAAAGGTTTAAGTTGAAGTTTCTGGCACATGAAGAGCAGCTAATATATATATGAATGTGGTTATTCAAGTGCACTGTAGAACTTGGTGCTGGAAATCAGTGTTCGAGGCTCGGAGTTGAGTCCACATCTTGTTATTGTTGAGTAATGACGTAATGTAAGCATGCCTGAAAATGTACTGTAAATACAGTGCTCATGTAAATTGCTGATATATTTTTGAGTTGATTTTGCGCTATATAAATATGCACAAAAAAAAGAGGAATAGCCCACAAATACTGTCAGAGGTAAGATGGTTGTATACGCTATTTGTAGGACAATATAATACGTTAGGGCGCAGGAGGAGCAGTTTACAAACATAATAAATACTAAGACACAGATAGATAGTTGAAGTGGGTATGGGCACGTGTGCTCGACTCCATTGTATTATGTTGCTGTTGGTAACAAGTTGGATAGTAATCTTGATATCATACAAAGATATTTAATCCTGAACGGTTTATGACTTCTGCTGTACAAAGGTAGGAGCACTGTATGTGAAATAATGCACAGAAGATTCTATTGTAAAGAATTCATGAGTTGTGGTACACTGAGGTAGGGGCGGTTTGTGTGGAGCCTGCGATGATGCATGGTTCAGGTTGACAGCACTGGTAAAAATGTGTTTTGACTATTGAATTTTGCCTTAACAAGGGTACGTGGTGATTATTTACAGTGTACTAAATTAGTGGTACGTCTGGTGTTTAGCGTGTGCTCACCCTGCGATGATGCGTGGTCTGAGCGGGCTGCACTGAAACCATTCACTGGACTATATGAACTTTGAGGGGAGCGAAAAAAACTAGCATCGATGGTTATCAATTGCTTTGCAAACTAGGTGTACTGAATGCTCCCCATAACAAATGAAACTATTTTATTTCATGCAGTGCATTCTAACTTTAACAAATTAGGGACATATATCTGGTGGCGATGTTGAAGGTGGAGGTACATTTTGGCGTAATCTTCTACATTCTTTGTGACCATAGTTCACAGGATGCAACGATTGAAGGTGCTTGCGCATACTAGCAGTACAACAGCACTATTTTTTTCTCTGCTTTAAATAAATCGAGGCTGAATTTAATACTGTCTGTAGTGTAGATCAAAAGGTAAATTTAAGTTCTGTACCCTACTGTCTACAATGTACATAAAAACTACTAGTCAGTACAGTTATAGAAGAATGCTTTTTTTTCACTTATTTTAACAAAATCTGAATGCATACAGTATAATTGTCTCTGCATTAAATAAATCAAGGTTGAATTCCCTACTCTATAGTGTAGATGCAAAGGTGAATTCAAGTTGTAAACCCTGCTGTTTGCAGTGTAGATCTTAGGGTGGAGTGCATCATCTGCAATCATGATTGAAGTGGAAGATTGAACATGTATGCAGCGTGAATTTTATTATTAAACTAAATCTATAAGTGATATATTACATTTTTGAAGGAAGAATACTAAATAAATATTGTGTAGGGTTTGATAGGTGTTATACTTAGTTTGGTTTCCACTGAATCAGTGGTACCTGTAAACAACAAGGTTCTGTGGAGCCTGTGATGATGTGAGGTCTGGGCAGGCCGTACTGATAGTAATGTTTTTTGTCTTTCGAATTCTGGCTTAGTAAGGCCACGTGGCAATTTTGTGTAGGTTTTATGGATGATTTTTGGTGCACTGAGTTAGTAGTACCTTTGGCGTGTACGCATCTTGCGATGATGTGTGGTCGGGGGGCACAGTAATTGGAGTGTAGATCGAAGGCACTACTCGATACAAACATCGATGAATGCTTTTTTGTCTCAGTTAACAACATCTGAGGGCACAGTACAATTGTTTCTGCCTTAAATAAATCGAGAATGAATTTAATATTGTCTGTAGAGCTAAAGAGGCACTCGTACGAAGTTGTGAACCCTGCGGGTCGTAGAGTAGATTGAAGGCAGTAGTTGATACAGACAACAAGGAATTTTTTTTGTCACATACTTTAACAAAATCTGAGGACACAGTACAATTGTCTCTGCCTTAAATAAATCCAGAATGAATTCAATGTTGCCTGTAGTGCTGATGCGCTCCTGGTATCAAGTGGTAAACTCTGTTGATCGCAGTGTACATTTAAAAGCAGTACTCAGTAAAGACATTGAGGAATGTTTTTGTTGCATCCTTTAACAAAATTGTCTCTGCCTTACATAAATCAAGGCTAACTTCAATGATGTCCGTAGTATAGATGCAAAACTGAATTCATATTGTGAACCCTGCTGTCTGCAGTGTAGATTGAAGGCAGTAGTTGTACAGACATCAAGGAATGCTTTCTTTGTCACATACGTTTACATCTGACTACACAGTAGAATTGCCTCTGCCTTAAATAAATAGAGAATGAATTTAATATTGTCAATAGAGCTGATGCACTTCTGTTATCAAGTAGTGAACTCTGTTGATCGCAGTGTACATTTGAAGGCAGTACTTTGTACAGACATTGAGGAATGTATTTTGTGGCATCCATTAACAAACTTCTCTCTGCCTTACATGAACCAAGGCTAACTTGAATGCTGTCCGTAGTGTAGATGGAAAGCTGAATTCAAGTTGTGAACCCTGTTGTACGCAGTGTAGATTGAAGTCAGATGTTGACACAGACATGGACGAATGCTTTTTGTCACTTATGTAAACAAAATCTGAAGTCATACAGTACAATTGTCTCTGCATTAAATAAACAAAGGCTGAATTTCCTACTGTTCAAACTTGAACAAAATCTGAGGACATAGTTAAATTGTCTTTGCTTTAAATAAATCAAGACTGAATTCAATGTTTCCTGTATTGCTGATGCGCAACTGGTATCAAGTTGTCAATTCTACTGACCGCGGTGTAAATTGAAGGCAGTACTCAGCACAGATACCGACGACAAATTTACATCCAAAGTTGAATTCAAGTTGTAAATCCTGCTGTTCCCAGTGTAGATCGAAGGCAGTAGTTGATACAGACATAAGTCTGCGGTGCTGTGGCGCCGAGTTCGCAATTGGCCTGTATCGAGAAGGCACGTGGTCATGGCGGCAGCCACATGGCAGGGTAAGGACCTTCACTGTGGCAGAGTCTTTTCTCTTTGCAGAAGTGAACCAAGCCCAAGGCGTAAACTAATTATTTATAGTCTTACGCTGGAGTTGCGTACGTTGCATCAGCCCACTCCACTTTTGCTTCAAGGGGGGACAACACAGCAATATGACGGAGATAATATGGTTGCGTCCACTATTCAGTACAGTACACGTATCAATGGTATATCTACACAAGGAAAAGTTTTAGTTTCCATAGTGAGTTGTGCATAGCATTTCACTGGTAGTCTTGGCATTGTGTATATTATTGTTGATGTGCGAGTTCCTTCCCTCATACATAGTTGGTTGCCACATCTCAAAACATTGAGCTAGTGTGCTGTTGAGGGGATATATTCTCTTGGGAAGCTCCGTTGTCCTGTTTTGCGCAGCCTCTGAGGTAGTAGAGGGGGAGGGGTCAGGAGGGGTGGTTGTAGTGGTAGTAGCGCTGGTTTATTGTGTTGGAAGTGTATAATAATACCTCTATCACATATTGCTCCTTAAATATGGGTGTGAGTTGGATGTAATTCACGCAGTACATAGTCAAGCTGTGCAAAACTCGTGCAATCTGTGACCGTCCTGTCTTCAACAAGAACGGTCGCTCCCCCCACCTCCTCTCCTCCGGTATCGTGCCTATTGCGATTGTGTGCCACAGTACTGCTTTGCATTTATTTGTATTTGTGTAGCGCTTCGAAGCGCTCGCCACTGCTGGGCATTGCTTTGCATTTTTGTTGACGTTTTTCATTGTGTGAGTTAATCTGCCTGCCTGCCGCCTAATGCGTAGCGCTTTTCCACTGCTGCCTTTAGAATCCTTGTGACTTAGCGCTTTATTGGCAATATAGCTCCTCGACCCTCGCAGCATTTGTTTGTTATTGCCAGTGCCATTTTGTTTAGCTTCTTGTTGGCCCGTCCCAGACCCTCCCTCCACCTCGCTTCCGCCTCCCAGCTGCCCCTCCCACGCTCCGCCCCCTCCTCTCTCCATTTAGGACAGATGGACCTACGCGCAGTGTCCACGCGCAGTGGTCGTGCTGAAGGTGCGCCAAAGGTAAGCCCGTCCACGCCCGTCCGCGCCTGGACCGCGCCCAGCGCCAGACCCCATGGTCCCCGCCGTACCCAGCCCACTAGACTCACTTATGATGCCGCATCTCTCCTCACCCTCAACTCCGGACGCACACCCCAATGCTGCGAAGCCACCCCAGGACGTACCCACGGCCCATTCGCCTGCCTCTCCTGCAAGTTCAACTGCTTCAGGACCCTCACCAAATCCACTTTCTCCATACACAGCTCCGACTCTAACCACCTAAAGTGCATCCTGCTGAACACCCGCTCGGTCCACAGACACGCAACAGAACTCTGGGACCTACTCGACACTGCGTCACCGGACATCGCCTTCCTTACAGAAACATGGATGAACACATCATCAGCACCCGACATCGCCATAGCCATACCGGACGCTTACAAGATTATCCGTAAAGACCGCACCAAACAAACAGGAGGAGGCATTGCCATCATCCACAGGAACACCATCAAAATCACGACCAGCTCCGACGATAATCTGGCAACCGCCGAACATCTCCACTTTCAGATACACACCAACCCTAGGACCACACTTAGAGGCACCCTCCTCTACTGGCCTCCAGGAACCCGCACTCAATTCAGCGATGACATCACTGACTTCGTCACCCCACATGCCCTCGCCTCCGAGAACTACATTCTACTAGGAGACCTCAACTACCACCTTGAAAACAAACACGACAGCAACACCTCCACCCTTCTGGACAACCTGGCCAATCTCGGACTCAAACAACTTGGTGACACCCCCACCCATGTAGCCGGACACACGCTCGACCCTATCTTCACCTCCAGCAAGCACATTTCCTTTGATCACACCACAGCTCTCCATTGGACGGACCATAGCTGTGTTCACTTCAGCTACAATACCACCCTGACCCACAACCACCCACAACCTATTCCTCGGAGAAACTGGAACAAAATAACCTCTGACCAACTCCTCACATCACTCAACCAAAACCCTCCCACCCTCTCATCGGACCCAAACCAAGCGGCCACCAATCTCAAACAATGGATCACCCACAGTGCTGACGAATTAGCACCCCTGAAAAAGCACAAGATCAAACCAGGCAGCAAAAAGGCTCCCTGGTTCAACGATGACCTTAAAAAATCCAAGAAGCTATGCCGCACCCTGGAGAAAACATGGAGAAAAAACCCAACCACTGACAACATGGCCACCCTCAAGGCAGCCACCCGCAAACACCATCAACTGATTCGATCCACCAAGAAATCAACATTCAAGGATCGCCTCGACAACAACGCCCACAACAGCAAGGAACTTTTCAACATCGTCAAAGAATTCACCAACCCCACCGCAGCATCTAACGGCATCACTCCTTCCCAAGACCTCTGTGATGCGTTATCCGCCTTCTTCTACAACAAAATTGCCGACATTCACAACAGCTTCGAGAACACTCCCAGCGATCAACCCTCCCCACCCCCCTCAGATCCTACACCGCCAACTAACAACCTCAGAGCCTAGAACCCAATCACCACTGAAGACACCATCCGCCTAATGAACTCAATCCACTCTGGCGCGCCAACCGACCCCTGCCCCCACCACATCTTCAACAAAGCTGACTCCATCATCGCACCCCATCTTCGGGATGTCATCAACTGCTCGTTCAACTCGGCCACCTTCCCAGAAAGTCATTGAGAAAGCCGTCAACAGCCAGCTCGCCGCCTTCCTCGAATCCAACAACTCCCTCGATCCCTCTCAATCCGGATTTCGAGCCAAGCACAGCACCGAAACAGCCCTCATTGCAGCAACAGACGACATCCGAACACTACTGGATAACGTAGAAACAGCGGCCCTCATTCTACTCGACCTCTCCGCCGCCTTCGACACAGTCTGCCACAGCACCCTTATACAACGCCTCAGCAACATCGGCATACAAGGAAAAGCCTTGGACTGGATCAGCTCATTCCTCGCCGGGAGAACTCAAAAAGTCCGACTTCCCCCATTCAACTCAGAGGCCACTGAAGTCATCTGTGGAGTACCACAATGATCATCACTTAGTCCCACCCTCTTCAACGTTTACATGAGCCCACTCGCACCCATCGTGCGCCAACACAACCTCAACATCGTCTCTTACGCCGACGACACCCAGTTAATCCTTTCCCTCACCAAAGACCCCAACACCTCCAAATCCAATCTTCACGAAGGCATGAAAGAAGTAGCCGTATGGATGAAACATAGCCGCCTAAAACTCAACTCAGACAAAACGGAGGTGCTCATCCTAGGATCTTCCCCCTCTGCCTCGGATGACTCTTGGTGGCCTTCCGCTCTGGGCACAGCACCCACACCCACAGACCACGCTCGTAACCTTGGGTTCATCCTAGACTCCTCTCTCTCGATGTCCAGACAAGTCAAAGCAGTCTCATCCTCCTGCTTCAACGTACTTCGCATTCTCAAAAAGATCTTCCGCTGGATCCCCCTCGAGACAAGAAAGACTGTCACCCACGCACTGGTCACGAGTCGACTGGATTATGGTGACACACTATACGTCGGAATCACAGCAAAACTACAGAAAAAACTCCAACGCATCCAAAACGCATCAGCGAGACTCATATTGGACATCCCTCGCCAAGATCACATCTCCGGACACCTAAAAGACCTCCACTGGCTTCCCGTCAACAAGAGAATTACGTTCCGTCTTCTCACCCACGCACACAAGGCCCTCTATAATCTGGGACCTGAATGCCTCAACACTCGACTGTCCTTCTACACACCCACCCGCCAATTAAGATCATCCAATCAAGCCCTCACTGCAGTCCCGCGCATCCAAAAATCCACCATGGGTGGCAGATCCTTCTCCTTCCTGGCTGCCAAGACCTGGACGTCTCTCCCCACTCACCTCCGCCTTACTCAAAATCACATCTCCTTCAGAAAAGAACTTAAAACCTGGCTATTCGACAAATAATGAACCCCTTCCCCAAGCGCCTTGAGACCCTCTGGGTGAGTAGTACGCTTTATAAATGCCCGAACTTGAACTTGAACTATAGTCGACGTCTTTACACTAGTTAAATGTTGATGTTAATTTGTTAGTGGTAAGTGGAACTATTGCCTATTTTTTTACGTAGCATTGCAGATTTGGTTTCTTGTTGAAGATATAGGGAAGTGGTCAACATTATAATTAGGGATTGTCATTTAAAAAACCTTTGAAATTCACTGAAAAAACCATAGGTTTCAGGAAGGTTATAGTTAGGATTAATCATTTAAAAAAAAATTGAAATTCACTGAAATTCACTGAAAAAAACATAGGTTTCAAGCAGGTTATAGTTAGGAATTATCATTTAAAAAACTCCAGTATGAGCAACAGTAGAGAAGTGTTGGATAGTGGAGAGTTAAAAATTACTATTCCCACTCCACTGAGAGCAATAGTCAGATAAGTGTTGGATAGTGGAGAGGTAAAAATTACTATTCTAACTCCAGTCAGTGCAACAGTAGGGAATGTGCTGTATAGCGGAGGGGTAAAAATTACAATTCCCAATACAGTGAACGCAACAGTAGGGAAAGTGTTGGATAGCGGAGAAACAAAAATAATATTCACACCTGAAAAAATATATACATATTAAAAATAAAAAAATAAACAATAAAAAATAAAACATATTGAACATATAAAAAGAACACAAACTACAAATAATATATAAAATAAACTAATAAATACATTTTTCAAAAAATATTCTTTTAAACTAGACAATTTATGGGGTTACCCTAAACCAAAGCTGCAGTAGTTGTTATGGCTGCTGTTGCTGAAAGACTGCTTTCTACACATTCAATCTCCTTATTAAAAGCCTATATAGCTTTCTTAATGTATCCATCCAGCTTTAAATCAAAGGCCTTGTTCTGGGGTAGAGCTCATGCAGCGGGAGCCCCAGCAGGTTTTGTGGAGTGCCTCTGGGTATAAACTATCAGCATCATACTACCGCAATGTCTCCTGGGGCTTGTGGTCTCCCATCAGTTACAGGCAGCATGGTCTTTTCTCCCCACACAACAGTAGCCCCATCAGGATTTGTAGAGTGCTTCAGGGCACAACCTATCAGCATCATCCTGCCACAGTGTCTACTGGGGCTTGTGGTCTGCCCTCGGTTACCAGTAACACGGCCCTTGCTCCCCAACAATCACTTTTTAAGCATTAAATCTGAGCACACATGTACAAAACCTTGTTTCTGTTTTCATACACAAGACTTCAATAGAGACAAAGTAACCAAAACAAAAGGTCCATACAGGTCAATAAAATGAAAGTATTGGATAGTATCCAATCGACCCCCAAACTAATACAAAATGTTACATTTTTCAGAGCTTAGCCAGCTGTTCAAGACTTCTCCTCTAAGATGCCAGGCTTGAGAGTGCGGCTCTACACGCCAGCACAGGCACAATTAAGTAGCGTTTAGCATTGAGCAGGAATATCCTTGCCACTACTACAGCATGTTTCTAAATACCACTGTATTTGACTTTTCACTAGGCTCTGCATTCTACATGTAGACAAACCATTCCCAAAGGCATAACCCCACTGCCCCACATTAGGAAATGTTGTGAGAAGTGGCAACCAAGCATGTACAATGTAGGCACTCCACCTACGAAGAAAGAATATGCACAAGGATGAGTGTGGCAGTGGTGTGCTGGCCAGTCTTTATTGTGCAGAGCACAGACATGTCCAAGTTGGCATGTAGTGCATTATCGCTGTCCAGTCTGATGGCAAAAACAAAATTGTTGACTGTCTGACATGACAGGTTGGGAACCTTGTGAGGGCAGCATGTAAAATGCAGAGCCTGTCGAAGCAGCTGCTGGCCACTTCAGAGACCTGTATATACATGGACAGGGAGGAGTTGAGTATGACGGCTAGGTATCTAGAGTTCTTGTGTGTTGAAATCGCAAAGGCGGCCGCCCACCAGGTGTTTCCACATGCTGATGGGGTTGTCAGGAGGATAAGGACTAATGTCCCCTCTTTGTCTAGCCCCCCTAGCTGTTGAACATCCATGTTGCTACCTGCTGCAATCCTCCCTGGAACCCCAGTCTGGTGTTTGGGGGTTCCTTGATGAGGGAGAGTATGAGCTAGGTGTCCTTGTAGGTGGTGGTGTCCAATGTTTCCCTTTCCTGTAGCTCAAGTTCAAATAAAGACATCCCCAGATGCATCCGTTATCTTTGAAGTTGTATGTGAACAAAGTGGCTTTCACAGCATGCTGTATGTTGGAGTAGCATTTTGGGGCAAGTGTGTATGTGCATTTGGAGATACATGGTTGAAAAATCATGCCTGCGCTGTTGGCGTTGCCTGCAGCGGTGCGGGTGTTGCTGTTGACAGTGGAATGTACCAGATCCTCATTCACTCAGCTCCTGAAAGTCTGTTTGGCGCCTGCTGTGGGTTTCTGTGTCATGGGGTTTCATGAACTGTACGCTGTACTGGCCACACTATGGGCGTTGAGTAGCGTTGTTGAAGTGGATGCAGTTTCCAAATGTGAAGATGTGGTTGAAGGTGTGCCCTGCCTTGGGGATCAATGTCGAGAAGAGTTGCCTCAATTCGATTTTAGCAAGCATCGGCCACAGGGTAATGGATTTTGAGTACTTGTGGTATCTGAGGTGGAGTCTCTGATCATGGCAGAGTATGTAGCCCATGGAGTAGATGACGTGGTGTATGATGACGTTGATGACGTTGATGGTGAATGCTAAGTGTTCCTGCCCTCTGTGGGTCTTGCAGCTGAGAGTGCTGCTGACTGTTGCCTTGTGGCTGGACTGGACTGGAAACTGCAGGTGTTGGGCGGTGGGGAATGTCTAGTGGCAGCGGCAGCTGCTGAACAGAATGTGAACCGTGTCTGGTGTGGGTCATTAGCACCTAAATGTTCTCCTGGCTTTGACTGTGAGTAGTGCAGATGGGTGGCAGAGTTACACATTCTGAGAACCATGGACCATGCTTGTGTAGGTATGAGGCTTGCGGACATGTGCAGACAGGCCTGACATTAGTGCACTGTTGGACTGCTTGTAATGCAACCGTGCATTACACACCAGTAATTATGCTTGGGGGGAGGTACGAGCATCTGTGAGGCAATGTAATTTGCATTTATGCTGGTCAATTGGCCAGAAGCTACACATGGCAAACATTAACCACAAAGTAGCACCAATCACACTACACTAAACTATTAACACTGCTCACACAGCATGCATGGCTACTAATGGACACATCTCTCCATCACATGTTACAGGTGACCAAAGATATGCCCTCAACTTAGGGATGATGACACCCCTGCGAGCCACCAACACCCAGGCCCAGAGGCAGTATAATTCTGCCCATGCACACAATGGGGCCATTGTGGAGCATACATTTGGTGTGCTAAAGTCACGTGTCCGGTACCTTGACATCACAGGTGGAAGACTGTTGTACAGCCCAGAAATAGTGTGCAAGATGATCATAGCATGTTGTGTATTGCACAATATATGTGTACGCACCAATGCCCCATGGATCCAAGTGCCAGATGCACTGGGCGATGCTCTGGATGATGAGCAAGGTGAGACAGGTGGAGCACACCCCAACGCTTATGCAGCAGGAGCAGCACGAAGGAGCAGAATCATAGGCAATTTCTTCACATGAACATGTCACACGGTGACTGTCCATACCAATCATATATGTTTTCCAAATGACCCCAAGCACAGGATATATAGAAATGTTTTACCCACACACATACCCTTTGTGCATGTGTCTAATTAGCATGAGCACAATACACTTGTAAGTGTAATATTAGGTGGTCACAATATCTCATGGTGGATCTGTCACCTCTGAACAGAGGTGCTATTTACTGTGACATACATTCGAAACTAGACATATTAGGGTATCAAATGTGTATAGAAAATCTACTGTTCAGAGAGTCATATGGGGTACACAATCACATATAGGGTGTCAATATTGGACAACTATGAATATCAGGGTGTCATTTGGGGTACATGATGAAATTTAGGGCTTCATCTGGGGTACATTTTGAAATTGAGGGTGTCATTTGGGGTATATTATAAAATTCAGGGCATCATTTGGCCTAAAGTAAGAAATTTAGGGCGTCATTTGGGGTAAAATATAAAATTTCAGGCATCATTTGGGCTAAATGAAGACATTTAAGGCGTCATTTGGAGTAAATTAAGAAATTTAGGGCATCATGTGGGGCAAATTATGAAAGTTAGGGCGTCATTTGGGGTAAAATCTAAAGTTTAGGGCATCATTTGGGGTAAATTATTACATTTAGGCAGACAGTCATCTGGGGTGAATTCTGAAATTTAGGGTGTCATTTGGTGTCAAATATGGAATTAAGGATGTCATTTGGGGTCAATGCAAGCTTCTCATAGTGTTCTGTGTGCTACGAAATACATTTTAAGGTAAGACTGTTAATCTGTGTAATAAGTTGCACTTAGCATGGACAACTCCCCGCATTTCCGATTCAGCGATGTATTTTTCATCGCAAGGTTGAAAAATACATCGCTAGACACATTGAACTATACTAAATGTTCACCAAAAGCCTCTTTACTTGCAGATTTTCTTTGCTAATTGGAAAAATGGGTCGCATACACACAGGAAGTGATGTCTGCATGCTTCCCGTTTCATGGAGGAGTGCTGTGCACTTTCACTTTCTCTTTTCAGCACATTGCTGGTGATTGTGGAGAGTGCTGGAGGTGTTTGGTGGTGGGTGCAGCAGATTTGGTTGTTTTCGAGTGTTTCTGTGTCCTGTGTCTCTGTGAAGTGTGGTGTCCTTGTTTTTACATGTTTTATTGTCTCCTGTGCTCAATCTTGTCGGGTGTTTGTCTTGGGGTAGTTAAATTTAGTAGTATTGTTTGGGAATATTAACTGGGGTATTTTTTTTTTGGCAGTGGTGTTAGTTGTGTCTAGGAAGATGGTGGGTGTGGGCAGGAAGGGCAAGATGTCCGAGGGGACTTTGGGGGTTCTTCCTGTGGCTGACTAAGTTCTTCCTTTCCCTGATGGTGGAGAGGGGAGGCCGTATCCTTGCCTCCCCTCTCCACCATCTGTTAATGTGCACGAGCAGAGGTGGGATTGTGTGCGTGCACAGATGCGGCGCGTATTTGGAGTTATCCGCACTGTGTGACAGTGGAAGCACAGCTGGCAGGATACCCTGGACAAGGAGGGTGACCTCCTGGACTATGTGGGAGTCATCAGTGGCCTAGAGTGTGGTAAGTTTAAAAGTCTATATTTAATCATGAATACTGTGACGAAAATCAAAATATGCCGTGTGGAACACACTGGTGTCCAAGTTCAAAAATGTAGAACCATGATGGGGGAGATGTAATGTGTTTACACACAATGATGGCACATCACAGACACAAGGCAATATCAGGTAGATAATCATAGGTTGGAAATTTGTGTCATTGATTTATTTATTTTATTTTTATATGTATATAGCGCCTGAATCACCCCCAGCAGCAGTATCTCTGCGCTAGCAGACAAATTAAGGAGTGCTCATACTGTATGAAAAGTCTAGAACAGGAAAGTTTTCAAGGACTTTCTAAAATGGAAATGATCAGTACACTGCCTCAGTGTAAGCGGGAGCGAATTCCAGTTCTGTGGGGCAAGATAAGAAAAGGCCTTCCCCCAGTCCTGGCCTTGTTAATATGAGGGACTTAATGAAGGGAGTTGGAGCTGAATCGCAGGTCTCTAAGGGGAGTGTATTGACTAAACTTCCCTGCCAGATATGTTGGCCTATTGCCATGCACTGCTTTATGGATGATGCAGCAAACCTTGAATTTTATTTGCTTGCGCAACGGAAGCCAGTGCAGCTGCCGCAATAGCAGGTTCAACAGAAATCAATAAGGGGCATTCAGTACCAAATGCGCTGCTGTGTTTTGAACTACCTTCAAGCGCTCTAACAATGCCCTATTGGCCGATATCAGTATCATTGCAGTTGTCAAAAAAACTCAGGACTAATGTCTGAATGAGAGTCTTCCATGTATGGCCTGGGAGAAGCGGAAAAACTCGTCTCAGCAGACTTAATACATGAAAGCATGATCTTACCATTTGAGACACCTGCTCCTTCATGTTTAAACTCTGCTCAATGCGCACCCCTAGATTCTTTACTGATGCCTTTGAGGCGAGAGGTGCACCCAACTCCCCAGGCCACCACTCTGGTGTCCACAGCAGGGTGGCCTCTCCAAAAAGCATTATCTCTGTTTTCCCGGCATTTAGTTGGAGATAGTTAGTACACATCCACTGAGATATTGCTAGCATGCTGGTTGAGAAGTTAGTCTGGGCTGTTGTGGAGTGTTTATCAAACGAGAAGGTAAGCTGGGTGTCATCCACGTAGGATATTGGTACAAATCCATATGTCCTCATACGATTGGCCAAGTGAGTGATATAGATGTTAAATAAGTTAGGGCTTAGACAGGATCCCTGCAGGACTCCCTTGGACAGCTTCTTGGACTTAGACCTATAACGGCCCAGACAAACTGTCTGGGAGCGGTCAGAGAGGAAGCTCGTCATCCACTGCAGGGCCTTTCCTTTTATCCTGGATTCCTCTAATATCCTGAGCAGAATTTGGTGGTTGACAGTGTTGAACGCCGCCGAGAGATCTAATAGCACCAGTAGAGTGGATTGACCTCTATCTAAGCCTGATATTGTCCCTGACTGCCACTAGGGCTGTCTCCGTACTATATTTCGGCCTAAAGCTTAATTGTGACACATCCAGGGAATCTGATGCTTCGACATGAGGTGATAAATGCTTGTTGATATGTTTTTCCAGCATTTTGCTCAGGAACGGTAAGAGGAATATAGGTCGCACATTTGATAGATCTTTCATAGAGACCTTGGTGTTTTTGCGTAGTGGGATGACCTGAGCAGCCTTCCATTCAGAAGGTAAATGACCTTCCTTTAATTATGCATTTAAAAGGGAGCAGATAGGAGCAGACAGTTGTTTTACGAGGCTCGCCGATATTTTGGATGGTACAACATCTAGAGGGGAGCCTGATATAACAGTATTTAAAAAGGTTAACACCTCTACACAAGTCGTGGGGGTAAACTCATCAAAGGTGTCCACTTTACAACAGCGAGGTGTTCATATGTTGTGGCAGATCTTGTGTTACCAGCTGTAAGGGTCTTGTCATAGATAACTTCTATTCCCCAATAGTGTCACATAAGGCTTGGGAGGGGAGTTCTTCCAGATCACACGCTTTAGGGTTCATGAAGGTTTTAAGGATCTGGTATAGTACTTTTTGAGCGCTCCCAGCCTGGGTTAACTGCAGAGTGATGAAAGTCTTGAGGGCAATTTTGATGTTTTTATGGTATTGGGCGAGGAGAGTCCTATATTTTTCTTTATCTCTAGTATTGTGGGACCGTCTCCACCGCTTTTCAAGATTTTTGCAGTGTCCTTTCTCTATGCGTAATTCAGCAGTAAACCAATCTGCACTGGAGAAACACTTAGCACTGTTGTCCCAACGCTGTTGTGCTAAAGCTGGCACACCTGTGCTAAAAAAAGTGCAAGATAAATGTTGTTTGTGTGCAGGAAGGGTAACTGCACATGGAATCATTAATTCTGTGACCTGTGTGCTGGCCAAAATGAAGTGTTAAAATGCTGTCCTCATATATTGTGGTACATTAGCTACGCTGGCCTTGTACATATAGTGTGGCAATCTTTGAGATCTGAACAAATGCTCATATGAACTACGAGATCCCCAGAGTGACTTACACCACCAATAACTCTAGTGTAAGTGCTGTGTGCGATCTGCAGTGATGCCTTTTTACCCTGATCATGTATTACATCATTTTAGGTGTGGAAATGGGGCCTTGTGAATGTGTCACACAACTGGTATGTGCATGTTTGCTAGCATCATTGTCTTGTTTGACCAGACTCAGCATTCACATGTCTTGTGTCAATGGAAGGCAAAGTACACCCAATCATATAGCCACCATGAAACGCAACATTACAGTTGCGTGGAAGGGTATACTCAGACGTGAGTCCCTTGCTCATTGCACCATCAGGATTCAAGCAAGCCGGGCCGAAGACGGCTGTAATGCCAGAAACCGGTCCCCGGAAGCTTGTTTCCTTCTCAGTGAAAGAATTGGCTTGGTAGTTTGGTCTGCCCTGTTCCCATGATGCACTGGGCCAGGGACAGACTTATTTGCATATAGCCAGGTTCTGAGCTGGGATGGTGCAGTGAGCTAAAAAATGGTGTTGGATTAAGCCCTGATCTCTTGACTGGGTGAGAGTATTCTGCTTAATTCAGAAACTCTGTCCATCACCACCCCCTGTTGTTTAATTATTTTGTCCACCATAAGCATGGAAGGGTATACTCAGACGTGAGTCCCTTGCTCATTGCACCATCAGGATTCAAGCAAGCCGGGCCGAAGATGGCTGTAATGCCAGAAACCGGTCCCCGGAAGCTTGTTTCCTTCCCAGTGAAAGAATTGGCTTGGTAGTTTGGTCTGCCCTGTTCCCATGATGCACTGGGCCAGGGACAGACTAATTTGCATACAGCCAGGTTCTGAGCTGGGATGGTGCAGTGAGCTAAAAAACGGTGTTGGATTAAGCCTGATCTCTTGACTGGGTGAGAGTATTCTGCTTAATTCAGAAACTCTGTCCATCACCACCCCCTGTTGTTTAATTACATTACAGTTCCAGCGCATTTTCAGTTATGTTAATGATGTGTATGAAGACTATGACACATAAATTACCTTTGTTGTCTGACAGCTGAACGACCTATCATCTCAGGGGGGGACATTGACAGATTCCATGACCCATATGGCACAGGTGAGTTTGGACATCATTTATTGGTGCAGTGCAGTGTGATGAATGTCCGCCTCAAATGATCTACGTCGTAGTATGCAGAATGGGTGTGTAGCGCATGTTCCATGACTACAGTGTGATGTATTGTGAAAGTCAGAAGTGTGTATAAATCTGTAAGTGAAGGTGGACTAATGCATTTGTCTCCCAGTTGTAACTTTTCACATCCCCAGTCTGTGATACACATCGAAAAAAGATATATTGATTCTGTCACCTCAGCACATGCATGTGAATTACAGAGCGCACTGATAGGAGAGGAAACATGTAAGTGGTGTTGCCAATGAGTATGATCATACATGGAATGCATGTACATCCTTGACTGTGACGACTGTGCAAGTGTGCCCTGTCATGCACCAGGAGGCAGTGGTTTTCACGCTGTGCGTGCTCAGACACAGGTGTGATTCAGTAGGTATGCTGCATACCAGCTTCACAAAAGTGGCAGTGAATAGCTTGGAGACAAGCCTATCAATGGCATGGTCCACAAACATCCAGCCAAGAAGGCCCTATGAATCTCATGTTTGGCCACTGCAATGGTGTTCTCGAGCTGTCTCCTTGGGGTCATTCCCAGACAAACTCTGGCTCAGGTGTACCAGCTTCTCTGTCACAATTGTTGACATTACTCTACATGCATTTACCCTGCATGCTTTAGCGCAGCATGTATTGCTGTGCCATATTTTAAAAAATGCAGGCCTCTGTAATGCTATCTGTGAGAAAGGAATACCCATAACAACAATGTAACCATCCTGACTCCAGGGTACTGTTATAAACGTGAATGCATTGTAACAGTTTTCATTTTCAACAGATGCATATTTTTCTTCACTACGGAGTGATATTAGTGGATCCAAGATATGCATGACTAACTATTTTGAGGAAAGGATGTTTCCTCCTTCTTAGCTGCAACACATCACCTATTGTGAAGTAGTGGTGGAGGGAGCGACAGCACTTAATGTACAATTCAGTGTTCAGACACCCAACCTGTTTACATGTGTGCTTTATTATACAGCACAGATGAAAGTGTAAGTAGGGCTGTCCCAGAATTGCTCCTGTGCAGATATGGTAACCTTCCTACACATTCACAAGACCCCCTGCACACAGACACCCTTGCACTCTTGTGCAAGAGTGCCTGTGTTAGCACTGACTAGATTAACTACACCCAGTTGCTGTGGGGCACACAAGGCTGCAGATGAGCTTTGTACATATGATGGAGCACTGTGTCACAGGAGAGGATGAAGGTGGGGCTACGCACAGAGGGATAATGCCTTTCTTCTCCGATTCCTTGTACATGTCGCCCTCAGTCATGGAATGTCATGGCAACATCATTTGTCATTGTAATTTGGTTGTGACAGAACATGTGCCATACCATGCACTGTCATGACAGTCTCCACAGCATGTAGTCACTTTTTAACATCACATAGATACGCTAGAGTGTGGGCACCCATGTTGAAGTGAAATTGAATTATAAATTTGAATGGAAAACATTGGCATAGTCTAAAGGACTCACAATTTCCCATTGTTCACATTTTACAGACAACATGATAAAGAAAAACCAAAGGGGATGATGGGACTCACGTCTGAGCCTACCCTGCCAATTTAGGGCGAACAAAGAAAAACCAAAGGGTATGATGGACGGAGCATTGACAATACAAACACTCACCCCCATTCAACTGATCTGGGTTTAATCCATCACCATTCTTTAGCTCACTCCGCCACCCCAGTTCAGACATGGCCATATGCAAATCAGTCTGACCCTGTGCCTCATGGGAACAGTACAGCCCGAACTGCCAAGCCATGTCTTCCCTGGACCGGAATCAAGCTTCCCAGGACCGGTTTCTGGCATTACAGCCGTCTTCAGCCGGGCTTGCTTGAATCCAGTGAGCAAGGGACTCACGTCTGAGCATACCCTGCCAACTCAGGGCGAACAAAGAAAAACCAAAGGGGATGATGGACGGAGCGTTGACAATACAAACACTCACCCCCACTCAACTGATCTGGGTTTAATCCATCACCGTTCTTTAGCTCACTCCGCCACCCCAGTTCAGACATGGCCATATGCAAATCAGTCTGACCCTGTGCCTCATGGTAACAGTACAGCCCGAACTGCCAAGCCATGTCTTCCCTGGACCGGAATCAAGCTTCCCAGGACCGGTTTCTGGCATTACAGCCGTCTTCAGCCGGGCTTGCTTGAATTCAGTGGCAAAGTGAGCAAGGGACTCACGTCTGAGCATACCCTGCCAACTCAGGGCGAACAAAGAAAAACCAAAGGGGATGATGGACGGAGCGTTGACAATACAAACACTCACCCCCAGTCAACTGATCTGGGTTTAATCCATCACCGTTCTTTAGCTCACTCCGCCACCCCAGTTCAGACATGGCCATATGCAAATCAGTCTGACCCTCTGCCTCATAGGAACAGTACAGCCCGAACTGCCAAGCCATGTCTTCCCTGGACCGGAATCAAGCTTCCCAGGACCGGTTTCTGGCATTACAGCCGACTTTAGCCGGGCTTGCTTGAATCCAGTGGCAAAGTGAGCAAGGGATTCACGTCTGAGCATACCCTGCCAACTTAGGGTGAACAAAGAAAAAACAAAGGGGATGATGGAAGAGTGTTGACAATACAAACACTCACCCCCAGTCAACTGATCTTGGTTTAATCCATCACTGTTCTTTAGCTCACTCCGCCACCCCAGTTCAGACATGGCCATATACAAATCAGTCTGACCCTGTGCTTCATGGGAACAGTACAACCCCAACTGCCAAGCCATGTCTTCCCTGGACCGGAATCAAGCTTCCCGGGACCGGTTTCTGGCATTACAGCCGTCTTCAGCCGGGCTTGCTTGAATCCAGTGGCAAAGTGAGCAAGAGACTCACGTCTGAGCATACCCTGCCAACTTAGGGCGAACAATGAAAAACCAAAGGGGATGATGGACGGAGCATTGAATATACAAACACTCACCCCCAATCAACTGACCTGGGTTTAATCCATCACCGTTCTTCAGCTCACTCCGCCACCCCAGTTTAGACATGGCCATATGCAAATCAGTCTGACCCTGTGCCTCATGGGAACAGTACAGCCCGAACTGCCAAGCCATATCTTCCCTGGACCGGAATCAAGCTTCCCAGGACCGGTTTCAATCAATCAATCATGACATTTGTATATCACGCTACTCACCCGGAAGGGTCTCAAGGCGCTGGGGGGGGGGGGGTCCGCTACTGCTCGAAGAGCCAGGTCTTGAGATGCTTCCTGAAGGAGAGGTGGTCCTGGGTTAGCCGAAGGTGGATGGGAAGGGAGTTCCATGTCTTGGCTGCCAGGTAGGAGAAGGATCTTCCTCCGGCGGCGGCTCTGCGGATGCGTGGAACGGCGGCAAGGGCGTGGCTGGTCGACCGTAGCTGGCAGGCGGGCGAGTAGAAGGTCAGGCGGTTGTTGAGGTACTTCGGGCCCAGGTCGTGGAGAGCCTTGTGTGCGTGGGTGAGGAGTCTGAACGTGATCCTCTTGCTGACGGGGAGCCAGTGTAGGTCTCTCAGGTAGCCGGAGATGTGGCTGTGTCGGGGGATGTCCTGGACGAGTCGTGCGGAGGTGTTCTGGATGCGTTGGAGTCTTTTCTGAAGTTTGACTGTGGTTCCGGCATAGAGGGTGTTTCCGTAGTCCAGTCGGCTGGTGACGAGTGCCTGAGTGACTCTCTTCCTGGTTTCGGTGGGGATCCATCGGAAGATCTTTCGGAGCATGCGCAGGGTGTTGAAGTACGATGATGAAACGGCGTTGACTTGTCTGGTCATCGAGAAGGTGGAGTCCAGGATGAAGCCCAGGTTACGTGCATGGTCTGTTGGCTTGGGAGTGGTGCCCAGGGCAGGGGGCCACCAGGAGTCATCCCAGGCGGAGGGCGATGACCCCAGGATGAGGACTTACGTCTTGTCTGAGTTCAGTTTCAGGCGGCTGTTCTTCATCCACTCGGGAACGTCTTTCATCCCTTCGTGTAGGCTGGTTCTGGTGGTGGCTGGGTCGTTGGTGAGGGAGAGGATCAGCTGGGTGTCGTCGGCGTAGGAGATGATGTTGAGGTTGTGTTGGCATGTGATGGCTGCGAGGAGGCTCATGTAGACGTTGAAGAGGGTGGGGCTGAGCGATGATCCCTGTGGGACATCGCAGATGACTTCGGTGGCCTCAGATCTGAACGGGGGAAGCAGACTCTCTGGGTTCTTCCGGCGAGGAACGAGATGATCCACTCCAGTGCCTTCTCTTGGATTCCGATGTTGCTGAGGCGCTGCACTAGGGTGCGGTGTCAGACAGTGTCGAACGCTGCGGAGAGGTCCAGGAGGATGAGGGACGCTGTTTCCCTGTTGTCGAGCAGGGATCTGATGTCATCCATGGCTGCGATGAGGGCGGTCTCGGTGCTGTGGTTGGCTCGGAAGTGGTCGAGTAATCCGTTTGTCTCGAGGAAGGCGGCAGGCTGTCTGTTGACGGTCTTCTCAATGACTTTGGCAGGAAAAGGGAGGCGCGAGATGGGGCGGAAGTTCTTGAGGTCGGTGGGGTCCGCTGTTGGTTTCTTCAGGAGGGCGCTGAGCTTGGCGTGCTTCCAGCTTTCCGGGAACGTGGCGGTGTTGAAAGAGGCGTTGATGATGTCCCGGAGTTGGGGTGCGATGATGGAGTCGGCCTTGTTGAAGATGTGGTGGGGGCAGGGGTGGGTTGGGGATCCCGAGTGGATGGTGTTCATCGTGCGGGTGGTGTCTTCGGTGCTCACCGGGGTCCAGGCGCATAGAGTGGTGGTAGGGGGCGTTGGTTCGGTGGTTGGGTGAGTGGTTGATGCGCCAAAGCTGTTGTGTATTTCGGCAATCTTGCGGTGGAAGAACGAGGCAAGTGAGTCGCAGAGGTCTTGTGAGGGAGTGATGTCGTTGTTTCCGGCGCTGGGGTTGGAAAGCTTTTTGACAATGCTGGAGAATTCCTTGCTGTTGATGGGCGTTGTTGTCCAGTCGTTCTTTGAATGCTGTCTTCTTGGTGGTGCGGATCAGCTGGTGGTGTTTGCGGGTGGCGTGCTTGAGGGCAGTCATGTTGTCTGTGGTCTGCTCGTTGCGCCAGGTTTTCTCGAGGGAGCGGCAGTTCTTCTTGGAGTTCTTAAGTTCGTCGGTGAACCAAGAGGCTTTCTTGCTGTCGTGTCTGCAAGGAGGGGTCTTCAGTGGTGCGAGGTAGTCTGCGCAGTTGGTGATCCACTGTGTGAGGTTGCTGGCTGCTTTGTTGGGGTCCGTTGTGCTGGCGGGAGGGTTCTGGCTGAGGGAGGTGGTGAGCTGGTCGGCGGTGATCTTGTTCCAGTTCCTGCGAGGAACCTGTTGCGGGTGGTGGTGGGTCATGGTTCTCCTGAAGCTGAATTGGACGCAGCTGTGGTCAGTCCAGTGAAGTCCGGTGGAGTGGCTGAAGGAGATGCACCTGTGAAGTAATTCGGGGTTCCCAAGGCCTACACACCCCAGAGATAACCCACTTACACTCAAGAACTGTTGGCACGGAAACTGTAAAAGGCAAAGAACAAGTTTATTAAGACCCCATGGGGTGGTGGTACACTCAAACAGCACCCTTCGGTAATGCAAGAGGTATCACACCGAACACCAGTGTGACCCCGTTTATATACAGTTTTGGGGCAATAAAAGATAGGCGGCACAAGTTAGGACACATTTAAGGACATATATGGTCATGTTTTGGAATACTGCCAGCTCATTGGAGGGGGCAAAACTCCGCTGGTCAGTTTGGTGCACATTCCAGAAGGTTTACGGGTCAGTAGGAACTGCGCATGTGCGACTTGACCAGTACTAAAAATAGCCTGTTGCTGGGCAGATAGGAGTGGTCAGCGGAACGGACAACGGACTAAAGGGCACGTCGGCCACGAGGCCGCTCATGATCTAAGATGGCCGCAGCAACATTCAAAATGGCGTTTTCATATATAGCCAAGTTAAGGAGGACAACGTGTAGGTTCAGCTAATCGCTAATGCGGCCGGGCCAATTACAACAGACGACCCTTTTAGCGGTTAGCTGAATCTACCTCATAGTGAACATAGTCAGGATGTTCGTCCTCGATGTCTATTAACATTATTTGTGTTACCTCCTTGTGAAGCATCATTTTGTCATGGGCAAGAGCTCGTCTTGATGGTATACAAGCTGATAAACACACTGAACATAAAGCTGGGCCACATTGAATACATAGGCATATAAAAAACATGGCTCCTACAAATATACAGAGAATTGTCAACAGTTTCCAGCCCCAAGTTGTAATCATAGACCAAAACCATCCCGAAAGTGTCCAAGTTCCATTGTCCGGGTGTATTTCAGCTGCTATTTTATGAAGCTTGGAAATAGCATCATACACAGATGGAGAATTGTCCGGGACATATACGCAACAGCTGCTTCCGATAATCCTACATGCCCCCCCACGATCAGCCAAAACAACGTCCAATACCATTCGATTTTGGAGGGTGACAATTCTGGAAATCTGTAGTTCCTCGGTAATATTCCCCAGGGCAATGGCAGTGTCATTTGCAACAGCCTCAACAACACGTGTCAGTCGTCTGATTTTCCGGCTGTTCAGTGCAGCCCCCACAAAGGAGAATAGTCCCAGATTAAAATCCACATACTGTTGTAACGCAGTGTCCGTTTGGTCAATGTCCTCCAGGGCAACAGTTCGTTTAACCCTATTCAAAACGAAATCATGGTACAGTGTATAATCGTTGTGGTACATCGGAGGGGCAATGAATACAGGGGGTAACACAAACGATACGTAGCACGTGCCCAACCACCCCACTGGAAGCTGATGGTATCCCTTCGTTCCACAGATGAAGTATGTATTTCATGATGCAACAAATGAGATGCCATTCGGGCTATCAAACGTAAGAGAAATGTTACATTCGCTTTTCCCCACTGCAATCGTGCCCTTGTTTCTGATACATAAATCGGCTTTTGTGGCAATGACATTTATAATATGAGCACTAGATACATTAACATTCCGCTGATTGCTGTATACTTGTGGGGCGGATATATTGCCAGGCCTATACTCTTCCCATTCGAAACGTGTACCCTCAGCCCGGGGAAACCCATCCTTGTCATGGAAGCATACTTTATTCAAACGGAAAAGCACCCCCCCCTTTAGTTGGCCATCTCAAAGTAAAAAGGAGGGTGTACCAAGCGTGGCATGACCCATTGTGTGAAAACGGGAGTGGAATAAGTGGGGTGCCCCCTCTCTTCTGGTGCCCAGGCAACATTCCACACACCCAACAATTCGAGGTATTGGTCATGTTATGCGTGTGGTGAAGAATCTGGATGAAGCTGTTATTTAAATACGTTTGGCGATGGCGCTCTTCATGAAAGGGCAGTGGGAAATGAAAATGTTCAGACGGTGCCGGGGTAGTCGGCAGCAAATGTTCACGTACAGGCACCACAAGTTCGACTACCCAGGCTATTACAGCTATCACCACGATAGTCAAGACAAAGAGAAAGGCACCCAATATTTTCTTATCACGAGATGCCGTTGATGCCATATTTCAAGAATATTCGTGTAAAATCTCAAATAGCACCAATTGTTCACAAATTGTCCACAAATTGTCTCAGATACACGTACGTATATACCTAAAAAAAAAAAGAAAAATGCGGTGCTGAACTCCGAGGTAGCCGTTGTTTTCTTCTCCGGGCCAAGACGGGTGTCGCTACTCTGGCAGAACTGATCCCCCCCCCTTGGAATTCCCGGTTTCCGTTTCACAAACCTGGAGCGGTAACCAACCAGTCATAAAAAAAAAAGGACACAAAATTCTTCTTATCGTGGACGTAGGTCGTAGCGCTCTCTTCCGATAGCAGTTTGGTCCGGGAAGGCTCCCTCCACTTCGGCCGACGTCACAGCTGGGCTCTTTTATTTCTCCAAAATCTCCTTATAATCAGTCAACACAGCAGGAGTCACCAGATCCGGAGAGACACGACGACAATGTGTCGAATGCACCCACCGCTTCCTATTTGTCACTCGTACTGCGGTGCGGGTCGCCAGGAGGACCTGCTCGGGGCCCTTCCACCTGGGCTCCAAACTGCTTGCTCTCTCAAACGAGCGAACCATTACATGATCACCAGGACGAAGATCATGGCCTTCTCCAGTAGAGTTGTCAGGGAGCGCTTCTCGAACCTGTTGATGAATAGAGAGCAAATCATTTGTTAATCGTGCCAAATAATCATTCATCATAACACAAGGCACATCATGTATTAATCGCGGCTTGGGCACTCCCCAGATATTCATAGGGCGGCCAAACACCACCTCATAGGGCGTAAGGCCAGTTCGTGAATGGGGTACTGATCTAAGAGAAAGCAGTGCCAACGGCAAAGCATCTGGCCACTTCAACGATGTAGACGCTACAATTTTGGCTAGCTTGAGCTTCAGCGTAGCATTGTACCGCTCGACCAAACCTGCTGACTGAGGGTGGAATACAGCGTGGAACTTCTGCTGAATCCCTAACCCCTTCAGTACATATTCCACAATCTTTCCAACAAAATGGGGCCCATTATCGCTCCACAAAAATTTGCAAACTCCAAAGCGAGGAAAGAATTCCTTAAGCAACACCTTAGCTGTCGTCAAAGCCGTATTGTCTTTCGTGGGGTAGGCCTCAACCCATTTGCTAAAAGCACACACCACCACTAGGACGTACTTCAGGTTGCTGCAGCGCTCGAGTTGGATGTAGTCCATTTGAAGCACTTCAAATGGTGCCGAAGGTGGAACGAAACCTCCTTTCGGAGTATGGGTCCCCTTTCCAGGATTGTGTTGCAAACACACCAGGCAGGTCTGCACTACTCTCGTTGCAGTATTAGCAATCTCGGGATGTTCCCAAACTCGTGTTAAAAGCCGAGTTATTGCAAGAGCTCCGACATGAGCCAGTCCATGTGTCATCTGGACCATCGCCTGCAAGTAAGCCGCAGGCAATTTCCACTTCTCCATGTCTTTGCTTCTCCAACAACCCTCGTCATCTAGTACCCCATTTGCTGCCCAAGCCACAAGTTCAGATTCTGTGGCTGATTTTTGGATATCCCGTATCTCTGCTCTAGCATCACTCCATCGCTCAGCCTGTGATTGTACCACGTACATGGGGGAGCTAGTTCGGGACATGGCCGTTTGCCTTGCTATGCTGTCTGCAAAGGCATTCCCTTGACCCACTTTATCCGTAATCTTTTTATGGGCACTGCACTTTACTATCGCTACTTTCTTAGGGCCAAGCAACGCATTTAGGAGATCACGCACTAACTCTCCGTGCATAATGTGCTCTCCGTGTGATGTCAGAAACCCGCGTTCTCTCCAAAGAAGCCCGAAGTCGTGGGCCACTCCAAAGGCATACCGGCTGTTCGTGTATATGTTCACACATAATCCGGCACTCAATTCGCAGGCTCTTGTTAAAGCTATCAGCTCTGCTGCCTGAGCCGACTTTTGTGGTATCCTAGCTGTTTCTACCACTGTCTTAAGTGTCGTGATCGCATATGCTGCGGAAGTCGTGCCATCTGGCAGCCTTAGGCACGATCCATCAACCCACAGTTCCCCATCCACATCAGGAAGTGGCACATCCTGTAAGTCAACACGACCCTTTGTCTGTTCCTCGGTCAGGAAAACACAGTCGTGATGTTTTTCTTCCTGACCCTCCTCGGCCGGATAGGGCAATAAAGTGGCAGGGTTCAAAGTAGCGCATCTTTTCAATGTAATATGTGGCGCCAAGAGTGTCAGATCGTATCCTGTTAGCCGTGCACTCGTGAGATATTGGGTCTTGGTTTGGTTTAACAGAGCATCTACTGCGTGAGGAACTAACACCAACAATTTGTGTGATAACACTATTCCCTCACTCTGTCGTATGGCTACTGCTGTTGCTGCTACCGCTCGAAAACACCCAGGCAACCCTCGTGCTACAGGATCCAAAATGGCAGAGAAGTATGCACATGGCCTCTGCTTATCCCCGTGTAATTGCACTAACACTGACAACGCGCACCCATCATTCTCGTGCACGTACAATGTGAAAAGTTTCGTATAGTCTGGTGTACCTAACACGGGTGCGGAACAAAGGGCCTGCCTCAACTGCTCAAAAGCTTTCTGACATTCATCTGTCCACTCAGGAGGCATTGGTGTGGCTTTGGACAGTAATGCTAGCAAAGGTTTTATGATATGCGAAAAACCCATGATCCATTGCCTACAAAAAGACGTCAACCCTATAAAGGCACGTACATCTCTCTGCGTGCGGGGGACTGGTGTGTCTAAAATTGCTTGAATTCGATCAGATGTTAATGCACGCCCCTCCTTAGACAACAGATGACCGAGGTAGGTCACCTGGGGTCTACAGTATTGGAGCTTTTTCTTAGAAACCTTGTGATTGTTTTGTGCCAAAAAGGAAAGCAACGCAAGTGTACTCTGTTCACATTGTGCATAAGAGTCAGCAGCAAGCAGAAGGTCATCCACATACTGGATGAGCGCAACGCCAGACTGCAATTTAAACGAATCTAGCTGCCTTTTCAAAGCCTGGCTATAGATGCTAGGACTTTCAGTATATCCTTGGGGAACACGACAAAATCTATACGATTTATTATTGAGCGTAAAACCAAACAGATATCTGCTATCAGGATGAACAGGGATGGAAAAGAACGCATTCTTTAAGTCAATAACACTAAAGGTGGTGGCTGTCGGTGGAACCAAGGTAAGCAAGGTCGTAATATCAGACACCACCGGGTATTGGGGAATGACAATTTTGTTGATCTCTCGCAAATCGATAATAAATCGATAGATTTTGCCATCAGTGTCTCTCTTAAGAATCGGAAGAATAGGACTGTTACAAACATTATAAGGGACCTCCTCTACAACCCCTGCAGAAATCAAATCCTGAACAATGTGTGTCAATGCAATTTCACCTTCTCTCGAAATCTTATACTGTGGTACTCGTGGTAGAGGGGCCCCCTCCTTAACAGTAATGTGGATTGGTGGAATACGCATCTCTCCCACATCCGTATCTGAGGTCGCCCACAACGTATGCGGTAGAGAGGCCAAAGCTGGAATGTCTAAAATAGCATAGAATCTGTCAGGGTCAGGGTAATTGTCATTCAGGATAACCCGCACTCCCTCTGGAGCGCAACGTATTGTCGCTCGAAAATATTTAAGTAAATCAATGCCCAAGATATTGTCTGGGGTATGGGGTGATAACACAAATTGGCCAAAACTGAAATATTTGTCAATGCATAGTGCAAGGGGCTTGGACAATGGGCTGGGGGAGGGTGTGCCATCAAACCCTACACACGTAATCATTTCGCCAGACAGGGGAGCCCTCGGAACCAAGTTGTTCGACAGAGCGCTACGAGTAGCTCCTGTGTCGACTAGAAATTGATCAGTAGAACCCAAAATACCCGCTGTTACATATGGACCTTGCTGATCTACCGGCACTTCAACTGATTCCTTACCCCATCCTACGCAATCCTATGCATGCACATAATCCTGGTGTTCCACATTCTCTCCTTCCAAAATCTGATATTGATTCCGTCTATCAAATGTATTTCGTTCGTCCTGGCCACGGCCTCTCTCCTCAACCTGTCTACGATCACCTCCGCCACCCCTCGCTCCAGTATAACCTCCTCTCGACCTTCCACTTCCTCGACCACGCTGACTACGCTGTTCACGAAGTACCGGACAATCTTCGGCCCAATGCCCAAACTCCTTACAATAAGCACACTGATCCTCCGCAATATCCGTACGACCATACGATGCGTTTCCTCCACCTCGTCTACCTCTATCGTTCCCTCTACCCTGTGTTCCCCGAACTTGCGCCAACATCACCTTCGTTTTCAATTCCTTCGCCTTTTTCTCTACACTTTCTTTAGCCTCCACTTCCTGCCGCTCATAATACTGAGCCATAGTTAACAAGGACGCAGGGGTCGCCGTGGCCCAGGAACTTTCACTCGACTTCAATCGCTTTGCAATCTCTGGTAGGAGATTAGCTACATACTTATCTACAAACAAATGCCGACCCGTATCATCTGTTAAAGATTGACCACTGTAATCATGAAAAGCTTCCTCGAAACGTGTAAAGAAATCTGAAACCGTTTCATCGGGTTTCTGCTTGCACGATGTTAGCATAGTCCAATCAATCTTTTTGGAGGGAACAAGCGTTTTTAATTTATTCAAGATAGCTGCCGGCAGATCTAGAATTAACTGGCAAGGCTTACAGGCTGGTTCTCTGTCTAAATCTGCAGCATTTATTTCCTTCCATGTTCCCCCCAATATCGTTTCGTCATTATTTTTACGAATCTGCCTCCACATATCAGGTGGTAATATTAGCCCAAAAAACAAATCTATATCCACAAGAGTCATCACACAAGATGATATAGCCCCCTCCACCCCCTCATAAAATGCCGCCGGATTCTTCCGAAGATCAGGTAAAGAATTTTTCAATGCCATAACATCCGCTCTATTCCACGGCGTATATACCCAATTATACAAAAAATACCCTTTCGCATCCTTCGACAATTTATCATCATCCGTACCTTCCCCTTTTGGCGGAACATACAAAGGTGCGGCTTCACGCATAGGCATAACATGCAACGCAGAACTCTTATCTGAACCACGGAGAGAACACTCTTTGGCCTGCCCATTATTCTCCAATTCGGACTCCTTTTGCCTCTTTTTCCGCTCCTCCCGCAATCGGGTTGTCTCATCCCGCAGCTTGATCAATTGTGCAAACAGGTCATCAACATCTGAAAGATCAAAATCACCTTTGGTCAAATTTTCACGATACACTGACAATGCTTTGGGCTCAAACGTATCAGAAAGGTCACGATATGCGCCTACAACTTCATCCGCCAGACTAGACAAAAAGTACATCAATTCAAGATCTGACCACCCTTTCTTTTCTGTTAACAATTGCTCCTGAGTAATACTACGCTTATTCACTTTACGAGCCCAACTGCGTAGGTGAGCGGACCTCTCCGCAGTGAACCTGAGAGCGGATATACCCTTCTTGTCCGACTTATCCCGTCCGTCGTCCCCTGAATCCTCATCCGGAGCCGTCGGCGAAACATACGGAGGCGGTGACCGTTCTAACAAAGAAAAATCATCAATTTCATTATTAAGGACAGGATAGAGTGGTCGACGAATAGGAAATTGACCAGTCGTTTGCAATTTACGTTCCCGTTCCTCCCTTTCTTTCTTCTCCTGAGTCTCCTTTTCCTCAAGCTGTAAAGCCTTATCCCGAGCAGCCTTACGCTGCTCTTTGTCCGCCAAGGCAACTTCACGCTTCATTCGCTCACGCGCCGCTTTCTCCCACATTCGCACACAATCAAACATATTTTGTCTAGACCTACGTTGAAACAAACATTGCTCTACAAATTGTATTTTACTTAAATCAAACGACCCGTGTAGAGGCCATTGCAATTCAGGATCGGACTTGGTGTACTTATGCCATAATTTACTGTACATAATAGGGGGAAGGCCAAATTTTATGTACATGTCCCTATTTGGTGTTCCCTCTGGGGGAGCCGGCTGTGCTTCTGCTAATCTAATTGAGGTACCTTCTCCAAGACAACACATTCCTCGGAGTGTGCTGAAAACAGGCATGTTCAAAAAGTATCACGAAAACGTGACACCACACAAAATGGCACTTACAGTTCTTCACACAAGTGTGCCGCTCAGGGGAAAAAAAACAAAGTTAGAGAAACATCTCTACATGCCTGCCTATGTGAAGTGCACTACACATATAAGTTCAAAGATCACGAATTCACAATGTTAGCTAACTCAAATCAAAGACGTAGATCGTAGGACTTCGGCAAGCGTCCAAGGACTGCCTTACCGAACACAAATCACAGAATTTCAGTAAGCGTTCGAAAACTACCTTACCGAACACAAATCATAGGACCTCAGTAAGCGTCCGAAGTCTACCTTACCGATCACAAAGCTTACCCAAATTCCCAAATGTCCAGATTCCAACTGCCAAGGTCTTGTAAGCCAAATCAGCCAAACGGCACTTTCTCAGCGATGCAGACACTTCGGAAACTCAGTCGGAGACCGGCGCCACCTGGAAGGTCAGATCGGAAGGAAAGGAAAAAACACCGTGGCAGCCAAGACTCGGGTCACTCGTGGCAGCGCGCGTCCATGGCGAGTTTCCAAGCCTTCGTCACGACCTCTCCTTCGGGCATCCGAGTCGCCGATGAGTCCCTTCGTGGTCGCCAATTGAAGTAATTCGGGGTTCCCAAGGCCTACACACTCCAGAGATAACCCACTTACACTCAAGAACTGTTGGCACGGAAACTGTAAAAGGCAAAGAACAAGTTTATTAAGACCCCATGGGGTGGTGGTACACTCAAACAGCACCCTTCGGTAATGCAAGAGGTATCACACCGAACACCGGTGTGACCCCGTTTATATACAGTTTTGGGGCAATAAAAGATAGGCGGCACAAGTTAGGACACATTTAAGGACATATATGGTCATGTTTTGGAATACTGCCAGCTCATTGGAGGGGGCACAACTCCGCTGGTCAGTTTGGTGCACATTCCAGAAGGTTTACGGGTCAGTAGGAACTGCGCATGTGCGACTTGACCAGTACTAAAAATAGCCTGTTGCTGGGCAGATAGGAGTGGTCAGCGGAACGGACAACGGACTAAAGGGCACGTCGGCCACGAGGCCGCTCATGATCTAAGATGGCCGCAGCAACATTCAAAATGGCGTTTTCATATATAGCCAAGTTAAGGAGGACAACGTGTAGGTTCAGCTAATCGCTAATGCGGCCGGGCCAATTACAACACCTGCTGGAGGAGAAGACTGGGTCAAGCGTGTGGCTGGCATAGTGGGTGGGGGTGTTCACCAGTTGCTTGAGGCCGAGGTTGGCGAGGTTGTCTAGCAGGGTAGTGGTGTTGCAGTCTTTATTGTTCTCCAGGTGGAAGTTGAGGACCCCTAGGAGGATGTAGTCAGTGGAGGAGAGGGCGTGCGGGCTGATGAAGTCTGTGATGTCTTTGCTGAATTGTGTGCGTGGTCCCGGGGTTGTGTAGATGAGGGTGCCTCTGAGTGTGGTCTTGGGGTCGGTGTGTATCTGGAAGTGGAGGTGTTCGGCGGCGGTGAAGGTGTCGTCGGAGCTGGTCGTGATGGGGATGATGTTCTTGTGTACGATGGCGATGCCTCCTCCAGTCTGGTTGACGCGGTCCCTCCGGGTGATCTTGTAACCATCCGGGATGGCGATGACGATGTCGGGCGCTGAGGAGGCGTTCATCCAGGTTTCCGTGAGCAAGGCGATGTCTGCTGATGTTGTGTCGAGGAGGTTCCAGAGTTCCACGGTGTGCCTGTGGACAGAGCGGGTGTTGAGCAGGATGCACCTGAGGTGGTTGTTGCTGGTGTTCGGCTTGGTGGGTGCGGTGCAAGTCCGGAGGCAGGTGAATTGGCAGGCTTGGCAGGTGAAGGGTCCGTGGGTGCGTTTCGGGGCGGCTTGGTAGCAGGCGGGGTTCTGGCCGGCATTGAGTGCATGGAGGGTGGCGGCGTCGTAGGTCCTTCGGGTGCGCTGGCATCATCGGGGACCAGGGGTCGTGGCACTGGGCGCGGTCCAGGCGCGGACGGGCGTAGACGGGCTTGCCTTTGGCGCGCCTTCGGCGCACAGTCGGCACACCTGCTGCTCGTGACCGCTGCGCGGACGCGAGGGGCTCCATTTAAGGCGAAGTGGGAGGGAGGAGCAGCTGGGAGGCGGGAGCGGGGTGGGCAAGGTAAATCAGTCTGACCCTGTGCCTCATGTGAACAGTGAGAAAACACATGAAAGTGCCTAGCCACCTGTATTTATATCCATACTTAAGGAATGTCGAAAACGCTGTCTGTCAAGATCGACAAGGTATTTTAACTTATACCAATTATTTCATATTTATTTGATGATTTTTCAAAAGGAAATTTTTTTTCAAGCAAGGAAAAACACGTATCTATATACACATATTTACAAAACGTTTCTACAAAACTATCTACACAAGCGTATTTCAGACTTGATACATAAAAAATGACGAATGCAACTAGACCAAAAATGAAAATAAATCAAGTGTTTACATCATAAACATCCCACATGAAAACAATACATTTGTTAAACAAAGCAATATATCAAAAAAAGAGAGACATATACATTGAAAACAGTGACTCTGTACAAGTGAAAGTGATGAGTGAAACAACAAGAGAATCAAAGGAGTGTAGTCAATCTATGACCGCTAGTGAAACCAGCAATTGCTGGTATGAAGGAATTAATCAAAATTAACAAGCCAAAGCGTTTCGATATCAGGGCGATAGTTCCTGGAATCTCATCAGGGCGCTGTCAATGTATCTGTGGGAGATGCAAAGAAAGCGAAAAAGGTTTCAATCGCTGGGGACTCAACGCCTATCAAGTGAGACTCAGGTTGTGATGTAAATCAGAACCTACCATTGTTTTTGGGAAGAAATGAATTCAAGGAACAAATGGTCTTGCACGAGAATCTTCGCATGTAGTGGCCTTCTTAATTCTTATAAATCCCTCCCGTTGCAATGCAACTAGGGTGAGAGAGGGAGGGGCCACCTATGGAAGTGAATAAATCGACAGAATAACTTCCCATGCCGGGCTGTTATTTTGAGATTGTTATTTGAATCGTGCAGAAAATAACGTACCTTCAATTATTCTATTGGAAGGAGGCTCGCGGTTGTCACAACTTCACATTATAGAAAACTCGAATTTCGTCTGCCGGAACGTTAACGCTAAAAAGACAAGGGAGCGGTATAAGTAATGGCTCTTATTAGTGCGGGTGTACTACAATGTGTCTATTTATTTGCCTATATACCTTTAGTTATGCGTGAGGAGTAGAAATACTTCTCACGGTGCTTCTCACAATCTATCAAGCAGCAAGGATGAATCTGCTGTGAAAACAATAGAAGTGATTCAAAATACTTGATGGTTCTAAAGTTTGAGGTTTCACCCTGAGTGTTGCAAATTGCGCAGACAGCACCTACCTCTTTACTCCCTCATCGCCAATACCTTCTGCGGTCAGTCCAAAATGGCTGCCGTTTGTATGGCTAGTTATAGCTATATCAAGCCGGACCTTTGGATTGTGGGAGATGTAGTTTTATGTTTATGCAACATCTTCCCGTTCTGTGTGTGTTCTGAGTATAGTGTATTGCTGCATATATTTGGTGCAGGAGGGTAAAAAATCAAAAAGCGGCAAACCTGTCGGAATTGGAGAAATCTGTGTAAACTACTTGAATTTGGTATGAGGGGTGGGATGGCAAGGTGGCGCCTCTCCCAGAATAGAAGGATAACAATTCATTGGGGGCACATTACTGTGTTGTTAAGACGGACAGAAGAGCCATAGCTGTTATGGATGCACAAAGCACTCAGGAATTACAGTCTTGCAATCTCAGACAAACTATTCAACCCTGACTGTGCGCTATTAAACTTAAGAATTAAATATGCCTCTTTTAATAAAAGCATTTTGTCCACATCTGTGTCCCCATGCATTGGTCTCAAAGTGTACAATACTGTCCACTTCAGATCATTTTCATCATGCTTGGCTGCTACATAGTGTTCAACCATTGGTGCAGTCAAGATTTTATTTTGTATCCTTGATCTATGATGGCAAATGCGCAGATTTACTTGTTGGCATGTTTTGCCAATGTATATCTTTTCGCAGGGACATTGGACTAAGTAGACCACATTCTTGGTCTTACAGTTGGAAAAATCAAGGTGTTTCCACTTAGTTCCTGCATGGTGGAACTCATTACCTTCAATTGTGTTGGGGCAAGCAACAGAAGTACCACATTTGTGGTGACCCGTGATCGGTTTGAGATTCCATTGCGCCAGCAGGTCGTTTTTCTTTTTTGGTAAGGAGACATCAGCTCTCATGTTCTGTTGGCCTAAATTCAGATTTTTCTTATAGGCGAACAACGGACGTGGAAAAGAGCATTCAAGATTTTCTAATAAATGCCAGTTGTTCAAAACAGCTTTCCTAAGTTTATGAGTGTCTGGTCCAAAGGTGGTAACACAGACCAGTCTTTCTAGTTCAGGTTTCTTTCGTACTTGGAGAAGGCTTTCTCGAGAAGTGAAACGCGCTCATTTGAATGAGTGTTTTAATAACTTCTTCGGGTACCCTCTTTCTTTCATTTCTTCACAGAATTTTTGAGCATGAGACGAAAAATCATCTACGTCCGAGCAGTTTCTCCTAATGTGCAATAATTGCCCATAAGGGAGATTCGATTTCAAATTCCTAGGGTGAGCGCTCTTGTGATGCAGGATAGTATTTCTGTCCGTAGTTTTCTTATAGAGGGATGATTTCAATTCCCCGTCGACGCATGTAATTTCAACATCGAGGAAGGTCATCTTTGTCTCACTATATGCTATGGAGAATTTTATATCGCCATGTCTGTTGTTGAGCCATTCATGGAACGCCAACAGACGGGTCTGGCTCCCCTGCCACAGGAGCCAGACATCATCTATATACCGATACAACTGGACGACATTTTGGTTGAACGGATTATTGTTGTCAACATACCTTTCCTCATATTGCGCCTTATAGAGTACGGCCATTTCTGGAGCGTAAGGGCACCCCATCGCGGTTCCCTTAACCTGCATAAAGTATTCACCATTAAATGAAAAGTAATTCTTTTTGAGAGCGATTTCAGCCAATCTTAGGATGATGGAGGTGGGCACTCTGTGAGGTCTTTCTCTCTTGTCCAGGTATATCCCCATCACCTCCAACGCTTCCTCCTGTGATATCTGAGTGTAAAGGGAGGTGACATCCATTGTAACCATTAATTGAGCTTCTGGGTCGAATTGTGTGCCTTCTACTTTTAACAGAAAATCTGTGGTGTCGCTCAAGTAGGATTTCACTTGGGTCAAAAAGGGTTTCAAAAAGAAATTCACGTATTGGGAAATGGGCCCGAGACAAGAGTCGCACCCCGATACAATTGGATGCCCTGGGGGGTCTTGAAGGCTCTTATGGATTTTGGGCAGGAGGTAGAGGACCGGGGTTCTGGGGCATTTTTTGGTAAGATACTCGTATTCTTTAGCTCCCAGAAAACCGTCCTCAAACCCTCTTTGAAATGTCTCGAAGATGAGCCGTTGAATATCTTTGACAGGATCTTCCGATAGGCGTCTGTACCAAATTTCATTGGTAACTTGTTAGGCCCCTTCAGCTAGGCTTTTCTCGCGTGACTAGACCACTACCGCCCCTCCTCTGTCGGCCTGCTTGATTACTATAGAGGTATCCTCTTTCAATGTTTTTATCGCTGCGCGCTGTCTTTGGCCCATATTTGGTTGTACAAAGCTCTTGCCTTTTTCGAGCTTGTTGATGGCTGATAGAAGAACCTGCTCGAATGCAAAAATTTCTTTCGGAATATTTTGGTTCGGAACAAAGTTGGACTTATTTCTGAGACCTGTGACCTCTGTGCTCTGTGGGGGTAATTGATTAGAAAAGCAAGCCTTAAGGCGAATTTTACGACAAAATTTGATGGCTTCTAACTTAAGCTTCGTAAAGTCAGTCTTTTTGCATGGCACAATCTTGAGTCCCAAATTCAACACAGACAGCTCATCACTAGTTAAAGGCCTGGCAGATAAATTGACCACAGAACTAAGGCCGCCTACGATTTGGATGAGCGGCTTCTCGTCCGCATCTCCCACGGGGTTTGTAGCAGGATTTTGGCTATTGGCCCTGATCTAAAAAAAAAAACTGTTTCTTTTGGTTGTTTCGATTTTCGGACCCAGACGAATCGGATGATGAGGTTTCTGAAAAGGTTGTAAACCGGTTTCTCGACCGGCCTTGGTATGTTGATAATGCTCTGCAAGAGTCTAGTTGAGTGTAGTAGTCCTCCTTCAAAAAATGATAGACCTGCTCGATCTTGAATGATTTAACGTCTCTGTCATATTTAGAGGTTTTATCATTAATAGTATTGTCTTTGAAAATTCTGATCTCTTTATCTATCTTTTCCAAAAGTGCTTTGGCGTCCGTCACAACCGGGCTGTTCTTAATTGCCTCAGTAAGTTCTTCGATTTCTTTTTCTTCCTCTGCACACAGTCTCTGAGCAGTTTCTATAGTGTGGACCATTAGGTCCCGGCTACACTTGGTGTTTATGAAGCTGAAACCTTTTTTATGCTCTGTGTCTTACATTGTACTGGGGGGAATGTAAGACATTGTTCTGCATTCTGTCCATCAACAGTGTTTTTTGCAATTTTCACCCCGAGTGGGCTAGGTATGCTCAGACGTGAGTCCCAGGCTCTCCACATCACTAGAGTCAAGCTATCCAGGCTGAAGAAGGCTGATAGCCAGAAACCGGTCCTTGTATGCTTGATTCCGGTCTAGGAAAGACATGGCTTGGTAGTTCGGGCTGGACTGTTCCTAAGAGGCACAGGGTGAAGGCTGATTTGCATATAGCCAGTGTCTGACCTAGTGTGGTGTGGAGTGCAAAAAAACGATGGATTTAGGCCCAGATCTTTGTACTCGGGTGAATGTAAGACATTGTTCTGCATTCTGTCCATCAACTGTGTTTTTTGCAATTTTCACCCAGAGTGGGCTGGGTATGCTCAGACGTGAGTCCCAGGCTCTCCACATCACTGGAGTCAAGCTATTCAGGCTGAAGAAGGCTGATAGCCAGAAACCGCTCCTTGGATGCTTGATTCCGGTCTAGGAAAGACATGGCTTGGTAGTTCGGGCTGGACTGTTCCCATGAGGCACAGGGTCAAGGCTGATTTGCATATAGCCAGTGTCTGACCTAGGGTGGCGTGGAGTGCAAAAAAACAATGGATTTAGGCCCAGATCTTTGTACTGGGGTGAAAGTAAGACATTGTTCTGCATTCTGTCCATCAACTGTGTTTTTTGCACTCTTGAAATGGTGGAACTGCTTCTGACTATATGCTCAGTGCATTGCATAATGCATCCCTTGTCACATTGCCCTACTCTCTCACAATGGTCACACCAAGTCTGTAAATATTGTTTATCCACAGTAAGGGGCTGAATGACGCCTTACACTTTGGGGTGAGTCCCTATTGCCAACTCTACTTCATTGAGGCCGATATTGTGTTTCTATTAGTTGTTGGTAGACATGTGCTCTTACGTATCTTCCTCAAAGTGTATATGGTGTGCACCATCTTGGGATGTGAAATGCAATGTGTATAATTACAACAGGCTTCTTCCAGCCTTTAGGGTGTGCGAGTAGATATTCCATGAGATTTTCTTTCAGCAATTGTGTAAAGGGTGATACTACTTGTGGCCTGCAACAGACTTTGCCTTTTTAAAAAACATCCTATTTCCTTCATGGATGTGGGAAAATGTTGGGATAATGATAGATAGGTATACAGGGGAAATATGGGCACAGCTGGTCCACACATACCCAGTCCTCTCGCTGCCTATCAGGTTCACAGTAAAACATTGACATATGTATTATTTCCATGGGTTTACCTTTTGGTGGATTCACTGCTCCTACATTTTTTAAGACTGCTATACTAGATTGTTCATGGACAACAGACATCAGTGTGATTACAAGATATTTATTCACATGTCTGTTGACATAGTTGGAGACTGGACCAGTACATGGCCATGCAATCCCCACATTACATTGATGCCCAGTGGAGGGTCAGACAGAGTACCTTAGGGGTGACAAGTCCAAAGGATGAAGAAGAGTGCAGTCAGCAGTCTGATTGCTGTGTAATTGGTAACCAAACGAAATAGGGCAGTCCATGTGGAGATCCAAAGTGAGTGTCAGATTGTATTGGGGACATTCGTAGGTGATATTCCGTGGCATGATGCTCAGCCCAGAACCAAGTAGAAACTGGCCATTTGGCCTAGATGAATGCTACCGCTTCCTTCTTTGCAACAAGGCAGACTCATCCTCATCTTCTTCCTCTGATGTGTCGTGTGCCTCACATGTGGGTGGTGGTAGATTGGCCACAGCACTGTGAGGCACTGACACATCAGGGAGCGGATATGTTGATATAGAAGCAGAAGCAGTAGCATTCATCTGTGCCAGATATTGCTGCAGCAATGCAGTGATGATGATCTACAAGGCATGGAAGATCCTTCATAATTTTGCTGGTCTGCAGCCGTGGCAGCCATTCGTTCCACCTGCATCTGCTCCATGTTCTCCATTATCCTCTGCATGCGGCACTACTCCTGGCTGCCATTCCTGGAGACACTCTGACTAGACAGTTATTCCTCTATCGGAGTCATGACTCCAGCGATGTCAGCCAAGGTGTGTTGGAGAGCATTGAGCAGACTATGGGTGTCTGTGATGTTTAGTAGGTGGTCCCAGATGGAACTCTGACACCCACAAACAGAATCAAGTTTGGCCGCCAGGCTGTCAAACCCCATCCGCACCAGAAGGGCCATCTCCTGCTGGATCTCTAACACACGGCATTGGAATTAAAGATTTGAGTCCAGGAGGTCCTGGGAGAGAGCCGTGTTGGCATGTGCTTGCTGCCCTGCTCCTGGAGGTGGAATGCTGATGGAGTCTAGCTGCTGTTGGAGGTTGTCCGTGTTGATCGTGGAAACATCCTCCTCTTCATCAGTGAAGAGTGGGACAGGCTGCTGTTCGGGAGGTGATGTCTGTCCCTCTGCAATGTAAAGGGGAGAATCATTTTAACTGTGTGTTTCATGGATGATCATGCATTCAGTTGTTCAGTTGTGAAGGTGATGCAGTTTGTCCCACATTGTAATCAATATGGTTGTACTCCAATTTGTATGTGTGTGCTCTGCATTGTGGGATGCTCGACCATGCCACTATTGTTTTTCTGCCCCGTATCCCTTTCAGGCAGTGGCCCTCTACTTCTGTGCATTTCCAATGCTGAGATGCTGTAAGCTGTTCTAAATATGTGTCATGGTCAGAGGTGTGAGACTTGCACATTGTTTTCAAGTAGAGGTCTTGCTTACCTCAGGGGTTGTGTGTACACTTGGATGTGTCAGTGTGTGACCTGCTCCTTTAAGGATGTGGGCCACATGCAGCCATCTTTGTGACCTGGCCTGCACCATCTGGAGATGTTTTGGGTACAGGCATGGTTATCATCTTGCACGGTCACTTGCATTGTCAGTGGGTCCCACAGACCCGCACCTTATCTGTGTACTGCACAGTGCATTGTTTGATTGCAAGATTAGTTATGTGTGAGGATGGCCCCCTTTAGGCGCATTGGCTAATAAGGCCTACTTGCTGTTTCAATGTGTGCTGCGCTATGCTGTGTACATGTGCATCCAGGTAGCTTTGTCTACTGTGATTTGTCATGTGTTCATTGCTTACTGCCCTCCTGTTGGTTCATCCATTGTGCGTATAGTGCTGCGTGAGTTTCTATTGTTGTTTGCTGCCTGGACAGACTGTGTCGACAACAATAACCCTTTACGTTGACCCCACATGTGATGTGTAAGTGGCCCGGGATTAGATTTTTGTTGAATTCAATGGCATACTTGTAGTGCTCGGCCTTGTCACCACCACCCTGCCAACAGAAAGCAAATGGCAGGGTGATGTTTGTTTGTGCAGTTTATGATATTCTAATTTGTTTTCATGCTCTACTGGTAGCATTAGTATACAATGTAATGTAATTCCTTTAAAGTTATGTGCTGCCAACTCAGTTGGAGCAGTTACAACACAAGACAAGTGTGAGTCAGTTGTTTTCTGTAGATAACTGGTCAAAACCTCAATCAAGAAACTTTTTCCTGTACCAGCTTGACCGCTGACATAGATTCAGATAGGTTCAAATGATGTGCATGTGCATTCTTTCTTTTCATGAAGAAAACCATGGTTAATCTGTTTTCTTTCTTGCTGATATATTTCTTTCTGTTCAACATTTAGTTGTTCTTCCAAGTTTCCTAAGTCCATATTATCTTCTTGAGCTTGATGCATTGCTGTTTCCACTTCATTCATGGTGATTGCTGCTTCATTTTCAAGAATTGGTTGTCCTAGTGGATCTTCACGCACTGCAGCAGAACTTTGAGTATCTTGAGAACTGTCTCTAGCAATCTCAGCTGCAATAGTAGCTTCTTGATTAATTTCATCATTCAACATTTTGAGATAATTTGCAAAAACTGTACATTCTATACTATCTTTACAATCATTGAAAGAATCTTCATAGCACTGAAAATCTCCAAGTAATTCCAATTCTGTAGGCCAAGGTTTGAAGGGTTGCAAAAGTGCTAAATAGTAAAATTCTCTTCTATCAGGAGTATCACAACTCAGTTTTCTGTGCTTAATCAGATTTCCTTTCCTTTTTTTTACCAAACATCCTTCTGAACCAATCACGGCATAATTTCCTTAATTTATATTTTCTGTAGTATTCCTCTTAAAAGAATATTGCAGCACTTCATACAGACATATGTTTTCAAGATGATGACTTCTATTTGGATAATATGTGTCCAACATATTTATTTTGACAATATCTGTGCTTTCTGGTTCATTTTCTGCTAAATATTAAATTTCTAGTATAGATTTAAGTACTCTATTTCGTGTTGCAGCAAGACCTAGACACACCCAAATGATTCTTCTAGACTTTGAGTATAAACTTGCAGATGAAACCGATCTGAGCATTCGTATGATCCAATTTCTCGATGAGATAACATCTTCAAACTGAAACTGTACAATTTCTTACTAAGACTCTTCTTGTGGGAAATTTCTTCCCACATTTCCTTCAACTCCGTCTTTTCCGATTTTGTTATATCAGATGTCACATACCGGGCAACAACAATGGAATTATCCGCAACATACTGGACATTCATATTAGCAATCCACATTGAGAGAATAATTGGATTATAATCATTGATGAACTTTGATTCTTCACTTCTTCTCAAATTGTACGTCTTTTTGGGAGATTTTCTAATGATGGTATGTCTCACAGCTAACATGAAACTGTTTACTCTTCCTTTGGATATCACTGGACGTGCAAATCCAAAACGACATTTGGAATAAAACTTTTCCTTAGACTTGTACTTTTGTCGATAGTATTTACCACATCAATGACTTTGGAATCATAACACTTGTTGCCTTAAGGTGTTTTTTTCTGTTCTTTTTGGTATAGCACACATGACATAGTCTTCAATAAAAGATAAAACACTTTTATCCGAATCAGTCCCAAATTTGGGTGCATCCTTGATCTATAACAACATATGTATATGAGGAGCACCTCTAGCTTAATACTCCTTTCTCAAGTAACAACCACCTTGCCAAGAGGAGGATTCTTTTTATTACATATAAAAGACATCATAGCTTCAAACCTATGATTGAAATATCTGCATACATTTACAGGATCCAAAGAGCACAATTCTCCAGGTGTCTTGTATTCAATATTTTTTATATTTGAATTTGCTTCTCGAAGAAATTCCAGTAAATCATCCCAAGTGTATTCAGCAATGCTTAGGGTAACAAACCATGTAGGAGTTCCTAAGTTCCTTAGTATGCATTTAAGTTCTCCATGATGACGATACCAATACTCAATAGTACCATGCTGACATGCCATCAAATTAATTAGTTGAGATTTTAAATGATCGTCTCTCTGATTTACTTTATCCATAAATTCCTTTGCAGAAACATTTTGAAGATGTACTCCTGTTTTCAATTTGTGGTTGACTGCATATGAAAGTCCAGACAAGTCACTCTCAAACAAAAGATGAAAAATATATGGGATACATTGTCGAAATCTTGGATCTTCTGCATACAATCTTGTTGTCCGATATTCTGATGCAGGAATCTGCACTGATAGTTCGTCATATCGTCCACCTTTTCCAGTTGGGAACAGCTGTGAAAAACAACGAGCTTCCAAACTTTTTTCGCATACACTCGTGGGAGTCCCCTTCGCTTTCTTCATTTGGAATAATTCAAAAGTATTCCCTATCACTTCTGTGGAATGAAGTGTATGTACACTATAATGTTCATAAATTTCTTCACATAGAGCATTTCCACTTTTTCAATTTGACCACTTGACGTTTCACTATCATCTCCTAAAAGTATTTATTTTTCTTCCACATACATATGTTTGTAGTAATCATTGTTTTTTTTATAAGATATAATGTTGTTTTTTACACTTTCAGACACCCACTAATTCCTGCCAGATTTTCTCACTCTTAGTAGGAACACCATTAACTAGAATAACTAGTGGTTCACTTTCTACATTCTCTACACCAATAGCTTCAATATTTTTCTTTAAATCTAGAGGATAAATATACATCTCTTCCTTTTAACCCTCTCTGTAATTCTGTAGGAGGCAATGTACCTGTTTTAGGCTCCATACGAACAATAGTCTGAAATGGGTGCACACATTGAATCAGAATAGACTCATACATGTTTAAATCTATCAGTTCTAGAGGAATAGTTACCAACTCTAGATTATTATGGACAGCTCTAGCAGGCATTTTATTTTCATCTAATTTATTATAACAATATTTATAAATACCCTAATCAGAACCCAAATCAAAGCAATCCTCTAACAACAAATAAGTTGAAAATTCCTTCCACTTATCATTATTTTCTCTTTCACATTTTAAATATAGATCAACAGACCTAGTCTGATTTTTATTGTGAGTTGCTCAGCAACAAATACAAGATTAATTTGGCCTTTCACATGAAATCACCTTAAACTTTGTCATTTGTTCTTCAAAATTGTTTTTAGTAGTATGTTCCACATTTTCTTCAACATCTACTTCTATTAATGTCTCACTTTCTGCACTCTCTTTTTCAGGACTAAAGTAACAAAACTCTATTTCATCACAAAACGTCTTTGCTTCTGATACTGACCCATGCAAAAGAGCACTGTTAAACTCATTTAAAATTACTGCTTGACTTTTTGCGTAACAAAATCTTCTGACTAACTTCTGCATTTGAGAATGATGTACTGCTAACATTATAAAATGATGAAAAACACTTTGGCATACTTTTCTAGAAAGACAAGCCAGAGATTGACCTTGCAAACCAGTATTTTTTCTCACTCTGCAAGGATCTAGTCCTTGCAACATCTTAATCTTTTATTTAACACTTTTCTTTACTATACTTTCATAAGAAATTGCATAAAATATCAATAGATAGATAGATAGCTTTAGGACGTCTCCCTATAACTTCATCAGCTATTAGTTTGTCTACATTTCTAGGAGCCATCTTCTCTTTCTCAATAGGACAACCATTGTTAACCTCATAAGCTCGACCACTGGTATCAACTGCAAGAAATAAAGTATTGGTCTGAAAATAACTCTCATTTAAAAAAGTCTGTGAACTTGAAATGTTTTTACATTCACCCCAGAAAATATCACAATAATTAGTTCTGTTAATTACTCTTTTCTTCTTACTTTTGGCTTCCATAAAATGTATTGGCTTATCTAGCGATCAAATTCTGTTTAATACTAAAATGAATAATTTCCTTTTTAATTCAAAGGCCTTCCCAACAATAATTTTGATTCCTTTCTTCTTTTTTTGAAAATGCTGCTCTTCTTTTGTATTTCTTCACATCTTTCAACAAATTACAGACAACTCTATTGTAAAACATCGTATTTCTTTATACTGACTCTGCCTCATTTTACCATACATTGTGTCTTTTGACTGTAATTCCCATTTTTTACGTTTTTTTTCTTCTTATTCTTTTTTGTTTTTGAGGCATTATTTGTACTTTCCGCAATCTGCACACTGTTTCTAGGCTTTGAAAGTTTTTTAAATAAATCATTTTGTTCTCTTACCACAAGACTTATTCTTTTTCCCAACCTATTGTTGTTCATCCAATTCTTGCTGTTGAATTTTCTTTAAGTAATAGTCATTATTCTGTTGTTTCCTCTTTTCTGTTTTTCTAGCCATAATAAGTTTCTTTTAATGATGATGAACAACATCTGTAAAAAAAATATTATTAAAATAAATCTATAAAATATACTATTCTATTACTACACAAACACATTGTACATAAAAACCATTTAAGCACTTCCTTTTAGAAAATGCTGCTCTGTTTTTAGATTTCAACAAATTAAAGACAACTCTATTGTAAAACATCTTATTTCTTCATACTGACTCTGCCTCCTTTTACCATACATTGTGTCTTTTGAATGTCATTTCCCATTTTTTACGTTTCTTTTCTTCTAATTCTTTTTTGTTATTGAGGCATTCTTTGTACTTTCCACAATCTATACACTGTTTCTAGGCTTTGAACGTTTTTAAAATAAATTATTTTGTTCTCTTACCGCAAGACAGTGGGCCCAATTCACAGAATGAACTTAAGACTCAATCCTAAACTTACTACTATTTTGGTATTCACAGAATGCACTTACTACTTTTGGCATTCACAGAATGAACTTACTACTTTTGGTATTCACAGAAGTTAGGATTGTGTCTTAAGTTAGTCTTAAGACAGACTTAAGACAGACTTAAGACAGACTTAAGACAGACTTAAAACAGTGAATACCAAAAGTAGTAAGTTCATTCTGTGAATGCCAAAAGTAGTAAGTGCATTCTGTGAATTCCAAAAGTAGTCAGTGCATTCTGTGAATACCAAAATAGTAGTAAGTTTAGGATAGAGGCTTAAGTTCATTCTGTGAATCGGGCCCTTATTCTTTTTCTCCACATATTGTTGTTCATTCAAAACTTGCTGTTGAATTTTCTTCAAGTAATAGTCCTTTTTCTGTTGTTTCCTCTTTTCTTTTTTCTAGCCATAATAAGTTTCTTTTAATGATGATGAACAATATCTGTATTGAAATCACAATTAATTTACTAAAGTACACATGTTCTATTAAATAATTATTGGAATGAATACGTGTTATACAAATGAATAGACAGTGAATGAGTACCTAGAGTGCTAGTAGTTCACAGCAAGGTGACTTTATAAGTACTTTTGTTTTAGCAGAGTGATTTCATAAGGACATACTTATGTCAAGATGATTGTAGGAGTGGACACAGACTCACTGTTTGATTGCCGACAACCATCCCTATTACCTGTATTTTTGCACAACAGACTCAATAGTCTACAAGGGCTTAGGGCACGGCATACAATGTGCACATTTGAGTGTACCACTGCTTGTCTCAATGCATGATTCATTCTACAAGTGCATAGACAGCTACTTGGTTCCTAGAGTGCTAGTAGTTGACAGCAGGATAAGTTTATAAGCGCTTATGTTTCAGCAAAGCGATTAAATACGGACATGCTTCTGTCAGGATGATTGTAAGAGTGGAAACAGACTCACAGTGTGATTCCAGACAAGCATGAATATTACCTGGACTTTTGCAGGACTGACTCAGTAGTCTACAAGGGGTTAAGAGACCGCATACATTGTGCACATTTGACTGTACCACTGCTTGTCTCATTGCCTGAGTCATTCTGCAAGTGCATAGACAGTCACTGGGTTCCTAGAGCGCTAGTAGTTGACAGCAGGACAAGTTTTTAAACGCTTATGTTTTTTGGCAGAGTCATTAGATAAGGACATGCTTCTGTCAGGATGATTGTAAGAGTGGACACAGACTCACAGTGTGATTCTAGAGAAGCATGACTATTACGTGGACTTTTGCAGGACTGACTCATTAGTCTGCAAGGGGTTAGGGGACCGCATACATTTTGCACATTTCAGTGTACCACTACGTGTCTCAATGCCTGGGTCATTCTATAAGTGCACAGACAGTGACTTGGTTCCTAGAGTGCTAGTAGTTCACAGCAGGATACGTTTATAAGCTCTTATGTTTCAGCAGAGTCATTAGAAAAGGACATGTTTCTGTCAAGATGATTGTAGGAGTGGGCACAGACTCACAGTGTGATTCCAGTCAAGCATGATTATAACCTGGACTTTTGCAGGGATGACTCAGTAGCCTGCAAGGGGTTAAGGGACCACATACATTGTGCAGTTTTGACTGTTACACTGCTTGAGTCATTCTGCAACTGCATAGACAGTGACTGAGTCCCTAGAGTGCTAGTAGTTGACAACAGGATAAGATTATAAGCGCTTACGTTTCAGAAGAGTGATTAAATAAAGACATGTTTCTGTCAGGATGATTGTTGGAGTGGACAAGGACTCAGTGTGATTCCAGACAAGCATAACTATTACCTGGACTTTTGCAGGACAAACTCAGAAGTCTGCAAGGGATTAAAGGACCTTATACATTGTGCACATTTGATTGTATCACTGCTTGTCTCAATGCCTGAGTCATTCTACAAGTGCATAGACAGTGACTGGGTTCCTAGAGTTCTAGTAGTTGACAGCAGGATAAGTTTCTAAGCGCTTATGTTTCAGTAGAGTGCTTCAATAAGAACATGCTTCTGTCACAATGATTGTAGGAGTGGACATAGACTCACAGTGTATTTCCAGACAAGCATGACTATTACTTGGATTTTTGCAGGACAAACACTGTACTCTACAAGGGGTTACAGGACTGCATACATTGTCACATTTGACTGTATCCCTGCTTGTCTCAATGCTTGAGTCATTCTACAAGTGCATAGACGGTGACTGGGTTCCTAGAGTTCTAGTAGTTGACAGCAGGATAAGTTTCTAAGCGCTTATGTTTCAGCAGAGTGATTAAATAAAAACACGCTTCTGTCAGGATGATTGTAGGAGTGGACACAAACTCACAGTGTCATTCCAGAAAAGAATGGCTTTTACCTGGAATTTTGCAGGACTGATTCAGTAGTCTTCAAGGGGTTAGGGTACCACCTAGAATGTGCATATTTGACTGTACCACTGCTTGTATCAATGCCTGAGTCATTCTGCAATAGCATAGACAGTGACTGAGTTCCTAGATTGCTAGTAGTTGACAACAGGATACGTTTAAAAGTGTTTGCGTTTCAGCAGAGTGATTAAATAAGGACATGCTACTGTCAGAATTATTGTAGGAGTGGACACAGACTCACAGTGTAATTCCAGACAAACATGACTATTACCTGGACTTATGCAGCACTGACTCAGTACTCTGCAAGGAGTTAAAGGGACCGCATACATTGTACACATTTGATTGTGCCACTGCTTGTCTCAATGCCTGAGTTATTCTACAAGTCCATAGACAGTGACTAGGTTCCTAGAGTGCAAGTAGTTGATAGCAGTATGAGTTTGTAAGTGCTTAAGTTTCAGCAGAGTCATTACATAAGGACATGCTTCTGTCAGGATGATTGTAGCAGTGGACAAAGACTCACAGTGTGATTCCAGACAAGCATGACTTTTACCGGAACTTATGCAGGACTGACTCAGTAGTCAGCAAGGGGTAGGGGACCACATACAATGTGTACATTTGACTTTACCGCTGCTTGTCTCAATGCCTGTGTCATTCTTCAAGTGCATAGACAATGACTTGGTTCCTAGAGTGCTAGCAGTTGACAGAAGGATAAGTTTATAAGCACTTATGTTTCAGCAGTGTTATTACATGAGGACATACTTTCATCAGGATGATTGTAGGAGTAGACACATACTCACAGTGTGATTTCACAGAAGCATGACTATTACCTAGACTTTTGCAGTACTGACTCAGTACTCTGCAAGGGGTTAAAGGACCATATACATTGTACACATTTGACTGTACCACTGCTTGTCTCAATGCCTGAGTCATTCTGCAAGTGCATAGACAGTGACTGGGTTCCTACAGTGCTAGTAGTTGACAGCAGGATAAGTTTATAAGTGCTTAAGTTTCAGCAGACTCATTACATAAGGACATGCTTCTGTCAGGATGATTGTAAGAGTAGTAACAGACTCACAGGGTGATTCCTGACAAGCATGACTATTACCTGGTCTTTTGCAGCACTGACTCAGTAGTTTGCAAAGGGTTAGTGGACCGCATACATTGTGCACATTTGACTGTACCACTGCTTGTCTCAATGCCTGAGAAATTCTGCAAGTGCATAGACAGTGACTGAGTTCCTAGATTGCTAGTAGTTGACAACAGGATACGTTTAAAAGTGTTTGCGTTTCAGCAGAGTGATTAAATAAGGACATGCTACTGTCAGAATTATTGTAGGAGTGGACACAGACTCACAGTGTAATTCCAGACAAACATGACTATTACCTGGACTTATGCAGCACTGACTCAGTACTCTGCAAGGAGTTAAAGGGACCGCATACATTGTACACATTTGATTGTGCCACTGCTTGTCTCAATGCCTGAGTTATTCTACAAGTCCATAGACAGTGACTAGGTTCCTAGAGTGCAAGTAGTTGATAGCAGTATGAGTTTGTAAGTGCTTAAGTTTCAGCAGAGTCATTACATAAGGACATGCTTCTGTCAGGATGATTGTAGCAGTGGACACAGACTCACAGTGTGATTCCAGACAAGCATGACTTTTACCGGAACTTATGCAGGACTGACTCAGTAGTCAGCAAGGGGTAGGGGACCACATACAATGTGTACATTTGACTTTACCGCTGCTTGTCTCAATGCCTGTGTCATTCTTCAAGTGCATAGACAATGACTTGGTTCCTAGAGTGCTAGCAGTTGACAGAAGGATAAGTTTATAAGCACTTATGTTTCAGCAGTGTTATTACATGAGGACATACTTTCATCAGGATGATTGTAGGAGTAGACACATACTCACAGTGTGATTTCACAGAAGCATGACTATTACCTAGACTTTTGCAGTACTGACTCAGTACTCTGCAAGGGGTTAAAGGACCATATACATTGTACACATTTGACTGTACCACTGCTTGTCTCAATGCCTGAGTCATTCTGCAAGTGCATAGACAGTGACTGGGTTCCTACAGTGCTAGTAGTTGACAGCAGGATAAGTTTATAAGTGCTTAAGTTTCAGCAGACTCATTACATAAGGACATGCTTCTGTCAGGATGATTGTAAGAGTAGTAACAGACTCACAGGGTGATTCCAGACAAGCATGACTATTACCTGGTCTTTTGCAGCACTGACTCATTAGTTTTCAAAGGGTTAGTGGACCGCATACATTGTGCACATTTGACTGTACCACTGCTTGTCTCAATGCCTGAGAAATTCTGCAAGTGCATAGACAGTGACTGGGTTCCTAGAGTGCTAGTAGTTGACAGCAAGATAAGTTGATATGAACTTAAGCTTCAGAATAGTAATTAATGTCAGGATGATTGTAGGAGTGGACACAGACTCACAGTGTGATTCCAAATAAGCAGGACTATTACCTGGACTTTTGCAGCACTGACTCAGTACTCTGCAAGGGGTTAAAGGGACTGCATGCATTGTATACATTTGATTGTGCCACTGCTTGTATCAATGCCTGAGTCATTCTACAAGTGCATAGACAGTGACTGGGTTCCTAAAGTGCTTGTAGTTGACAGCAGGATAAGTTTTTAAGCTCTTAAGTTTCAGCAGAGTGATTAATTAAGGATATGCTTCTGTCAGGATGATTGTAGGAGTGTACACAGACTCACAGTTTGATTCCAGACAAGCATGACTATTACCTAGACTTTTGCAGGACTGACTCAGTACTCTGCTAGGGAGCAACACCTTGCCTGCGGTGCTGATTCTCCCCGGGTGCTGAACATTCTATTCGCGGGTGTGGTCATGACGGAACAGTTCCGTCATGAGCACAGGGCGACCAATGCTCATGATGAAATCATTCCGCCATGAGCATCAAAGGGGTTAAAGGACCACATACATTGTGCACATTTGACTGTTCCAGGCGCATTGCATAGAGAATTATTTATAAGTACTTAGGTATAACTACACTCAATGAATTATTGTATGGTGCTCAATGGGTGATTAGAGGAGTGTCTCAGTACTAACAAGGTAATACCTGCTCAGCATGAAAACTCCTTATAGAATAAAACTACTGCATAAATTTGCACTGCTACATTACCTTTCTACAACTATTTTTAATATTACACGTAGCCAAATACAAAGCAGAAACCTTTTACATTATTCTACTATAAGTCTCACCATTTCAATGAAAAACATAAATGAGTATCTCTCTACAGAGCACAATCTACACCAAATAAATTCACAATAAAAGCTTCAAATTGAAACCAAACACCAGAAATGATGTCGTATATTTTAAATATATACCTCTATAGACATTTTTTTAAACTATTCTAATCACTAATACCTTAGCTCGACTCATACATTTTCAATTTGAAATCAACACCTAAAATTATGCATTATCCTACTAATATACATATCCACACATTAGTCATAATCTGCAATTCCTATTCCAAAACATACATAATAGTATCCAAAGTGTATATTAAAAAACATTTAAACTCATTACAAAAAACTGCATTAAGTATCTTTGCATTACAAAATACATGACTTACTTAAAATGTTATGAATTATATTTTGTTTAAAAATAAAAGCACCACATAGTACACCTCACAAATTAATAACTCACCTTTCAAATTGATTTGTAGATTATGAAGTATCTGAATCACACACCAGATTTTCTTATGTATGCACACAATGAATATAGTGCACTGCTCTTGCAAAACCAAAAAATGTCAAAGTTTCCCTCTCATTCTGCACACATATACATATAAATATTATTTATTTAAAATCTTTATTTCGGCAAAGTTGCCATAAAAGTTACAGATATATACGCACAAAATCACAAACAGTCAATTACACACATCATTTCATAAAAGGTTTCTTGCGTATAAATATCAAATCATATTGCTTCCCAAGTTAATTCAAATTCTAAGATACATTTATATTGGTTACACATATCAACCCTTGCCAACTGACCTCTAACTAAACCAAAATTGCTTCTGGAATTTTCTGGAGTCGTGCCTGGTCCCTGCACCGTAAGCGATGGAACCGCGGATCCAGATGAGACTTCAAAAGTATTTTGATCTTTTACAATTTATGTTTTTCATAACACACTACTTCTAACTATACCAGTGGCTTGGGAAATCTCACTGCAATTACATTTAACTTTAATATTGAAAAGAAATACACAATATAATACCACACATAACTTCCAACCCTACCCCCATTCTGCTTAACCCTCACAAAGCATCGTGTCCGTGAGGACTTCTGGTGGCCAAGTATGGATCCTGAGATAAGTGTCTTGGTCGAAAATTGCCTTGTGTGTTGTTCTGCTGAAAAGGCATTGAAAGTTGTTACTCCACCCCTTTCTCCTATTGAGTGTCTTTCTGGTCCTTGGGTTAAGGTAGGAATTTATATCATGGGTCCTCGTGAGGTTTGACCTTCTGGGTGCAAGTACATTTTAGTACTTATGGATTATGCTTCGAAATGGCTTGAGATAAAGTTGGTTAAAGAGGCTAGCTCGACCAGTGTCATTAAGTTTTTGAAAAAAAGTGATTCTGCAGCAAGGCTTTCCAGAGTTCCTTGTTTCTGATAACGGGACTCAATTTGTAAGTGAAGAGTTTGAAGGAGTCTTGACCTCCAGTGGTGTGAAACACTTAAAGAGTTCTCTTCATCATCCACAAATAAACTATTTAGTGTAAAGGATGAACTGTGTGTTGGGTGAATGCATCAGTGGGCTGAGGCTAGTAAGCATGAAATTGTCCAATCTCTACAGAGTATGCTATGGTTTCACAGAGCCATGCCTCATTCATCCACAAAAGTTTCCCCTTTTGAGCTTTTAAGTGGAAGTACGGCCAATACTTGCTTCCAGCCCAGATGAGCAAATGGATTAAAGCTGATTCTAATGTGGTTTCCCTCAGGAAAATTGTCAATGTGAATTCTGAAATTGTCCAGAGTAAACAGAAAGTGTGGTTTTATAAAAAAAAAATGGTGCCAAAGTGGTTCCTTTGGTTGTGGGTGATTTTGTTTGTATCAAAATTCCTGTGCATGTCAAGAAAGGTAAAGGTAAATTTGGTGAACCTGTTAAAGTTGTTAAGATCAGAAACAATGCTGTTCAGGTGGAGGTGATCTTTCTAAAATTGTCAAGGCAAGGTCATTCTCATTGTCTTATGACTAAAATGGTGGTAAAGGTATTGCACTACCCGATACTTCTGAATGCAGAGGGAGTTCAAGGGTCATTGTTACTCCTAAAAGATTTAGTGAGTGATCTTTTGGGGTCACTTTTGCTTCCTTTTACTCAGTTTTTCATTTCATCTGTTTTGATCTGTTTTTTTGTTGTGTTTTGCTGGAGAAGGGGAGGTAGGCAGTATTCTATGGTTACTTTTGGTCTGATGCGATGATTTTTCAGTGTCAGGTGCATGCTTAGAATGTTACTGTTCAAAGGTTGGAACTGTAACTGCAGCGTCACTGTGATTACTGTAACTGGCAAGTGATTACGTGCAGCTGTGTAGTTCCTTGAATAAAACTCTCTTTCAACTTAATCCTGCGTTGCATTACTACAAAATAGTGCTTGTACTTTATTAGTCAAACGTAAGCAAAATAATTAGTAAGTGAATGATGCCTGGCAGATAGTGACAGGCATATACAGTTTCCCTTGTGCACCCATACAGCTAATGTCAGCAAAGTAAACATCTATGCTACAATAGGATTTCAAGACATTATATCATCAGTTAACTGCACCCATGTGCATCTGATGGCCTCAAGTACGCAGGAACAAGTGTGCTGAAACCGTAAAATGAAGCACACGATTTATGTGCAAATGCTGTTTGATGTGGATCTGTGTAAAATGAACTCCTGAGTTAGGTGCTCTGGAGAAAACCACAATCTAAATATCCTGACAAGTAGCAACATTTTATGGTGACACATCATCCTTAAGGTACTGGGCAGACTAGTCAGCCCTTCATCATCAAGATGACAATCCTTTAAAATAGTTGACGCGCAATCTCAATACTTGTCAGCAGAACAATTAGAGAGTTACTAGGTCCTATAACATATACAAGAATTAATGTGAATATGTGTTATAAATTCTATCAGTCGCTCTTCCAATCATGATGATACTCAGCCAAGGCAACGTTTTTAACAACCACATCATGTCTCTTATCTTGCATTCCTCTGACCTCGAGACATTCATTCATGTCATTTTTCCTTCCCACAGCTTGAGGTAGAACTCAGGTAGAAATCTATCAGTGCGCAGTTGCCATGCTTTAGAAATTGTGCTTGGAAACTCACTTAGGTGCCTAGAACTTCAAGGTTTGGAATCTGTTTATAATGTTCTCAACATCATGTGGATATGTTGATTCAGTATAGATTTTTTCCATTATCTCTTTCCACAGGCATGTTTTTGGTGGCATCTTCCGAGTGCAATGTCACATTAGAAGATCACGGTGTCTTACTACCTCTTTGGCCAGTACTCCAGATCAGGATCTGTAAACGTGCCCTAGCTGGGCTTTCTGTTTGACTGTAATTTTCCACTTAGTCGAATCAATAATTTTCCACTTAGTCAAATCAGGGATGTCAGACGCTCTTCTTTTAGCACAAAATCTTACTTGTCAGTCCAGGGAGGGACAGGCGCCTGTAGTTATTTCTTGGGTAGTTCATTTTTAGATTGGAACTTGGACATTTCATTTTGATTACTCAGTGGTCTGTGGTAGGCCTGGGTGCAGTAGACCCAAAAACCTTGCTGTGCTTCAAGGAGTTTCGCAAGTTGCAGAGTCCGTTTAGTCAAGCCATTTTGCATTGATATTCAGCGCTGGGTGTTTGTACCATGCAGAAAATCAGCACAAATGGAACTAAGCAATGCAAGATGATGAAGCTTCTTTTCTTGCCGCTCCAGTAGATTTTCTATCAGAGCAGCAGCTTTCTCAACACGAACTGAAGGTTTCTTAACAGGAGAAGTTACAACCATCCACGACCACACGTTTTGGAAAATCTGATCCCCCATGGTGAGAAATCTCTCTGGGAGTTGGATTTTCCTCTCTGCGTACTTCACGGAGTGCAGAAGATATTAAAAACCCAGAAAATGGAGCAGAGTTCACCAGCCAGGCCTAGTCTGTGGGACCACTGCCTGTTCTTAAATAATATTTAATCAACCATTCTCAAACGGGAAGGGATCCCTTGGGGATCCCTTCCCATTTGCAAATGGTTACCACCAACTTGTAATTTGTGGTAAATTGTGAATGTTTTGCGACTGCATTTTGGTCGCAAAACATTCATATGCACCATTCAAATTCGGTATTAGTAAGGGATGCCCTCAATAAGCCCCATCCAAATACTGATTCGCAAAACACAAATTGTGATTCGGTATCAGGTCACAGAATCACAATTTTGACTTTTTACATTTGGAAATGCCTTTTTACGTTAGCAAATGACACGATTAGGTGAAAAAATGCAAGGTTAAATTTTCGAGTTCGGGCAGTATATTTTGGAAAGCCGAACTCCTTCTTTCACTTGGAAACAGATCTTGACCATTTCAGAAATCATCTAAAACTTTTTCTATGAGATGGCTTTTAAAAATTGGTTATTGTGCGATAATAACAGGAAGTTGGCAGTGGTTGAAGTGTTTGGAAAAAATAATAAGACATATATTGAGGGGAATGGTAAGGTGCTTGGGGCGGAGGGAGTGAATGTGGAGGCATGGCCATAGGTGTGGCTAAAATGAGGAAATGTTCTGTTATGATTTAGAGGGCCTTTAATCTCTAAATTCAACTATAACTTTTAAACATTTTTCTACTTCGGACATGCTGATAATTGAAACAGTTTTCAGTTCATGTGCAACTCAGAAAATGGCTACATCTTCAAAAAGTGAAAACTTGTAGTAGGAGTTCAATGGTCTCTTATGTTCCAGAGAGCCTAACAGATTTTGATTGGAACATGTTACACATAAGACGAACAGAGATATTTTCTGGTTGATACATTAACCTGCATATTCATCTCACCACTAGAAGATGTGACCAAATATGTTCTACACATATATTTACAGTAGGTGCATTAACCAACTGATTGTTCCCATTAGGCTAAAAATAATTGTCTCTCGGAATACACAAAGATTTCTGAATAAGCTACATCAACCCACTGTATTTTCTGACAGGATGTAAAATCTGTAAACTACTGGTTACACAAAATGTTCTCTGCAGTTAGTCTATAAACCTAGTGAGCTATCTCGCAAGGACTTCAATCACGGAACTGTAAATTACACCCAATACTAAAACATGCAGTTACTCTTTGTTTTTCTGGTGGTTTCATTTTTTTTACCTATTGGTATTTTTTACCTCTTTTTGCTTGACTGTTTCCTTATTTCTCGTTTTATTCTAGTGCCCTTATGATATTGATTTTGCACTACAGGTAATGTCAATGAACAACATTGAAAACCAAAGTAAAGAAGACTTGCATACCACCACCAACCGATACTGTATGATTGACTACAGAGGCTTTTAGGCACAGTAAACTCACATGTTGATTTTCAAGCATCACCCTGGATGCACATTGTGTCGAGTACTTCATTGTGCTTCACCAGATACAACTACAGGTCCAGTATATCACGCTACAGGTAGAAGGAACTCTAACATATACAACAAAGTAAATGCTTGAATTAATCCCAACCACTGGAAATTACTCAGGCCTGTATCCGAATCCATTATTGTTTTCCACATCCTATCACCTCAGGTTGGATCCAGCTATATGCAAATTAGTCTTGACCATGCTCCAATTGTCACAGTACATCCCAAACTGCCAAGCCAGGTCCTTCAAGCAACTCAGGATGGGTTTCACTCTAATTATGGGATCATGAACCAGGTACAGCTTGGTTTCAGTGACACATTTTGCGTAGGACTTAAATCTGCATTGAACTTCTAGCATTATTTTTTATTCTAATTTTCACTCTTGACTTTGCTACTCTAGCATGGTTTATTATTTTTCTTTTACATTCTCTTCATCCATTCTCCACCTATGCTATGATTGAACACCATCCGGGCATCCATCCATTCAAAGTAAACATGGCTATAATTCTTCTTAATCTCAACAAACCTTTCACCAACAACATACATTTGTCATTTTTTTATCCATAACCCATGCGTCCTTGCTTGCCTTTGAGTTTGACCCATCAACGCCCCCGGAGGATTCCTTTCACCCAGCTTCACCCACCCTGGCAAGCATCCTTTCTTTCACCTTTCACCCATCAAGTCCGGCTCTCCCCTCGATCCTTGTCCTGCACCCATCCTGAAACAGATCTACTCGGTCTGCACTTCACCCCCCCTTACCCTCTTGAACAGTTCACTATCTCAAGGCACCGTAATCCCCTCCCTCAAAACAGCTGTCATCCTACCCATTCTAAAAAAACTCGGAGCCGACCCCACTTCACTCGTCAACTACCGTCCCATCTCCCTCCTTCCATTTCTGGCGAAAGTCCTAGAGCGCCACGTAACCAAGACGCTCAGCACTTTTGTGGAGGAAAATAAGATATTGGCCCCTAGGCAGGCAGGGCTCCGTCCATCGCACTCAACCGAGTCCGTGGTCCTCTCGGTTCTGGACACCCTCAGAGAGGGCATGGACAACAATCATCCCCAGGCCCTGGTTCTCCTCGATCTCTCCGCCGCCTTTGACACGGTTGACCACTCCATCTTATTATCCTGTGTCAGGGCGGCGGGCATCGGAGGCGTTGCCCTGGTCTGGCTGTCCTCCTTTCTGAGCGGCCGCTCCCAAGCGGTGCATCTGGGAGACTTTGCAGCAGACTTCCAAGCGGTCAAATGCGGGGTCCCCCAGGGCTCCTCGCTGTCCCCGCTACTATTCAACCTGTACATCTCCCCCCTCATCTTTGCTCTCCAACAGCTGGAGGTCTCTGTCTTTAATTACGCGGATGACCTCCAGCTGATCTTCCCCCTATCTCCTTCTTCACAGTCTATAGTCAATTTTCAATCTACCATGACCTTTATCCGGGACTGGATGAACCACAACCACCTGAAGCTCAACCCCGATAAAACGGAGTTGGTGCTGACTGGTGGTTGCTCCAGCCCCTGGACCCCCTTCTTCTGGCCTCCTTCTTTGGGCTCTCCACCCACCCCATCTCCCTCTGTAAAAACCCTTGGTTTTAAACTAGATTGCCAACTCTCACTTCACTCCCAGATCAGTTCGGTGGTGTCCTCATCTTTCCACTCCCTCCGCACCATCCGTAAAGTCTCCCGGTTTTTCTCCTATTCAGCTCTCAAACTTATAGTTCTTGCCATGGTGATCTCCTGCCTGGACTACGACAATGCCCTTTATTGCGGCATGCCCGCGCACAGTTTGCGTCGCCTTCAATTAGTACAAAACCAGGCGGCCAGGCTGGTTTTTAACCTACCCAAGTCCCACCATGTCACCCCTCTTCTCAAGACTCTACACTGGCTCCCCATCCGCGAACGCGCCCAGTTCAAACTGGGATGTATCATCTTCAATGCTCGGGTTGGATCAGCCCCTGCCTTCATCACTTCCGAAATTCATCTCTACGTTCCCTCCAGGGAGCTGCGTTCCTCTACCCAGCATCTCTTCCAAGTCCCCCGCTTCAAGCGTAAAAAGTGGGGTGGATCTAAATTCTCCACTCTCGCCCCCACTTTCTGGAACTCCCTTCCGGATCACCTGAGATCCTGTCCTCAATACTCACTTTTTATCAAAGCTTTAAAGACTTTTCTCTTCACTCAGGCTTTTCCCTCCTAAATTCCCCCTCTTCTTTCCTCCCGTTCCTGAAGCTTCAGGGGTTCAGCTCAATCAGCGCCATGAAACCGCTCGGTGTACGCGCGCTTAACAAATATTTTAAACTCAAACTCAAACTCATTCATTCACCCATGCATCCTCTCAGCCAACAATGCATCCCGGGCCCCCTTCCTTCATCCATGCATCCTTCTCTACCAGTCATATATTGCATGTCACCCATCCTTTCTCCTTCAATCCTTCTTGCCCTGTTTTTCAAAGCATTCGTCAATGTCCTCTGACTCTTAGTCTTCTTCATAAATCTTTCTCAGCTGAGTTGAATTCAGATAGCAGAGGCTGTTAGTTACTCAACTTCCGCCGCTAATGCTACTTCTAAGTCAAGGGTGTCTTCTTAAACTATTGCTCTCAACAACTTAGTCTCTCTCAACAGTACAGTGTATAACCTTGGAGTAAGTGTATTGTCAATAAGTAAGGAAAATAACTTACCACCACCCGCCACTGCTACTGGCTCATGCCCTGCAGCTGCTGAATCTGCTGCTCTGTCCTTACTGGCATCGTCTTTGCCGTTGGCCCCAGCACTGGTGGCCTGTTTGCCTAGAAAAAAGTAAAACAGCACGTTTTTAGATGCTATATTTGCCTCCACAATTTTTTTTTCACTAGCAAGATTGAAAATGCAATACATACATACACCACACACATCACTAGTACAATGTGGGTACTTAAGTGGAGTAGACAGTTTTTTAAAAGAAAAAGAGTGGCAAACTGGGTGGACAACTGGACATGAGGTCTCCTCGCTCTTGGTGGAAAAATATAATGGTGCTCTCCTCCTCCCCCCATGCTTCCTCCCGGCTATGGTGCATGGTTATCAGCTGTTTGCCATCAACTGCTACTACTAAAAATAGTATTAGGCCTAGATGAGAAAAAGTAAAATACACCACTTTGGGGTGTCCAATGCGACCATCTTTTGTTTACTGATTGAGCATGAGAAACTTAGTAAAAGAAAGCTAATAATTTCAACAAATATGCCATATATGACTCCCCCTTATTTTTTTCACTAGCAAGATTGAAAATACAATACATACATACACCACACACATCACTAGTACAATTCGGGTACTAGAGTAGAGTAGGCAGTATGTCCTATCCTATCAAAAATAATAATAATTGTTGGTGGCAATTTTCGAAAACCCTCTTAAGAAGAGGAAATTCCAAGAGACTGGACTCAGTGGCTGGCGCTATTGGTGAATTAGAGTTTTTAAAAAGAAAAAGAGAGGCCAACTGGGTGGACAATCGAACATGAGGTCTGAGGTATGCTCTGAAGCCATAACAGACGCCTGGCCAGCTGAAGCTGTGGCCTTGGTGCGATGTGGTATGGAATCTGATGGGAAAAGTAGGCAAGGCTCACAGGAGCTTCGTCTTACATCTCCACTTGTAGTAAAGGAGGTGTCTGGGCTCTGTTCGGGGAAGTCCGGCACAGGGCAGACATGCAGCTGTGGCGGTGGGGCTTATAGTGTCACCCTGTTTGCTGGTTTGGCCAGAGAAACGGGCTCCCCTCTGGCAAAGTGGAAACGGGATGAACAGACAGTTGGTGAGGTGTTCCACTAATTCTTATATTCCCACTGTTCTTGCTTAACTATCTTCTTCTGTTTCCAGGTACCATACTTATATACATATTTCTACATATGTTTTCCTGATTACATTTAGTGATCGCCTAAGTGTTAGTTGGTTGTTGGTTACAAATAGTACAAATTGGCCTAGAGTGTATCATGTACTAATAAATATATACGCGTAATATTAATTTGTTTGTTTTGTGGCGGGAGGTGTGAACTCTTCTTGGCCAAGTGCTTATGTTGAGAAGGATGGATAAATTCCCTTCTAGCAGGTAATTGTGTAATGGGAATTTCTTCTACTCCTAACAAGGGAAGTGCAAATTCTAATTATTCCACCCCCGGCCTTGTGGTGAGAGGTATTGTGTTTGTCGTATGTGGTTCTTCCTAGGCGAGTATTCTGTTGGGTAAGGATCGGCTAATTGCCGCACGCGCAGCACCTCTGCTAGGGAGATTGTTATTGTATGAGTCCTCTCAGCAAGAGCTAAGGTATAAATAGTGCTATTATTCCTACCTTGGGTAAGTATTGTAGAGTGTTGTATCTTTTGAGTCCCAAGGGGGAATGTGCTTGCATGACCTGAATATTGGCAAAAATCAGGTCATTACAGTGTGAAATAAATATTAAAAAATCGCTCCGAAAAGTTTAGGTGGCATAAACCAGCAATTGCAATAAAATTGACCTATCTAATCAGATTGACTAGTAGTAGACTAGTATCCTGGTTGTGGACTGTCCTGTCTCTATTATTTCACAGTTTCATTCCAATTACAGAATCCTAAACCTAAGTACCACCTAGCCCGCCTATTCCAAATTGCCCAAAAATAAGTTTTGCTACTTCTAAGTTCCGATCTCATTCGCAAATCTTCATCCCTGTTTGATGGGCCAATTCACTAAGCCTGCATTTATTTTAGTCCTCAAAAATGCATAGATGGATGCATGCTTATTGCATACACAAAATTGGTTGGTTGCTGATTTGCTATATTATTCAATCATTAACAAACTACAAAAGGTTCCACTAAGGAGTCACGAGCAGGTGAGAGGAGAATGCGTCACGTGGACCGCTGAAAGATTACCCTCTAATACTGGGTAACTAACTAACTACCTACCAATATCTTATTGACAGGACAAAGAAAAGGAGTCGCTCTAGTCTGCATTACCTAACTTAAGTTCTCTGGCCTCTCTTACATAATTAACCCAAGTAAGCACAAAGTTGATGTCAGAAAATCAATCACCTGCATGTTTGTAAACTCACCTGGTGAGAAAAGAGGCGATATAGCCCTGTATGACTCATGCACTACATTGTATTAGAGAAACCAACACTCACCCAACATAGTGAGTGCCTTGCAGTCTGAGGTCAGCATTCTAGTTGTTTGGATCCTTCTTGCTTGACAGCACATTTGAAATACGCAAGCGATAGAAGCCTCACACTTCAACTAAATTTCTGTCAGGAGAGCATTATTTCCGACTTGTGCCTGCTCCGAGGAGGTGTTGGTGTTTCTTTGAGATTGCTCAGGAATTAAAGAAAGAACTGTATTTTGGCTCCTACTATTGAGGAGCGGTGTGCCCACCAAGAATTTCCTTTTACTGGAGATTGGTTTCTCCAGTTAGCTTTTCGAGATAGAAAATGAATTACTTGTGACTCAGGATTTCCTGTACAAGGCCAGGAACACTTTCAGATTACAAGACATTAGGGCATATTAGCAAAAACCTTGTTAAAATTATCGCAGTTTTAGCAGCAGGAAACTGCCTGCTTAAACGGCGATAATGGGCTTGCTAATATGTGTTATAGAATTCCAATAGAAGCCAAGGTAAGATGTGCAGGGCATCTAACCTGGGCTTCTATTGGAATTCTATAACGCATATTTGCAAGCCCATTATCGCCGTTTTAGTGGGAGTTTCCTGCCGCTAAAACGGCGATAATTTTAACGATGTTCGTGCTAATATGCCCCATTGTTTACAGGTGTCATTTGAAATTTCTGAGCATCTAACTAGTGTTCATTCAATTGGTTAAGACATTATTCAAGCATAAATTCCCTACTTCTACACTTGAGTTCTGAAGCAGTATAAAGGGAATTTTCAAAGACTATCTACATGGTATTTTAATAACTACAGAGAGGGGCAAGCCTGTCCAGGGTAGATATGAGTGTGTTGTGAATGTTAGGCAGGATGTTCTTATTTGTGGTTTCCCAACTATAGATTCCGTCGCAGTATGTCCCCCGAATGTGAGTTAATGTCATTGCACAGAAGTAAAAGACTATTTCAAGTATTGAGGGAAGATTCTGACAGAGTTCCTGGACCTGGAGGAAGTCTTTCTTTCTTGTCCAATTCCCCTTTCCCACTGATGGTTGCAGGAAGCAGATTTTAATTCTAAGCCTGTGCTCGTAGTCATGAGGGAGATTTGGAATATTAGGCATCTGCTCCTGTGGAATTACTGGCACTAAGTAAGTGATTTTGACAGATTGAAGTACCTGTAAAAATATTAATCCAACCAAGCAGAATAGCTAAGGGTCTAGATGTAAATGCTCTGGTCACGCTCATAGATAATATGAAGCAACAACTAACTTTCACTATTGAGGAGAAAAAACTTAAAGGTAGAGATACAAAATCCCAAGTATAATCTCCACAGTTAATGCAAAGATTAAATGAATTCACTTTAGAAACACCTTCCAATTCTAGGGGAACTGCAGGCAAAACCTTCCTTAATTCAACCTCAGAAGTCACCACTCAAGTAACTCATTCATTTTCCCCAGTCATTCCCTTAGGCCCTTCTGAGCTCTTTCATGGTGATCTTCACAAGGCCCAGATTTTCCTCACTCACTGTTCACTCCACTTTCTTTGCAGACCAGTTGTTTTTGCAGATGATCAGGCTAAGTCAGCCTTTGTATTGTCTTATTTGAGTGGTGATGCGGCATCCTGGTCCATGCCATTGGTCCCATAAAACGACCCTATGTTATATGATTTTGAAAGATAGCTGTCTCCCAAGCTACCCATAATGAGCTACTTGACCTCAAGCAAGAAAACAGAGATTTGATGTTGTACCTTGCCCAAGTTATTTGTGGAAACAGATTGGCAGAAAAGTTAAAGAGTGGTAATTTTTTATGGAGGGCTGTGTGATTAACTAAAAGATGCTCTGGCTCAAATTCCAGATTGGCCCCCTGAGGTGCAAAAATATATAGAACTTGTTCTACAGATTGATCAGTGCTTATTTGAGAAGAGAGCAGAACGAAAAGAGATTTTCGCCATATGCCACATTGATTTGAGAGTAGTAAGTTGGAGGCCTCCAAGATATCAGAAGGGTACTCCATGGGTGAACCAATGCAGATATGTAGCCTTAGAGGTCCTTTATTTAAAGAAGAAAAAGAGAAGAGACGGAAACCTTTGTTTGTATTGTGGAAAGTCAGGACACTTTAAGGAAATGTCCTAAGAAACCTAAATATTATAGTGTGAGAAAAGAGACACACCATCATTGAAGAGGGTTTGCTCTGATGGATGTTCATCAAAAGTCAACCCTGAATAACCAACAGGTGGCAAATACATTGCAATCAGCTTCCCCATCTAACCAAATCTTTCATTCTCAACTTTTGTAGAAAGACTCTAATGGAAGTTCAAGTCATGATTGATTCTGGTGCCACTGCAAATTTCTGTGACATCTTATACGCCAAAAGAACTGATATAAACATCATAAAGAAAAAAGTTGCGGAATCAGTGAGAGCTGTAGATGGTAACAATTTGTCCTCAAGTCCAATCACAGATGAAACTGAACACATTATGCTTGAAGATCCTTGTGGACATAGAGAGAAAATGTGGTTCAATCTCGTAGAATCTCGTTGATTCTGGGATTGCCATAGTTAACAGAGAGCAACCTGAAAATAAAATGGGTAAAAAGAACAGTCCGACTGAATTCACGTAATTGCCAAAAACATTGTTATGATCTTGCAAAAGGAGATTCATATTTTTCCACAGCTAAGGTTTTGGGAATCAGCTCTAAAATGGTTTGTGCCTTGGGTAAAGTAGCCATTCTTGCGGAGTACGAAGACTTAGCAGCAGTCTTTGATATGACAGAAGCGGAAAAGTTACCTTCTCACAGACCCTATGACTGCAAGATTGAGTTGGAACCAGGAGCAAATTTGCCTTGTAGTAGGATCTATGCCCTAACTGAGAAAGAAAATGAATATCTCATGGAATATTTAGAAACCTCCAGTCTTCTCTCCCCTTTTCATCGTCCCTCAGAAAAATCAAGAGTTAAGAATCTACATTGATTATCGTGCCTTGAATCAGGTGACAATAACAAATAAATATCTTTCTCCCCTGATTTCAGTCCTATGAGATCAGGTAAAGAAAGCTAAGTTTAAAACTAAACTAGATCTTTGTGGTGCTTAATATTTGATCTGTGAAGCAAAAGGAGACAAGCAGAAAATGGCTTTTTGTAACAGATTTGTATTGTATGAGTTCCTAGTCATGTCCTTTGGGCTACGGAATGCTCCAGCAGCCTTCCAGCATTTTTTGAACAATGTTTTGGGAGAATTCCTAGATCGAATTGCTATGGTATACATCGAAGATATTGTAATCTTTGCCAAAAATGCACAAGACCATGTGGAGCCCGTAAGAGTGATCCTGAAGAAGCTCGAAGAGAACAAAATGTAAGTAAAGTTGGATAAATGCACATTTCATGGTAAAGAAGTGGAGTTCTTGGGATTCATACGTTCAGAGAGTGGAATTTCCATGGATTCAGTTAAGATCCAAGTCATCCAGGAATGGCCGTCACCAAAAAGTGTAAAGGATGTACAAAGTTTTATTGGAATTGCCAATTTCTTTTGTTGTTTTATCAAGTAATTTCTAAGAAGATTGTTCCTATTACCAGACTTTTAAAGAAAGAATACTGTTTCACTGGTCCACTGATGCTGAGGAAGCATGTACCCTTCTGAAGAAGATGTTTACTTTGGCACCAATTCTTTTTTATCCAGATCCATATTTAACAATTTTATGTGGAAGCTGCTGACGCTCTAGATCTTGCCATTGTCTAAACGACACAAGGAAATGGGTAAATTGCATCCAGTTGCTTTTAGATCAAGAAAATTGACTCCACGTGAAATCAATTACACAATTGCGGACGAGGAGTTGTTGGCTGTGAAGGACACCTTTCAAGAATGGAGGCATTATTTGCTTGTAGCACGTCAATAATTCACTGTATTCACTGACCATAAAAATCTTCAATTCTTGAAATCTGCCAAGACCTTAACTCCAAGACAACTGAGTCATTGTTATTTGCAGGCTTTATTTTTACCATTACTTACCCACCAAGCTCTACTAATGGCAAGGAAGATGCCTTATCAAGAATGGATAGTAACTCAGTATCAGTAGATACAAATACAATTCCAATAATTCCTATGGAGAAGTTTGCTTGCATCCTACAGTTTTCTGAAATCAAAAAGGAAATCAGAGGAAAGATGTTGGACCAAGAAATTTTGCACTGGGCAAAAGAAGATGAGAACAGAAGACTCAGGAATTGCAAAAAGCTGCCTTAAATGCCTGTCATGATGACCTTTTGGCAGGCCACAAAGGGATTTTAAAGACCACAGAATTGGTGAAAATAGGCCGGCTATGACCTCTCAAAAAGACAATGAGTTCAGACTTGTGAAAAATGCATTTGAGGAAAGACAAGTCGACAATCCTTTGAAGGAAAGCTCCAACCCCTTCCCACTGCTCCTTACCTTTGGTACACAATAACCATGGATCAAACTGTAGATTTGCCCTTGAGTCAGGGGTTCAACACAATGTTGGTATTTGTCGATACCTTCTCAAAGATGAGTCACTTCATTCATTTGAAGAAGGTTCCTAGAGCTTCTCCATTGGCTCAACTGTTTTCACAACATATAGTCAGCACACATGAAGTGGTTATTTCAGATTGTGATTCCCAATTTGTCTCTCAATTCTAGAGGGTTTTCATGCAGCAGTTAAGAGTTGATTCTCGATATTTCATCAGCTACCATCTAGAAACAGATGCCAGACTGAAAGAGTTAATCAGGAAATAGAACCGTACCTATGATTATATCTCTTAGATCAGAAAGGTGCATGGCTAGACATCCTCTGGACAGCAGAATTTGCGTATAATAATGCTCTTAATGCTTCCACTGGTTTCTTTACATTCTATTTGAACTCTGGTAGACATCCAAATGTCATCTTAGGAAAATTAGATGGCTCAGTCCCAGCAGTGTTTGATCTAGGTAAAAGAATCGAAGAGGCTTATGAATCAGCTAGGGAACAATTGACTAAAGCTGAGGTTTCCTATAGAAAACTGGCAGACAGAAAAAGGAGAAGCAATCCCGAATATTCTAAAGGAGACACATTTTGGTTGTCTACTCTACATTTACAATTTAAGGCGAACAAAATATACCACCCTAGGTATTAAGGACCATTTAAGGTTAGCAGAATTGTGAATCCAGTGACTGCCAAACTTGCCTTGCCTTCCCAAGTGAAAGTTCACCCAGTTTTCCATGTATCTGTACTTCAGAAGAGTTCCCCAAATGTTAGAATTATGACTGCTCAAGGTCCAGTTGAAAGTGACTCAGATTTAAAAAATGAAATAACTAGGATCCTGGATTCAAAGCCAAAGAGAGGGAGGTTTTGGTCCTGAAGAAAGATCCTGGGAGCCCTCTGAAAATGTCCATGCTCCAAGACTCATCATAGATAATTCAATGCACCTTTTCAAGCAAGCCTTTTGTGGGAGGGAGTTCTTTGGAGGAGGAATACTGTCATAAAATCAATGACCTGCATGTTTGTAAACTAACTTGGTCAAAAAAGAGGCAATATAGCCCTCTATCCCCGTTGGCTAAACAACACCCACTTGCTTGGCTTTTGTTGCAAAGACTCATGCACTACATTGTATCAGAGAAACCAACACTCACCCAACATGGTGGCCGCCATGCAGTCTAATGGTGAGCGTTCTAGTTGTTTTGATTCTTCTTGCCTAACAGCAGGTTTGAAGAGTTTTAGAAGCCTCACTTAAATTGAATTTCTGTGGGGATAGCAACGTTTACGAGTCGCGCTTTCTCTGAAGAGATTTTCTTGTGTTGATTTGTGCTTGCTCTGGTATTGAAGAACTATATTTTGGCTCCTCCTATTGAGGAGCAGTGTGCACACCAAGAATTTTCTTTTACTGTAGATTAGTGTCTCTGGTTATCTTTTGGGGATAGAAGATGAAATACTTGTGACTCAGGATTGCAGAAGAAGACTCAGCATCGCCTGTACAAAGACAGTAAGACTTTGAGATTTTAAAACATTGTATACAGAAGTGATTTGAAGTTTCTGAGCATCTTAATGGAGTTAATTCATTTGGTTAATAAGACATTATTTTAGTGAAAATATGCTACTTCTACACCCAAGTTCTTAGACAGTATAAAGAGAATTTTCAAATGCTATCTACATGGTATTTTCATTACTACAGTGAGGGGCAAGCCTGTCCAGTAGAGAAGAGTGAATTGTGAACGAGCATAAGCAAGTGATGAGGAAGTTAGGCAGGCTGTTCAAACCTTAAAAATCTTGGGGCATATTACCAACGTTTAGCGATATTTACCGCTAGCGATGCTTAGCAACTAATTTTTTAACGCTAAGCATCGGCGGAAATTATCGCAGAGATAACTTGCTATTAGCAAGGTTTATCTCAGTAGTGATAAAAATCATCGCGCTAACTGCCAATTGAGAGATTATCTCTGGAAAACCAACGATAATCTCTCGAAGTTTGGCGTTAGCTTGATAATAGGGGCTCACAAACTTAGCCATGATATCCACCTTCCATAGGATATCATGGCTAAGTCAGGAAAATACCAGGTGTAAAAAAAGCAGTGCTAACCGCAGTTAGCGCTGCTTTTTTTTATCACTAACAGGGTTAGCGAAATCCTTGATAATAGGAGAAATGTCGCTTAACAACATTTCTCCTATTATTTTTCTCTGGAACGCCCCCTTTGCATCTCATTAGAGATGCAAGGGGAAGCTTAGAGAAAAAGGGTGCTAACATGCGAATTTGCGTGTTAGCACCCTGTTGCTAATAGGGAGATAATTCTATCTCCGCTTTTTTGGCTTTTAAAGCCAAAAAAGCGGAGATAAATCCCTTGATAATATGCCCCCTTGTTTCCAACTAGAGTAACACAGTAATTCCCTAAATGCGAGTGGTTTGTCATAGCACAGAGTAAAAGACCATTCCAAGTATTGAGGGAAGATTCTGACAGAATTCCTGGACCTCGAAGCAGTCTCTTTTTCTTGTCCTATTCCCTTTTCCCCCTGGTGGTTGCCGGAAGCAGGTTTTAATTCTAAGCCTGTGCTTGTAGTCGCATGGGAGGGTTGGGAAATTAAGCATCTACTCCTGTGGAAGTACTGGCACTAAGTATGTGGTTTTGACATTTGCAAACAAGTAAGATTAGTAGCGCCGGGCACATGTCTAGAAGAATAACAGTCACATAATATAACATTTTTAAACATAACTTACCTGCATGTAAACAGCAGCAGCATTCTTGCTATTTGTGTTAAAAATAATATTTGCAATAACACAGAACAGAAAACATAATAGTAATATAATTAGCTACTCACCAAGCCCCACAACCTTAACACCTTTCAGGTCCAGCAGGTCCTGCTCCCGGTCCAGGTTGTGGGACCACTGATGCATCAGTTGGTTATGGGTGTACCATGCCTCAGTGCAGCGAAGCACTGCCAGGGCACCCTTGCCCATTGGTGGTGAAGCTCCTGGATTCTGTACCCGTAACCAGGCCTGCCCCCTGCTACCAAGGTTGAGGGAAGGTATTAGTAGTAGTAAGTTTATTGTACATGATTAATTAAAACCTTTACAACAATAAAACAATATTAAAATTCATTTAAGCGAATTCATAAAATAGGACAGACAAACAATTTAAAGTTGTTATACAATTCAATTGTAGTCATCAATAGGAGATAAAGTGCAAATGCATCAAGGTGAGACAGACAATTTGAAGTTGTTCCTAATCGAGGGGATTAAGTCTGTATTAAGTTTGTCTTAAGACAAATTTAAGAGAAAATCCTAACTTCTGTGAATACCAAAAGTAGTAAGTTCATTCTGTGAATACCAAAAGTAGTAAGTGCATTCTGTGATTGCCAAAAGTAGTAAGTGCATTCTGTGAATACCAATATAGTACTAAGTTTAGGATTGAGTCTTAAGTTCATTTTGTGAATCGGGCCCTAAGATGGTAAATTTGACCGGCTCTTCAAGCGCCTGGTAAAGGGCTTCGCCTATTCCTGCCTCAGCACTTCAATCGCATTGCTGTTGTTTTATTGTCACCACTTGATTTTAAAACCACACTTTTAAATCACGCTGCACCGCATCTTGTACTTCACAAGTGAACTTACCCAGCCTGCTGCCACAAGGTTATCTTGCGTTCTCCCCGGTCCCCCACCGATGCTTCCGGTTGTGTGGAGGGAGGCATACGCAAAACCGGAAGTGGTTCCAGGCACGAGTCGCCTGCCAGTACTTAAGGAATGCACTTTCCAATGTGCAGCGGCGAAGGCGCGCCAAAGGCAAGCCTGCCTGCGCCCGTCCGTGCCTGGACTGGGCCCATGGCCAATACCCCTGGGCGAAACCTTTCAGACGCTTCCAGGCACTCCTTCTCCTACTCCAGCAACCAACTAAAGAAGATTGGCCTCAATCCCCTCTTAACTATCTGCACCCAGTCACACTCACTTTCACTAGAGAACTTTACCACCTACAGCCGCACTTCATGCCCCTTTACAGTGAACATTTCCGTTAAAGAGATCTCACTCCAACACCGACCGCCCAACCCTAATCAGGCTACTATACACTCGCACTCATAAACGCAAGGTCACTCCCCAAGCATAAATACGAACTAGCGGATTTCATCACCCAATACAACATTGACATTTTATACGTAACTGAAACATGGGGCGATCCAGCCTCCGGCCCGGATTTCTGCGTTGCCACCCCTGAAGGGTACTCTGTAGTCAGACAAGACAGAATCAACAAAATAGGGGTGGACTGGCCATCAATGCATACACAGTGATAACTATCTGGTAAGGACAGAATCCATCCCCACTTCCACATGTGAAGCCTTTTTTTTTACAATAAGGATAAACCACTCGCAATCCTTTAAAGGCACCCTCCTATTTCGCCCCCCAGGTCCACAATCAGAGTTCATCTCCTCACTAGGCACTTTACTCGAATCTGCAGCTGGGGAATCAGACTTTAAAATTTTAGGAGACTTCAACTTCCATCTTGGGAACCTTAAAGGAATTGACACCACCACTTTGCTAACAGAACTAGAATCCATTAACCTCCATCAAATGGTTGTTGGTCCATCACATAAAGCAGGCCACACTCTTGACAGACTTTTCACAAACAATGCTAAGCTAGCACTAAGTAAAACTCTTCCCCTCACCTGGACAGACCATTGGGCACTCCTCTTTACCCTACAAGCCAACACAGCCCCCCTCCACTTCCAAGCAAATGCTACTCCCAATTCAAAGCGTGGGGCTCAATAGACCAGCAGCATCTTAAATCTCAGTTACTGGCATCTAATTATCTGCCCCACCCGGATCCATCACTAGCTTCTGCCAACTATTTAGGCTGGCTAAGCAATGCAGTAGATTCCTCGGTGCCCATAAAAAATCTCTCCAAGAATAGAACCACCACCTCAGCCCCCTGGTTTTCAGACTCCCTAAGGTTAGAAAAACAACACTGCAGAAACATCGAGAGACATTGGCGCAGAAACTACCTCCTGACCGACAAAGCCCGCTATAAAGCAGCACTTTCACAATACAAACTCCTCATTATATCAGAAAAAAGCAAATACTACACCAATCAAATAGAAAAGGCCCAAGACTCCACCAAACTTCTCTTCCAGGTAGTCACCAAACTCTCAGGTTCAAAAGTCAACGCCCCACCTGCCCCTTCCAAGAACTGTGCAACTCCTTAGCCTGGGCTTTTCAAAACAAGGTCAGCTCTATATACGATAATTTTGCATCCCAATCAAAGATCACCTCGCCTTCTTCTGTCAACAATGAAAGCACGGCTTCACAAGTTCACGATATTATCCTCACAATCAAATCAGGTTCCCCCACGGACCCCTGTCCCACTTTGGTATCCAAACTCATCCCAGACCTTTTAGCACCCAAACTTACAGAAATATGTAACGCCATGTTCAATACAGGTATTTACCCAGAAACCTGGAAAAGGGCAATCATCAAACCTCTCCTCAAAAAACAGCACTGAGACCCATTGGACACAAAAAATTACAGACCAATCACTGCCCTCCAATTCCCAGCAAAAATCTTCAAAAAAATTAATGAATACGCAACTGGCCCACTTTATTGAGGAAAATAACCTACTCGACGAATCACAGTTTGGGTTTAGGACAGGCCATGGCACCGAAATGGCACTTATCAATGCCGCAGATGAGATCAGAGCCACAAGACATCAAGGCAGGACAGCAGTTCTAATACTGCTGGACCTGTCGGCTGCTTTCGACACGGTCGATCATGCCACCTTGATCGGCCATGCCTCTGAGATGGGCATTACACACAAGGCCAAAGAATTACTGGCCTCTTGGAATAGAATAGAAAGACAATTTATATAGCGCGGTAGTTACCCTGAGGCGTTCTAGCGCTAACAGACCATGAGAGCAGGTACAGTGGACCAGACCTAGGTGAGAATTGAGAAGAGCAGTGTCTTTAGTGATTTTCGGAAGGCCAGCAGGTTGGATTCTGCATGCAGGTGAAGGGGAAGGGAGTTCCACAGCCTGGATGCATTGTACGAGAAGGCACGGCCTCCGCATCTGGCTTTCCTGATCCTAGGAACCGTCAGTAGAGATGAGGTCGATGATCTGAAGTGCCTGACAGGAGAATATGGGTATGCCAGGGACCGATTAATGGGAGGGCCAGTTTCCCAGATTGCCCGGTGAATGATGCACAAAGTTTTGAATTCGATTCTTCGTCTGACTGGCAGCCAATGTAGGCTCCTTAGTCCATCTCTAACTGATGTTCGGCGAGGGATTTGGAGCAGAGTCCGGGCTGCACAGTTCTGTACGATCCCAGTGTATTCAGGGTCGACTGGGGGGAGCCCAGATACAAAGCGTTTCCAAAGTCCAGCCTGGACAGGGTTAGTCCCTGGATCATGATCTTCCTGGCCTCAAATGGTAGCACGGGGAAAATCTTCCGTAAAACCCGTAGCAGGCCAAAGCAGGTTGCTGACAATTTTGAGGCTAGGGCGTTAAAATTGAGAGCTTTGTCGAGCCAGACACCCAGGCCCTTGATTTCATCTTTGTGCATCGGGGAAGGACCTAAAGAGGAGGGCCAAAGACATTTAAGGGCTAGGGGGGAGGGGTTACCCAGGAGCATTAGCTCGGTCTTATCACTGTTTAGTTTCAAATATGACATGGTCATCCAGTTGGATACCTCCTCCAGGCATGATATCAGATTGCCGGGGTTGGAATCCAACTGATTGAGGGACACCACCAGCTGGGTGTCGTCCGCATAAGTGACGATTCGTACTCCAAATGGGCGGACGACACCCTCTAGTGGCTCCATATATAAATTAAACAGTGTCGGGCTTAATGCGGAGCCCTGAGGGACGCCACAGACCAGAGGTTTACTTGGTGAGGTGTAGCCGCCCTCGAATACTTGGAAGGAGTGGTTAAATAGGAAAGATTTTAACCAGGATTTAGACTTGCCCGACACTCCAATGTTTGTTAGTCGTGATAATAGTGTACTGTGGTTGACAGTGTCGAAGGCGGCACTGAGGTCTAGGAGGATTATGGCCGCTGAGCCCCCCCTGTCCATGATCATCCGTGCCTGCTCCGTCACTGCCAACAGAGCGTTTTCGGTCCCATGTTTGGGCCGAAAACCTGTTTGAGAGTCATCGAGCAGGTGGTTAGCTTCAATGTACTCCATGAGGACTGAATTGACATGTTTTTCTAACACCTTGCTTGCCCAGGGGAGAAGTGAAATTGGACGATAGTTCTTAGGGTCAGTTTGGTCCAGGCTAGGTTTTTTAAGAGCGCCTTGACCAGCGCCTCTTTCCAGGGAGGAGGCACTGAGCCTGTGGCTATGGAGGTGTTAAGTACGTTCAGTAAAGTCGGGAAGATATTTTCCTTCACCATGTCTATGGTTCGTGGCGGGGCCGGGTCCTTAGGAGAACCTGATTTTACCAGGGGGGCAATGAGGTTGAGAGTAGCCATATTAATCTGAGGGAAAGACTGTAGGGTATGTATGGGGTGAGTCTCGGGATTGGATGGAGTCCCTCCCTGCGAAGGAACAGAGTGGGTCTGGAAAGAGGAATATATTAGTTGAATTTTTTCAGAGAAATTGTTAGCCAGGTCGTTACATCGGGCTTGTGCAGTCTGAGGGTTGGGGGCCGGTTCTCGCCTTTTCAGGAGGGTCTTGGCGATCCTGTAGATTTCTTTGGGTTTAGAGGCAGCCAGATTGATTTCCTCTGCAAAAAAGGTTGCTTGGGCGGTTTTGATCTCTCTTTTGTAGGACTTGATCGATTCTCTGTAAGTGATTTTGCTACCAGGAGAAAAGTAGAGTCTCCACTTTCTTTCCAGACGTCTACATTTACTCTTGAGTTCCCGCAGTTCGGGCGAGTACCAGGGAGCAGTTTTAGTGCTCCGCTTTGCCTCCATCCTCCGTAGAGGGAGTACCGAGTCGAGGGCGCTGGCAATCCAGCTGTGAAAGTCCTCATTTGCTAAAGTGGGGTCCGTGTTACCAGGAGGTCTGGTTTTGTCCAGAGTGGATTGCCATTCGTGAACAGGGAGTTTGGGCCAATTCCTCTGTAGGGGTAAGGTGGTGTGGTGCGGTGATTGAGGATTGGGTATGGTCCATGTAAAGGGGATTGAGTAGTGGTCAGACTACGGGACAGGCACGGGCCTAAACACTTCAATACTCGAACAATTACTAAATATTGGGTCGAGAAGGTGGCCCTTGATGTGAGTAGAGCTGTCCACTCTCTGGGTGAGTTGTAACGCCGCTAGGCTAGAGAAGAGGTGGAGAGCGGATGGGCTGGAGACCTCATCCAAGTGGATGTTGAGGTCCCCAGCAAAGAAAAGTTGGCGGGCATGGTTGCCAGGTCAGAAACTAAAGAGGGAAGAACGTTTATAAAGGTCGTTGCCGTTCCTGGTGGGCGATATACTAAGGTCCCAGAAAAAGTGATAGTAGGGGAAAAATCTATTACAAATGGCATACTTTCACAGTTGGCGATGAAGGGCTGAGAGATCCGGCACTGGTAGGAGTCTCTAAAGATAGTGGCAAGTCCCCCTCCCTTCCCTATCTTGCAATTTTTGCGGACAATTTGGTACCCTGGAGGTAGGGTCTGGACCACGTCTGGTTCTGATTCATCAGTGAGCCAGGTTTCGGTCAAGAAGATGGCATCAAGGTTTAGTTCCTGAATCAAAAGATGAACCTCTAGGGCGTGCTTCACTAGGGATCTGCAATTTAATAAGAGCATGTTATACCTGCCCCTAACCGAGTTATCGGTAAGGAAAGGCTTGACTTGGTAGTCACATGTGGGATAGACAAAAAAGGGAATATTCGGGTGGCAGATGTGCTGACATGAAATAGGGGGGTTTTCCTGAGTGCTTTAAGTTCCATAGCGCTAAAGCTTTTCCTTTCTGGGCCCGAGTTGTAGGGGTTGTGGCCCCTGGCCCCGTCCGGCCGCGGACGGGCGCAGACGGGCTTGCCTTAGGCGCGCCTTCGCCTTCGACTCTTTCCTGGCAAATCGCTCCCAGCTTGTGAACCTCGGAAAGTTCAACTCCTCCTCTTTCACACTCCCCTGTGGGGTGCCACAGGAATCCTCCCTCGGTCCTACACTATTTAATATCTATGTGATCCACCTGGCGTGGCTCAGTTTTCCTAACATTCTCCTTCTATCCGCTCTGCTAATCTCATTACTGGTGCTCCGGCTGGCTGGAGTGGCAGGGAGCATCCTTTGTCTCTGCTAAGACCACTTCACACCTTATTAAGGCAGCTTGGTTCACCCTGGCAGAGTCTGGCCAACCAGAAAAGGGCTGCTGGAAGGCTGGATTTTGGCTCATCAGAAAAGCAAGTTCTATACCATCTTTTCTGTGATAGTTATAATAAATCTAATAGTGGCAAATTATTAGATTTATTCAAACTGTAATTTTGGTACCTTGAAGTATATTTTCAGCTCCTTTCTTTCAAAAGTAATACTTTAATAAATGATTCCCATGTTATCTAATGGAGCCACTGCGATACATTTGGGAAATATGAAATTGGTACTTTTTTCTCACCAGGGCATATAAAAAATATTTTATAATGCCCCTGCTTATAGTTACAAGGCACCCTACCCTGGGGCACGTAGGGGTGACCGTAGGGGTGACATATATGTAAAAATAAGGTAGTTACTACTTTGTAAGTGCCTTCAATTTCAAATTTGCAAATGACATTTTTTTAAGAGCATGCTGCAAGACAGGGCTGACTTCTAAAATGACAGCAGGCACCACTGTAGTGCACACTTAAATGCAATACACCTACTAGCCCTCTAAACCTTCATTCCCTACCATATACTAGGGGTTTACAGGTAGATTGCCATGCCAATCGTAATTACTCTTATTACCATGTACCTTTCAAATGGAGAACTGGCCACGGGTCTGGTAAGAACAGCCTAGGGCACAATCAGAGTCAGTGACCCCCATTATCAGTAAAAGAAAATGGGGGTGATCAGGGCAAAAAGAATAACTTTCCCACACCAAGACTCACAGAAAATCATGAACCAATTGAAAGTAAAGGACTCTAAATGTTATCCTAGTCTGGGGCCAGATTGAAAGCTCTTTTGAAGCATGTGCTTAGAACTGTAGTCAAACACTTTTAAGGTGACAGCTTCACTTTAACATATTCCTATATCTTAATTACCACTCTTAAAAATACCCTTTTTCTGATTTCTCTTTGTGGAATGATCCATGTTTTGGTTGATCTACAAGACAATTTAAACATGTTCCCAGCAAAATAACGCAGGCTTTGTCTTGTTTTGCAACATATCTCTCAGGAAATCAAACCCTTTGGGATATCTTCCTAGATTGGGTCTAAGTTAGCTCTTGTCTACCAATGCTTCCATTCTTCGGGGAGGGCCTCCCACGGGGCAAATCAAAGATTATAATGCATCAGCGCAAGCACACTCGCCAACACTCCTTAAAAAGAGATGCTTGATTGTCAATAATGCTAATGAGCCGGCAAGCTCCATCTTGGTCCTTGGCGGTGCATCTCTATTCATTAGGTAAGGTGGATATGTGTACCAAGACCCTTGTTGGTGCATGGCTCCTGAAAAGAACGGGACTGGACGGCTCAATAAACATCTTTAGATGCAACACAAAATATCCCATTGCGAGAAAGCCTGCTTTCTTGGCCTTCCCTACTGTTGTTTTTCTCAAATGATTATGAAGCGCTCAGGTAGCATTATAATGCGTCCTGTTGTATACACTGAAGTCATTGGACGGCCTTTTGGACAAAAGGAAGTATTCCTGTGATGCTCACTCTTGGGCATTGTAAATGTATAATATTTAATATGCGTTTAATTGAACGATAATTGTGGCTACTCTTAAAGATTCTGGTGATCAGTTGAATGTCCACTCATGTGGAGGGTACATGGCAAGAATGTGCCTCCAGGTCTTCTTTTGTAGCTTTCATTACTTGTAAGGATTTGTGCATTTGTAAGAGCGGCTCTCTGGAGTCGGATTGATACTTGTTGGCGTCCGAGACTCTGTTTTGCAGTTGGTCTTGTCTGTCGTCATGTTCATCAACACGTTGTTTATTATGGTCCAAGCGTGTTTTAGCAGATCACATGTTGAGTCTACGGCTCCGAGACTAGATTTGATGTCGATGAGTATTGTATGAAGGTCCTCGTCAGGTACCACGGTCTCCTCGCGATGTGATGCCTCCGGTTCCGAATCCCTCCCCTGATCCCGCTGGCGAGTTATCCTTCTGTTCTCAAGAGTGCGCGTTGTTTGTTCGGCGTCCTGCTTCCCCGTCCTAGGAAGAGTTTAGGGCAATGTATGTACTAGTGGGGTCCGAGGGACCTCAACGGCTGATTTGGCACGACGCGCCTGCAGGCCTCAGTTTCAATGCCGATGATAATCAGCTCTGAATTGGATATGTCAGAGTTCCGCCACACCCCGGTCCCTCTGCGAAGCTGGGGGGAGGGGGGGGGGGCGGAAGGGGGGGGGGGGGGGGCTCGAGACTCACGGGCACTATGGTAGGCGATGGTTATCTGCATGAATGGCCAGGGGAGGCGTGGGCGGCACTGTGTTCGATCCTGCTTTACAAACTCGTGCATTGGGATTTGGTCTCCGGTCTCAGGTCCCCAGAGTGCTTTCCGGTGGAAGTTTTTAGGGTGTGTTGCGCTTTCTCGTCCATCAATGGCGGATTTCAGGCCAGCAGTATGGTCAGGGTTGGGATCTATATTGGTGTGTCTTCCTGTAAAGTGCACTTTCTACTCCTGGTTGGGCCAGATCTGCACATCTCTGATTGCCCCTGGCATCAGGCAGTCATGGGGGGCCTCACCTGTGCCCTGCCCGGCCAAGCCAGCAGACGTCCCTGAGTGCCCATAGCTGCCAAGGTTTCAGATTGCCTAAGTGTGACATTTTCATATTTCAGTGTAATTATGAGTGACATTTCAAGGACTATGAGTGACACTTCCGCGCAAGCAAAATCAAGCAATGAAAACGAGGGCAGCATATATAAATATCAGAAATTACACACATTTGAGCATCGAGAAACTCTAAGAACATCTTAAAACTGCTGCAATTGACCTATGGCTTTGCTGTTACTATTGCTGACTGCTGTCATTTCTACTGTAATGTTCTTTGTCTATCATATATGGCCCAACACCATCGTGTAGTACCAATCATTTATATGCCTTATATCATCTAATTAATTCCTAAAGCACTTTAAACATCTTTCGGTCCCTCTCTCACCAACAGTTCATGTGCTTAATAGTTATGCTCATACCATTGTAGGGTGTCAGGTCACTTCAGATCAGACACACATTATCCCAACACGATGACTCTTTTCTTGGTACTACAGTCTAGCATATGTTATTCGTGGCACATCTCTTTGGCAGCAGCGGATGTGTTTACTATAGGTGGTTCATCCATCAAGAAAGCAATAGTGTGGGGTGCAACTGAAGTGCTTTGCCGTGTTCACAACCATTCTGTCTTTCAATTTCGAAAATCCTGCTGGCCTGAGCCCCCCAGTTGGTAATTATATATTTGTGCGCGGATTTCTTGCCGTACACCAGACAGGATGGTTTTGAACACCGCAAAGCACTGCAGTGTTTACAACTATTCTGTCTGGTGTACGGCAAGAAATCCGAGCACAAATACATAATTACTAGCAACTGGGGGCTCAGGCCAGCAGGATTTTCGAAAATGAAAAAATCCCGCAGTGAGTTTCACCTGTGACCTTAGCACTAACACACACAGGTGTTGTGTAATATGTGGTATCCCCTTGGGATCTTCGTGTATCCCCCGGCCTTCGGCTCTCTTCAGAGAATACACTCAGCCCAGGGCAGGATCAGACGGAAGCAGCCGATCTCTGCTGGGCTGAGTGCAGGGAGACACTGTTTCACGGGAACCATGACGGAGCTCGGGCTATTAGTTACACAAGAGGCTGGAAGGGAACGCGAGTAAACGTGAAATAAATGAAAAAATAAAGGCATGCAGTAGTGGAGCTCAGGCTCTTAAATCCCCGGCGTTTCATTAATATTGGAGTGAATGCTGCTGAAGAAGTGACAGGAAGGAAACGCGAATAAAGTTGAAATAAATAAAAGTTAAAGGCATGCAAGAGCGGAGCTCAGATTCTTAATTAAATTTCCCGACGTCTCATTAATATTGGAGTAAATGCTGCTCAAAAAGAGACAGGAAGGAAGCGTGAGTAGCACAAACAAACACGCGTTTGCAATGCAATAGGTCTCGCATTTAAGCGAGTTTAAGCTATTGACATTGTAAGTGACAATGCCTTTAATTTCTGTTTTAAAAAGCAAAACAAAAAAAGGCATTGACGTTTACAAGGACAATAGCTCAAACTTGCGGAATTGCGACACCTATTGCATTGTAAATGCTTGTTTTACTATCTTTTGAACTGTCTAAGCTAGGAAGAATTTTTTTTTACCATCTGCAGATTATGCAGCAGATGATGAGTTATGCGGTACCGCAAATCTATACGTAGGCGAAAATCGCTGCAGCCACCAAATCGAATAATTCCAGGGTCTCTGGTCATAGATAAGGCCCAGTTCAGTGCAACATTTATAAGGTGTTTGAGTTCAATGAGAGAACTAAAATATGTAATGCTTGATTGATTATGATGTACCCTAGATGGGTTACTCTGTTGCCCAGGCAGGGGCGGATTGGCAAGGCGGGCATTCGGGAATGGGCCGAAGGGCCGGTGCCTCAGTGCCCTCTGTGGGCCATTTTTTTTCTCCCCTGTCCCAGTCCACAGAGAGTGGACTAGGAAAGGGGAGGAAAAAAAACGGCCAACAGAGTGCACGGAGACAGAGACTGAGAAAATGAAAGCAGCCTCGCTGTGCGGCCAGACAGCGATTGCCAGCTGTGGGCTCTCCTTCACCCCTACCCTGCCAAGCAATCAAGCTGAGGCTGGGCTGGGGAGGGGTGATTGTTTGCAATAATCGGCCTCCCTGGGGGCCAGGTGTTTCTCAGGCCTTTGAGCCATTTGCACCCCGGCCCCCCTGGGGCCCATGCAGCCCAGAAATGGTGTTAGTCTTAACACCTCGCCCACAGCCCTTCACATTCAGGGCATAGTGGGCGAGGAAGAATGGGTCTTGCTGTGGGGGCCAGGTGATGTTTGGAATATTTTTGTTTTATTTATTTATTTATGCGATTTTATATAGCGCGGACTTTACCCGAAGGTGTCAGAGCGCTTCACACTAGGAACAGCAATAATACATGAGGAGAAAATTATAAGTGGACAAATTACAAAAGCAAACGTTAAGTTACATGAATCAAAAGTGACAATAGTGAGCAACCAAAATACAAGAGGAGCAAACGATACATTACAGGAGGAAAAAGAGATATGTGTGCAGGTTACAAAAGCGTTCAAAATACAAGTAGAGGTATAATACTGCAATTAATGGCAGACACTCCAGCACAATAACAAGCGTTACGTAGGCAATGGTGGCACTTGTGCAAGTATCTAAAGCAAACAAAAGTGAGAGGTAGTAAACAGTGTGTTACAAGAGAAAAGTGACAAAAGGGTACCATACACAGGTACAAGGGTAATACTACAGTAAATGGTAAACACTCAAACTGCCAGAACACACTGGGAAGGCACTTCCCATGCACCAGCTTCACCTCAGCCTCCCCCCTGGCTACCTGGCTACCTTGGATGACCCAGAAAGCTGTGTTTTGTGCTCCCCTGCCAGGACATTTTCCCAAGGCCTGGAGGGTTGATTAATTTACTAATTGCAGGGGCCTTACCTCTGTTCATGTGCTCCTGAGCTGAAGGTCTGGGGAGGGCTGAGTAGGTTAGTAATAGCAGGGGCTTTGCTGCTTTTCAGGTGCTCCTGTGCTGGAGGGCTGGAATAATTTAGTGACAAAAAGGGGCCTTGCTATTTTTTTTAGTTGCTCAGCATGTAGGCCATTGTCACCTTGGCCCTGTGTCGTGTGCAAGAACAGTATCCTCCCACTTTCATTCCTTGTCTGTGCAAATGGTGTTTCATGAAAGGGCACGCCCCTAGAATGTGGGCCACGCCCCTTAAATATGGGCCACGCCTCTTGAATGTGGGACACTTTTTTCATCAGTGCCCGGGCCGAATTGTGATCCCAATCCGACCCTGTGCCCAGGTCGATTTCATTCTTAGTAACATTATTACATTGATGACGTCGCAATTTGAAACTGACTGCATGGTCAGTTTGTGCAAAATTTTGTGTCTGCATTTGTTAAGTGATCCAAAGGGCAGTGAAAAATGGCGCCAGCACAGTATAATTAAACAAACCGTCTATGTAAAGACACAGCTATGGGAACCCCAGTGGCTGCAGAGGAGTGACAGTGGATGTGATTGAAATAGTTCCTGATGCTCCGCCAGCCATAGTAACATAAGCTTTCGGATGCATATGTTGAGCAATGCACAAGGCGTCTTGACTTGGACACTGTTTAACAAGATGCACGTGAGGCTGGCATATGAAAAACATCCAGAGAAAGGTTACATTTTACGCAATGTAACTGACGAAAACAGGCACTTGATCTCTGCACTCGACAACCCCTCACACGCAAGTTATTTGCTGTGTAATGTCACTTAGCTTTATTCACGAGTTTATTGTTTAAACAAATTGCATGTGGTGCCAGGATATGGACTCTTTACCCACAAAGCAATGTATTTGCACAAAGTAGCAATTGTAACGCCAAACGCTCATGATTGACATCATAAAAGAAAGTATAGTTGGTTTTAAAATACACATGTATGTGGTTGGCATGCTGCACCTTGTGGACCCTCTTGGCCTGTGTAATTTGATTATAAATGGTCTCCAAATACCAGTACATTTTAAAGAGACCTTGCCCTTCATTGCACTTGTTAGGAAGTATGCTTCTTCCAGCGCTCAGGTGCCAGCTGGCCTCCAGCCGCTTAGTATCCTGGCCTAAAGCATCTAGCATGCTAGTATTTGTAGGCCCGCGTTTATTATGGTAAAGGCAAAACTACAAGTACCGGCATCCAGAGTGCTATTGGTTAGAATGCTCAGATTGTCTAATATCCAGAGTGCTTATGGTTAGAATGCTCAAATTGTCTAATATTGACCTGAATGGCACGAAGCTAGTTAATAGTTACATCATTCAGCGCCAGTTCATCTTTACCTTTTAAAAAATAATTTTAGGCACACCCTGTAGTTGGGCGTTCGTGCAGTCTTTCGTAAAAGGGCACTCTGTGCTGACCCCACCCACTTACAATGGAGTCATTGGGGCAAATCATCTGCTGGGAGAGGGAGTCGATGATGGTATTTGCACAGTTGAGCTAGGAAGATGCTTTACACGCTTCAGACTAGTGAGTGCCTTAATAAATAGTTCAGAAGGAGAGTGTGCCTGGTGAATGGTGACACTGATGGCAGTCTTTAACCCCACACTGTGCTAGAATCAAGATCCTTGTCTATTTCAGATATTTAGGAAGGCGCTGCAGTTCACTCCCCCAGCTGGGGAGAGGGCCTCTCCTCCAGGCCTGGGCAAGGAGTGAGATCGCACTAGGAAGAGTGTCTGTTCAGACAGTTCTGCCTTTTTACACTTTTAGCATAATAATACTTGTAACATCCCCAAAAGCTAATTTAAAAACAAATACTGAATTCTGGAAAAACAATTAATTTTCTCCATACTTAAGTTTAACAGTAAAAGAAAAAAAGTCTATTAAGTGTAAGAAACTGATTTATGGTGACTGGAGAGAGCAAAGAGAAGGATGTTCGCAGATTGCTCCAGTGAGGTACTTGCAGTGAGAGGGCTGCATCTGAGGCGTGTCTCGCACTTGAACTCTGAAGACACAGGCAATGGACTTATAATGCACACTAATTTTTAGAAATAAGCTGAAATCTTAGCCCTTTTGAGCACCAATGGTACTTGCCTGTATTTGAATCATGTCTCAAGGCTGAAATAAAGTACTGCCCTTTCTCAACACACACAGAATGTTTTTGAATTGAAAGGTGGATTCTAAAACTGCCTGTAAAAAGGTCCTATACGTGGTTACAACACTGCAGGCTGCCCGGGGTCCATGAAGGGGACCCTCCTAAGAGGGCGGCTGCCTTAGTGCCACATGAGGGCACACGAGGCAGCTGCCCAGTGTTGGGGAGCCCCTTGGGGTCCGCGCGCTAGCGTCACATCCGGGCAGGGGTGGGCAGAGGACGAGGTACAAATACCTCTCCCGCCCACCTGGCATCCTCTTTGCCCACAACCCTGACGCTGTTTGGGTCGTCCTGGTGATGCAGTCTTATCCTTGGCCTCATTTTTTTTTCTGGTGAGCGTGAGGGCATTGCCCCCCCTTAGATCTTTACCCTGTGCTATGGCTGTCGGAACCTAGTTGCACTGGTCGAGCTGGGTGAGCCCTTTTGGCCTGGTGAGGTGTGCTGTTGTGGGTCAGTATGTGCCAGAGCCTGCGGCCTGGCACATGCAGGGCTTTCTGGCTTGGATAATGGGGGGGGGGGATCGTGGAGCAAGAGTGATATTGGGCGGGGTGGTGGTGTTCCCTCCTCCCTTACGTACTCATGGGTTCCCTGCTGCTTGCTGCCGGACAGTTGCGGCTCAGGAAATCCAAGCTGTGCTAATGGGCAGTCCGAGTGAGCCAAGTGTGCATTAGCACCACGGCTCGGGCACCGACCCGACTAGGACTGAGGTTGTTTGTGTGTGGGGGGGGGGGCAGCTGCTGCTAGCTCTCTTCCCCCTTCCGATAAGGCACTTCTTGGGAGACATACCTACAAAAGAGGTATGCAAAAACAGGTTGTGAAAAAAAGTGAAATCTAGTAAGAGGAGGGAATTCCACTTAACAGAATTAGGACCCTCACACACCCAGCCCGCTAGGTGTCATGCTTCATTATTGGGTCTGCTCCTCACCGGGTCTGCGCTGCAATACCCAATAGGCACCCATGAAGGGGCTCTTTAACGGAAATCTTTTCTTCCTTGCTGTAATGTGCACTGTGTGTGAGAGTGCTGGTGAGAGTAGATGTATGAGAGTGAGGTTAAAATAGTAGGTAGGAGTCCAGTCAGAACAATTTTAATGAGTGCGTCTCCTCTCCTAGTTAAAAATAAGTGTGGCCCACCCCTGAAATAATGTTACAGGGTAACGCGTATGTTGGTCTCTTCTTGGGAGACAGCATGCCCGTGGGGAACTGTTGAGGCAATGAGTGTCATGGGGCTCCCTCCCCAGTTCATTCAGACCTCCCAACGTCAGGTAGGGTTTCGGCAGCGAGCGTTGCGTTGCTCCTCCTCCCCCTTTCACGGTTGGCATTCCTCTGGGCCCTCTGGTGCCCGGCACCATCGGGAGAAACTATACAAATCGCTCTTTCATTTGTGAGAGTTAAAGGTATTGGTGCTATAATTTACAATGTCTTTTTCACTTCTGTTTTCGATTGGCGTAGAGTGGATATATGTGGTGTGGAGTGGAATTATGTGGGTTGGGTTGGAATTGTGTGGTGTACAGTGCATTTTTGGAGTGAAATTAAGTAGAATGTTGTGCAGTTGAAATATGTGTATAGTAATTGTGTGGTATTGAGTGTACTGGAATTATGTGGAGTGTAATTGTGTCACCGAGTGCAGTTATGTGGAATGGCATTTTGTGTTGCGGAGGTAAATGTTGTGGATTTTAATTATGTGGTGTTCTGTTGAATTTCATAGCATGATGTGGAAATCTGTGGTGTGGTTTTGATGTATGTAGTGTGTTGTGTCATTTTGTTAGGAGGAAATATGTGGCTTTTTGTCAAATTATGTGTGGTGAATGAAAATGTGTAGAGTTGAATTGTGTGGTGTGGAAGTGACTGGTGTTGAGTGATATTATGCTGATTGGAATTATTTTGCACGCCATGGAGTTTATTTGTGTGGATTGTGTTACAAAGTTTTAAAATGATGACACATGATTAGAAAGAAAAGCGGCCTTTCATTGCACACAAATTTACAAAACCTTATAATATGCAAAGACTTGTCCAAATATCGAAAATAAAACATGCATATCGAATAACCAGTGACATTTGTGTTGGTGAATTTTAGGGAGGGCTTGAAAAATGTGGAGTGCTTTTTTGATTGCTATTGGTGCTAGGGCGCTGCACATCTGTGGCGGGGGAATGTTCATCTAAACTTAGCTTTGCACATTTGTGATGGAAATTTTGATTTCGGTTGTCCAAACAAAGCACCCATAGATGTGTATGTGATTCATGGCATTTTGAATTAATTCACATCTCAGCAGGCAGTGAGTGGGCTGCTTGTGAAACTGTAAACTTATTAAATGCCTGAGCATTAGATAGCTATCGTGTGAGATAAAAAAACAAGCATGAACATTTATGTCACATTAAAGAGTGAAGACACATGCATCATTGCTTCTGGCTGAGCAGACTAGGGGTTAATACTGACCTTTTCCTTGCTGCATTTTCAATATGGCTGAGATACCCGCCACCCCCTCTCAACACAATCCCCAAAAGGAGGGAAACCGGAAACAGTTCTTGAAGTTTTTGGATGTGGGGAGGGAGTGACCCTCCCCCGGCCGTATTTATTAAAACAAAAAATTAAAACATTAAACGTTTCATTTTATGTACAATTTCATTATCACATTGCGATGTTTGGCTAACCTTAACATATTCTCTAATACAGAGTTTCTCCTAGCCGAACTAGCATCCTACAAAAACATTCTCTAGAAACACTGAAATTGTACATCCTAACGTTTAAGGGCCAACGGCAAGGTCATAACCGGTGTCAAGATCCCTAACCAGACTTACCCCTCCCACTTGTGAGGGGCGACAGCACAGAGGCTTACCTCAAGTGCAACTACTAACAATTTCCCTTGACTTGACGGGGGCACTTAAGACTCGACGCCATTTAAAGGTCGTTCGAAGACTTGTGTGTGGTATCTAGAAGGTATCGTGAACCTCCCCCCATCCCACACAACTTACCGCATCTGCCGTCGCAGATGACCCTGGCCCCGGGAAATTCCCCAGGAGGGGGCTGTAACCCCTCCTACAAAGGAAGGGGCCTTGACCGCCTTTCCTTTACTTCCGGCGACCCGCCCTTAGACGGGACCGCCTCCCCACTGAGGGGCCAATGGCCACCTCTCCCGAGCGCTCCCATCCGTGTTGGGTGACGGCCACTCATAGGGATCTACCAATTAGTGCTCACCGATCATGACCTTACCGCCTACCAAAAAATAAATACGACAATTTTTATTCAAACCTACAAAACAGTGGTCGCTACGACCGAAGGAACATGCTAAAAATGCAACACTACATCAAATCGTTTTAACCGAAACAACCTACACAATATTCACCATACTTTATTATGATCAACAACAAACTGATACTTTCACAGCCTGTAAACGGAATGGAAAAACAAATTTATAAATTCACTTTATTGCACAACAACTTGCTGTCCTCAGGGGCTGGTGGGTGGGTCAAAATTGGCTCTTCGTTCTGTCCCGAGCTCACGTGTAGCGAGGAGGTGCAGCTTCGGAGCACAAGAACAAGAGGACGTCTTCTGGTCTTGCGTCTCTTTTTATCCGTCTTCAGGGCGGGCGAGAACCCGCCCCTGCCCGCCCCTCGGGCGGGGCTGGCTACGTCGGTGTCTAGGCCAGCCCACTCTAGGGCGGGAAAAAGCGCGCCCCGGCTACGCCGCTTCGGGCATACCAGCCGAGACACGCCTCCCGCCCAAAAATGGCTTCCCGGGGGGATCGAGGCACTCCACCATACGTTCGGGGGGACCGAGTGGTCGCCCCTTTCCATATGGCTGAGATACCCGCCACCCCCTCTCAACACAATCCCCAAAAGGAGGGAAACCGGAAACAGTTCTTGAAGTTTTTGGATGTGGGGAGGGAGTGACCCTCCCCCGGCCGTATTTATTAAAACAAAAAATTAAAACATTAAACGTTTCATTTTATGTACAATTTCATTATCACATTGCGATGTTTGGCTAACCTTAACATATTCTCTAATACAGAGTTTCTCCTAGCCGAACTAGCATCCTACAAAAACATTCTCTAGAAACACTGAAATTGTACATCCTAACGTTTAAGGGCCAACGGCAAGGTCATAACCGGTGTCAAGATCCCTAACCAGACTTACCCCTCCCACTTGTGAGGGGCGACAGCACAGAGGCTTACCTCAAGTGCAACTACTAACAATTTCCCTTGACTTGACGGGGGCACTTAAGACTCGACGCCATTTAAAGGTCGTTCGAAGACTTGTGTGTGGTATCTAGAAGGTATCGTGAACCTCCCCCCATCCCACACAACTTACCGCATCTGCCGTCGCAGATGACCCTGGCCCCGGGAAATTCCCCAGGAGGGGGCTGTAACCCCTCCTACAAAGGAAGGGGCCTTGACCGCCTTTCCTTTACTTCCGGCGACCCGCCCTTAGACGGGACCGCCTCCCCACTGAGGGGCCAATGGCCACCTCTCCCGAGCGCTCCCATCCGTGTTGGGTGACGGCCACTCATAGGGATCTACCAATTAGTGCTCACCGATCATGACCTTACCGCCACAGGACCGGATAGTTGACCGGCTATCCGGACCCCCCACAAAACTCCTACCTAAAGGTCATGTTTTAATGATTTTAACCAGGCTAAGAAGTCTCCTATGAGTAACTCATTCCCCACCCTCGACAAATGCACACCATCCCCCAGATACATACTGTCATCATTAATACAACTATGCGAGATCGAATGCAATGTCTTGGAACGGAACAACCTACTCACTTTGTTATTCAGCTTTCTAACAGAATGATTTAAAGCAGGGATCGAGATAGCCCCCCGCCATACTTTTCGTGGGATCATATGAGACCACGCAATTATGCACCCCGGAACTCTCCTTGCTAACCAACTTACCGTGGAAAGCATAGTCTCCAGGAGAAGTCGTCTACCGGTAGTGACCAAATCATTACCCCCTAAATGCACTATGACTATGGACGGCGGTGACCTCATCCGCTCTAACAAACCCTCAAAAAATGCCTGGAACTGGTCAATACAGAGACCGCCCCTTCCGTAGAAGGACACTCTGTACCCGTATTCCCCAGGTACGTGAATCATGTCACCTGCTTTGAATACGTCCGCGGCCCGTCTCACGTATGAGTGGCCCACGACCCACACCTCCTTCCTTACAGCCGGTGATGTGCAACCGCTGGCCTGGTGTTGGGTCGACTGCACAGTCCGCCCTGCCTCGTAGGCTTGCGCAACTGAAAACAAACAAAGACAAGAGGCGTGAGTACATGATTACAGCTTCACAACATGTGCAATCGCACGTACCTCTTATAACAATTGGAGGACCAACGCCCCACACGTTTTACTTGTTCTACATTAAGACCCCTGGCTGTAGCTTCAGTGGCAGCCCCTATCCGAAAGGAATGGGTCCCAAATTCGCCCGGGTCCAAGCCCGTTGCGGCAATGGCCATTGCAAGCACCCGCTGAAACTGAAACCTCGTCAGTGGGGTGGCGTCTGCATGCCTCAACAATGTCCCCCCCCATGATGCCACCCTTCGTGCTAGGTAGTCTTCTAAGCACTGTACCGGACACATGGAGGATCCGGGGGTCCGGCGAATGATCGTGCAGTCCCCCCTCCCGTCTTGGTCGGACTTGGACCTGAGAAAGGAGACAATCATCGCATCGCCCCTGATCTGGACATGTTCCCTGCACAAGCCCCCCGACACATCCTGTTTGTTCCTTGCAACCAGCTCACTAACTCTCATAGCCCCGTGAAATGCCAGCGTAAATGCAGTCCGGAACAAACAGGTCTCGAAAGGGGACGAGCACGTGTTAGGGAGTGAGGCCAGTAACTGGGCCAACCTATCCAGACCTATCGGTCGTCTTACGTCTACTCTGCGACCCTCTAGGCGTTGCCACCCACGCAGCGCTTTTTGTACTGTAAAAGACGCTGTCGGGTCCTGTATGCCATGGGCCTTGGCAACAAAGGAAATGGCGGCACGATGCCTTTGGGCCGTAGCCACCGATTTCCCAGCCCTACGTAAAGACATCAGAAAAAGTACTACACACTCTTCCTGACCCCACAGTCCCCCTCTCTCTGCCCCCAAAAAGGCTAAATAGGCCTGAAACGCCCCTTCATATGCCTTCCTTGTCCTGGGTGCTAGACTCTCTCCCACGAGGTGACGAAGTTCGGGGCACCGAGAGACCAGAGAGCTTCGGGGAAGGGTGCCGGCTCTGGGTCCGCTGAAGGAAGGAAACCCGAGAAAGCCTGCATGTGAAAACGAGACAGTGCATCAGCAGCCTGATTCATCACCCCTGGGACATGTTTTGCTCTGAATATCACGTTCAGTTGCATACACAGTAAGACAATTTCTTTGAGCAGCCTCAAAATCAATTTACAACGGGCTGCCTGACTATTGATGCATTCTACCACGGTCATATTGTCGGACCAGAACACGACAGAATGATCTCTGAACCCGTCTGGCCATGTTCTCAGGGCCACCAGAATGGGAAATAGTTCAAGGAAAGCTATATTACCCGTCAGCCCCTTCTCGTGCCACCATAGGGGCCACTTTTGTGCAGACCATTTTGTGCCGAAGATGGCGCCAAAACCTATACTTCCTGCTGAATCTGTCCATAGCCCAAGCTCATCGGAGGACACGGCTGGCTTGTTCCAGACGACTCGGCCATTGAAGTCCGCCAAAAATGCTAACCAAATCCGCATGTCCTGGCGGACCTCGGCCGATAATCTCGTGCGATGATGACCCTCTCTTAAGCCAACCATTGATTGGGCAATCGAGCGGGAAAACGGGCGAGCCATTGGGATCACCCTCAAGGCAAAGTTCAACTTTCCCACTAATTGTTGCAACTGGTGCAGTGTAACCTTAGGTGCATCTAAACATACTTGGAGGGCTGTCCTGAATTTCAACACTTTGCTAGCTGGTAAACGGAAACACCCCTCCCTTGAGTCCAACTCGATCCCCAAAAACTCGAGGCAAGTCGTGGGACCCATAGTCTTACCCGGTGCCAATGGCACGCCAAAATGACCCATCAACACACAGAATTCATCTAAGGCCTGGGCACATTCGGGACTTCCGGCGGAGCCCAGGAACAAAAAGTCGTCAAGGTAGTGCATTACATTTCGAAAACCCGTTTTCTTGGTAAACACCCATTGTAGGAAAGTACTGAATTGTTCAAAATAAGCACATGATATAGAGCAACCCATTGGCATACACTTATCCATGTAAAATGACCCCTGGAACCCGAATCCCAAAAGACGCTGATCGTCTGGGTGTACCGGGAGCAACCGGAACGCTGACTCGATATCAGATTTCGCCATCAACGTCCCGGGCCCCAGGCGATTCAAGATGGCTACTGCCTCATCAAACGATGCGTATCGCACCGAACAAACTTCTGGATCAATTGCGTCGTTCACCGAAAGACCATGTGGAGCAGACAGATTATGGATCAAACGGAACTCACCTGGGTCCCTCTTGGGGACCACCCCTAACGGAGAACAAACAAAATTCGGTACCGGGGGTACACTAAACGGGCCGGCAACCCGTCCCCGGCTAACCTCTTTCTGAATTTTCTCATGCACTACAGATGTATGTTGTAACACGGAAAGTTGATTTTTGCACATCCCTACCCCCTGAAAGTCCCCCACCGGGATGCGGAAACCATGTGAAAAACCGTTCCGCAGCACCCCGGCAGAAGTACGATCCGGGTATTCGCTGAGCCAGGGAATCATTGCCAAGGTATCAATCGGGGTTGGTAAAGGCGCCCCTCGGCCAAGCTTAGACCTGTTTGGCGCCCCCCTTACCCCCATTCTCACCCGTTCTGGCTCTGCAGGATGACTCAGGATGGGACGACCCACACGTACTACATTCGTGTTTGAATTTACACACTCCCGGAGGCCTGGTACATTTCCCTTTGTTGAAATTAAAACAGAAACCCTTTCTCCCTGTATTGCCTGCGGGCCTCGACTGGTCGTCGGTGCTCGTACTTGGTCGAAAGGGCGTCCCCACATTTTGGCGGGAGTAATCAATAACATTGCTCCCAACCAATGGCATTCTTAACATTCCCGATTCTTTCATTTTATCCCATGTTACGGAATCGTAACAATCCCAAGTCAAACTCTTGTTATGTTCCTTCTCTTTCCTGAACAGGTTGTCATAACAAAACCAATGGTTACCTTGATACGATGTCGAGTACCCCATAATTCGTGATTGATAAACGGGAAACTCAGGAAGCAACTCGGGCCTACGTCCCCCCAAAATCGACGTGAAAATACCCCACGCATTGCCCCAGTTGCCAATAGTCTCATTTACCTTAAAGGCGGCCATTTTTGCGCGCCAAACACTCGGATGCATTAAGTCCTTCTGACTTTTAACATGCTCCATATCATAATGGTCAACAAGCAAGGAGAAAATATTCACATACTCCCCAGCCCAGATCTTTTCCTTTATAGCCAAAGGCACATGTTGTCCCAGTCTCTCCCTACGAGAGGGTGCTGACTCGTCCCTTGCAATCGGCAATGGCCGCTTACCTGAACCGGACGCGGCTTCTGCCGCTTGCGGCTTGTCTTTAGCCGCCTCCCTTTTCTCACGAAGTCCTTTTATCAGCGCCTGCGCCTCGGCAGCCGTGGCGCCATCACTACTATCCCCCAACCATGCTGCTAGCTGTGCTGCCAGCTCGGGGGGCATGTCTCCCTTGGGTGTCGGGGTGACGACAACGGGGATTGGATTCCCCTCGATCGGTACTGGGGTCGGCGCCTCGAGCGGGGTAGAGGGAACCGGGACGTCTCCACCGGCTGGAACCCTTCTCAGCCTCTTAGGTCTCCCTCCAGCCGGCGCAGGGCCCGTACCCTCCTCCCCGTCCCGTTCTGCCAACCGTTTCTTTATGTCGGACACTTCTTTGCAAAGGGCCCGCACCATCTGGTCGGTCGTCATTCTCTTCGCGCCTTTCTTGGGCATCTCCCCGAGGAAGTATCTAGAAGACAAAGAAAAGGATCAAAACGCTCAAAATTGGCTCTTCGTTCTGTCCCGAGCTCACGTGTAGCGAGGAGGTGCAGCTTCGGAGCACAAGAACAAGAGGACGTCTTCTGGTCTTGCGTCTCTTTTTATCCGTCTTCAGGGCGGGCGAGAACCCGCCCCTGCCCGCCCCTCGGGCGGGGCTGGCTACGTCGGTGTCTAGGCCAGCCCACTCTAGGGCGGGAAAAAGCGCGCCCCGGCTACGCCGCTTCGGGCATACCAGCCGAGACACGCCTCCCGCCCAAAAATGGCTTCCCGGGGGGATCGAGGCACTCCACCATACGTTCGGGGGGACCGAGTGGTCGCCCCTTTCCATCTGTAATTGCCTTGTTTAACTTTTGAGATTTGAGATGGGGGGTTGGATCTCGCTGGGGGCAGTCTTGTTTCTTTTATAATGATGCTGACCGCCTTAATGCCAGTGTGCTTACTTTTTGTGTTTACGGCTGGTGTGTTTGGGATGGTCGACAGCCAAAAACCATAAATTACACTTTCTTCCAGAGGGCTTGGAAGATTTGTAATTTTATTACTGTACTTCATGAAGAAATGTTCTTATTCAAGTGGGATCCTACTCTTTCTGCACAATGAACCCTAGTTAGCGTGTCTGCTCAGTAGGTAACATGTTCCCTGCTGATATTACTGTGTGGCCTGCAGGTTGAATTCGAGCAGAACCAGCTCAGCTTTGCATCCATCAGCATAGATAAAATGAGTACTATTAAATTTGGTAACACTTGGTATTACAGTGCCTACAGATAGCATTACGCACTATATAAAACTATTTATCATCATCATTATTATAATGAACACCCTAGTCACAGGTTTGATAGTGGCATGGCCACCTCACCGTGTCATAGTTCCAAAATCAGTTAGTTAAGTGAGATGGGTAATGGTCAGCACTTGATATTCACAGCGCTATAAACCGTAAACACTTGCAAGCATTGTCAAAATAACCAGCTTACTAGTTGACGGTAAGACCAACAAGTGCATCTAGCAGGTAATCTACTTTAGATATCACCTGTGCTCTTCTATTTGCAAAAGCAAACAGAGCAGAAATGTGTGCATTTAATTTGCTCACATGGCTATTGGGCAATGGTGCAGAAAACAGATGGCTAGTCAGAAGGGTAACAGAGATCGCATTAAGGCAGAGGTGGGAGGAGAGGGAAGCCTGCCTGACAATAGACTGGGCAAAGAGCCACATCATTACTACTGTGGACAGATTCTAGCCACAGTGGAAGGCACGCTTAGGAGTGGATGTTCAGCGTGAAAAAGGTGTTGTCTTCCAGTATCATTTTCAAGAACAAGGCAAGAGCAAGCCGCTGCCTTAAGTTTAGAGCTGCTGAAGACCATCTGTATTATCAGAAAATTAGCAAAGAGTATTTGGGGATGAAGATTCGCAAAATGTAACTTTCTTTCGTACCACTGTTTGCCTTGTAGAATTTTTGTAGGGAAGAGAGGACTACAAAGCCCTTTAACCCGTTAAACACGGCGAAAGTTCGGCAGCAGTGCAGGTGATTTCTTGTGCGGGCGGGGGCATGTCAGCCAACAGACGTGCGCAGCACTACGGAGGTAGTATTTGCGACTGCTATTGGCCGGCGGCAGCAGCAAATGGGTTAAGTTGAACTACACAAAGTATCTTTCATGGTGGGGTGTGATTTAATAACAGAACACTAATTTCCCAACAACTCCACACTATATCTTGGTGAAACAAGGTATCATATGTGTTAATAGTTACAGCTCTGAAACGACGTACAGTTTCAGTTCTCCAGCAGCAGTCTGTACTCTGAAGCAAGGAGGCACAGAGCGCCCTCAGTCTAAATATTTCAATTAACATTTCTATTTCTCTTTTGTGCTTCAGGTGACTTGTCTCTCAGGTCTAAATATAAGAGCACTGTTAGAACTGGGGGTCTGTAGTTGGCAGAGGTATGCACATTTGTTCAAGTACGGACCCTTGCTTCTAATAAGGCTAAGGGGGATACACACTTTAGATAACTCCAGCTCACCCCCTTGGTAGCTTAGCACAAGCAGAATGGCTTAACCCAAAGGCAATGTTTAAAGTATTTGTACCCAAACTCACAGTAACACATTGAAAACACCAGAAATGAACACCACACCTGTTTAGAAAAATAAAGTACCGTCATCTAAACCAAACAAGACCAAAACTACAAAAATCTGACCTACACCTATTAAAATATGACTTTAAAATAAAACAGTTATTGCAAAAATAGAACTTGTAGAAAACAAATGGCTCCACCTGGGTGTAGGCGGGGCAGTGCATTGTGCACTTCATGGGCGGTGACCCGGGCCTCAATGCACGTCACTGTGGCTCTGACAGAGCTGCAGTTGGTTTTCTTTGTTTTGCAGGACCAACCACACAATTCTCAGGGCCCAAAAACTGGAATTGGTGCTCTTTCTAATGCAGGAGTCTACACAGGATTCCAGTACCTGCTCAGTGGGTTGAAGGTGAAATATTTGTGTCCCTTAGGCTTCTGAACAGGAGGCTAGCACATACAGGCCCTTGGAGATTCTTCTTCAAGCAGGCTTCTCAGCAAAGTTCAATTATTTTTTTCCTTGGCAGAAGCAGTAACTGCAGGTCAACCCAGCAAAGCAAACAGCAAAGGGGCAGTCATCATCCTCACAGATCTCCAGATCTTCTTCTTGACAAAGGTTCCTCTTGAGTCCAAGAGTGATCTAATTCTCTGGGGTGTAAGGTCCACTACTTGTACCCCATTTTGTCTTTGTGACAAGGATCTCTGATCCCAGACTAAGCCAGTTATGTCCTCTCTGGTGCAGCAGGACCACAGGAAGTGGAGACAGCAGTGTGCAAAGGAGACATTGCCTATTTAGGTGCAAGGGAAACACTTCCCATCACTCTAAAGGCAGCCAAGGTTTATTCAGCCCAGCAATGAGTCTCCCAGGAAAAGGCGGGTCACTCCTCTACCCCTCCTGATGGATGTCTACAGTAAAAGCACATCCCTAGCCCCTGTCACTCCAAAACCAGATAGTCAATACACAAACCAGGAGAGGCACACAGAATGGTTAAACAAGAAAATGCCTACTTTCTAAAAGTGCAGAAACTGAGGTGGGGAAGTGAGCTAAAGAACTCATCTCTGTGACTGGGGGTGAGTGTCTAAAAAGTTTCAAGGCTCCGTCCATCATCTTTTTGTGCTTCCTTTGTTCGCCCTAATTTGGCAGAGTATGCCCAGACGTTGGTCGCTTGCTCACTTTGCCACTGGATTCAAGCTAGCCTGGCTGATGAGGGGTGTTACCCTGAAACCAGTCCCAGAATGCTTGTTTCCGGTCCAGGGAAGACCTGCTTTGGCAGTTCAGTTTGGACTGTTTCCAGAGTCAAGACTGATTTGCATATGGCTGGGTTTGAACTGGGGTGGCGAAGTGAGCTAAAAAATGATGATGAATACAACCCAGATCTAAGCCTGGGGTGAGTTTCTGAAAAGTTTCAGTGCTCTGTCCATCATTTTTTTGTGCTTGTTTTGTTCGGCCTAATTTGGCTGGGTAGGCCCCGACGTGGGTCCCTTGCCCACTTTGCCACTGGATTCAAACTAGCCTGGCTGATGAGGGGTGTTACCCCAAAACTGGTCCAAGGATGCTGGTTTCCCATCCGGGGAAGACCTGGCTTGGCAGTTCGGGCTGGACAGATCCCATGAAAGACAGGGTCAAGACTGATTTGCATATGGCTGGGTCTGAACTGGGGTGGCGAAGTGAATTAAAGAACGATGATGGATTCAACTCAGATCTGTGACTTGGGTGAGTGTCCACAAAGTTTCAGCTCTTTGTCCATCTTTTTGTGTTTGGCCACTTTCAAAAAGTGGCATTTTCCAACACACAATTTAAAAACCATGGGGCATATTATCAAGGGGGTTTATCTCCGCTTTTTTGGCTTTAAAAGCCAAGAAAGCGGAGATATAATTATCTCCCTATTACCTAGCTGTCGCTAACACCAGTTAGCGACAGCTAGTAGGAGATAGCGACCATCTTGGGTCCCACTTTGCATGTCAGTGATATTTATCACTAATGACATGCAAAGTGGGCGTGCCAAGATGTTAGCGGCTGGAAACAGTCGCTAACATCGCTATCTCCTATTACCAACTGAGCAGTTCTTATCCATGTTATCCAATGGGAGGTGGATAACATGGCTAAGAGCATTAGCTCGGTAATGCATGAATATCGCTGACTTTTCAGCGATATTCATGCATTGCGGCCGATTTTTATCGCATTTGCGATAAACCTTGGTAATACCAAGGTTTATCTGCAATAAAAATCGCCGCAGCTCAGCGGTAAATTTTTGTCTCTAACCAAGCAATAGCGATAATTATCGCTATTGCTTGGTAATATGTCCCAATATTTATTAAAAGATGAGTTATTAAATTCTGAGTTTTGAAACCTAAACTCCATTTCTCTATCTTGTCCCATTAGAAAGTTATGCTTGAGATGTTATAAAGCAACTCCTATGTTAGCCTATGTGACAGCTAGCCTTTCAATAGTGACAAACTAAATTTGCAGTATTTCAGTACATTTAAAACACAGCAATACATGGCCTACCTTTCATATACACTGCACCGTGCCCGTGGGGGCTCCTGGGCCTACCAGTTGGGTGATTCTACATGTAAGAAAAGGGAGGGTTAGGGCCTGGCAAGTGGTTTTACTTGCCAGGGTTCAGGGTCAGTTTTCAGTTCATGGGTAAAGGGTATTTTTAGGGTTCAGGGTCAGTTTTCAGTTTTTGGGTAAAGGGGTATTTTTAGGGTTCAGGGTCAGTTTTCAGTTTTTGGGTAAAGGGGTATTTTTAGGGTTTAGGGTCAGTTTTGGGTTTTTGGGGTACAGGGATATTTTTAGGGTTGAGGGTCAGTTTTGGGTTTTTGGGTAAAGGGGTATTTTTAGGGTTCAGGGTCAGTTTTGCGTTTTTGGGGTACAGTCGTACAGGATAAAAATAAAATAAATTTAAATTAAATCAATTAAATGAAATTAAAAAATATAAAATTACATTAAATTATTAAGTTTTTAATTTATTTTAAATGTATATGTATTAGTTTAAATTTTTTTATTATGTTTTAATATTTTTATTTAATATTTGTAACATTATATGTATTTTATAATTATTTTTACATTATTATTAATACATTTAAAAAAACGATATTTTATTTTCGATATTTTTGTACTACGATATTATTTTTTCGATATTTTTGTACTTACCTTGTTAGGGATAGGATTCCGATATTTTTGACTTCGATATTTTTGTTCCGATATTTTTGTATTTCGATATTTTTGATTTCGATATTTTGTCAGACATTCATGGGCGCCTTTGGGGCGTAGAGTAGACTACATGCTTGAGTGTCCATCATGTGGTGCCACGCGTGAGTAACTGCGTTCAGGGAATCGAGGAGACCCGTTCTTCGGTCTTGAGGTCTAGCCAGAAATGCAAGCAGCGGTGTTGGGTCCGCCACTATCGATTCAATAGGTATGTGTGGAATATCTACTAGGCCATGTACCCAATGATTAGCGTCTGCGCTTTGCGCCGCATGATAATAAAGCTTCAGTCCTCCCGCCGCGTACGGGCGCATCAGTATTTTTCATGCCACTCTAGGCTGCTTCCCCGCCCATGCCAGCCAGACCATTAACGATTGCAGTTGTCAGAAAAGTAACTTGATAACACCATCGGTATATTGCTGAGTAAGAACAAAAAACGTGGTAGTACGATCATTTTCATAAGTGAGATCCGCCCCAGCAGCGAAAGTGGCAGGGCAATCCATTTATCGACATCCTCTTCAAGCTTAGAGACAGCCACCCCATAGTTCTCCCATAGGACTACCTCTGAGTCCGTGTGTAGCCGGATCTCCAGGTACCGTACCGTGTCCATAGTCCATTTGATGGTGTATTCCGGGTCAAAGGGCCGCGTAACTGGCATAAGCGGGAACATTAGAGACTTCTTCCAATTAACATGGATGCCCAAGAGAGAGCTGAATAAGACCACCTCGCGAAGCACCTCTGTCAAATGACATATAAGAGGGTGTCGTCCGCGTACGTAGACACGATCAAATTATATGTGGGGAATCGAATGCCCCTATGGCTGTGGTACTCACGCAGAGCGCAGGCAAGTGGTTCTGCCGCCAACGTGTATAGGATAGGAGAGAGGGGGCACCCCTGCCTCGTGCCTCTCCCAATCTGTATAGGGTCCGTGATGAGAGATCCTATTCGCATGCAAGCCGTCGGGGAGGTGTACAGTGTGGCCAGCAGCTGTAAAAACAGCTCTCCTACACCCATGCGGCTTAAGACCTGTCTCAGGAAAGGCCATTCAACAGAGTCGAAGGCCTTTTCCATATCGAGGAAGACCGCAATTGCAGGGACGCCGCAAAGACCATCCTCAGGTTGTACGTAAGTTTACGGGTGGGGACAAATCCACCCTGTTCAGGGGCCACTAATGAAGCCACCATAGGGCTGAGGCGGTTGGAGATCAACTTAGCGAAGATCTTCGCGTCTACGTTTAATAGAGACAGAGGGCGGTACGAAGCGCAGTCTCCCGGGTCCTTTCCTGGTTTGAGAATAGCAACCAGTATTGCCTCTCGCAGAGTAGGTGGCATAGTGCCCGTATCTGCCATATCCTCATAAAGGGTTAGCAGATGGGGTGTCAGTTGATCAGAGTATGCCTTGTAAAAGGCAACAGTGAGGCCGTAACTTCCCGGCACGCTACCAGCCTTCATCGCTGACAGTGCCCACACCATTTCCTCTCGTTCTATTGGGCGCACCAAGAACTCGCGGTGTATGTTTGAAAGGCAGGGAAGCTCTATATGGGTTAGGTAATCAAGTATGCGTTTCTCTGGAGCGGGGCCTCGCGAGGCATATAGTGTCATATAATACTCCCGAAAACACTCCGCAACTTGTGAGTCGACATTACGGGTGTCGTCATTCTACCTCTGCTCCTCTTAGCCAATTGCGCAAGTACCGTGCTGGGTCGCTCCCCCTACGATCTAGTTATTGCATACTTTTCTAAGTGATAGACTTCAGAGTCAGCCTCCTCATGGTATTCCTGTAGAGTTGGAGCTAATTGTCGTGCGAGGGTCTCGCTACTATCGTGCAAGCGTTTCTGTTCTAGATCCGTAAGTTTGGCCTCTAAGTACTCAGCCTGCCCCTGATCGACTTGAGGCCTCCTGGATGTTTTGAGATAGCGATTCCCCTGATGTACACCTTGAACGTCTCCCATATAGTCTGAAAAGAATCCACAGAGCCCACCTTGGTGTCGAAGAATAACTTAATGGCCACCACCAGCTCCTCCTTGAAAGAGGCATCTAGCAAAGAGTATGGGGGGGAGCACCAGGCAAATGGCGGGATACGCCGCGTCGGCACAACTATCGTCAGCAATATAGGTGAATGGTCTGAATATGTACGTGGTAGTAGAGTGCAGTTCTGAATCGCCTGGGTTAGATGTGTAGTGACAAGCCAATAGTCTATCCTAGTGTGTATGTCATGTGGGACCGAGTAATGTGTATAGCCCCCTTGGGTAGGGTGTCTGTGCCTCCATACGTCGCATAAGTTCAGCCTAATAATTTGTGTCTCCAGCACTCTAGCAGAAGCCGATGGATGGCAGTCTGGACCGTCTGATCTGTCAATGTCTGGTTGCCTGGTCATGTTAAAATCGCCCCCCAGAGTATATCTCCACCCGAGTGCGCCGTGACCTTGGCCGCTAACTCTAAGTAGAAGTGCGCGTGATCATAATTGGGGACATAGGTGTTCACTATGCAGAGCTCCATACCCCGAACATTCCAAGTTAGTAGCATCAAAGTGTCCAAATTGTCTCTAGGTGCGGTCATCCTACCTGTAGCAGTCTGTGTACGTGTTTTAGTAAAAATGTCTGAACGAACATCCCAACATCGTATCTTGCCTTAGTCATGTGTGGTAACTTGCATTAAACACCCTCCAACTGCAAACATTCCCCTCGCCGCCCCAGCGAATCTCTACCACACCATCCCACCCCCCCCACACCCACTCACGCCTGCCCATCCCCAACTAGGCCACATCAACCCCTCTCCCCATAAAAACCACCCCAGTCACCCAATCCCTCCCCAAAACTTTAGACAACAAACAAAACCTTTGTCCAAACTCAGTGGGATTCACACGAGGGCCAAGGTAGCCGACAATAAGCAAGCTCTCTGTCGGGTCTAATCCTATAACCGCCCGCCTCACCCCCGTCTCAATGATAAGTCGTCATGTGTGTAACCTAAAGCACAATCATGGAGCACTCCAGTTTGGGCAGCAGGAATCATGTACTCATATTATACTCCTGTAATCAACATAGTCCGCTAAAATGACCTCTAATCAACAGTGATTTACAACAACAGCGCGTAACTGAAATTAAGTAAGTCGGGTCATCCCCCATCTTGTAAAAGAATGTCTGACAAAATATCGAAATCAAAAATATCGAAATACAAAAATATCGGAACAAAAATATCGAAGTCAAAAATATCGGAATCCTATCCCTAACAAGGTAAGTACAAAAATATCGAAAAAATAATATCGTAGTACAAAAATATCGAAATTAAAAATATCGTTTTTTTAAATGTATTAATAATAATGTAAAAATAATTATGAAATACATATAATGTTACAAATATTAAATACAAATATTAAAACATAATTAAAAAATTAAAACTAATACATATACATTTAAAATAAATTAAAAACTTAATAATTTAATGTAATTTTATATTTTTTAATTTCATTTAATTGATTTAATTTAAATTTATTTTATTTTTATCCTGTACGACTGTACCCCAAAAAACTGACCCTGAACCCTAAAAATACCCCTTTACCCAAAAACCCAAAACTGACCCTCAACCCTAAAAATATCCCTGTACCCCAAAAACCCAAAACTGACCCTAAACCCTAAAAATACCTTTACCCAAAAACTGAAAACTGACCCTGAACCCTAAAAATACCCCTTTACCCAAAAACTGAAAACTGACCCTAAACCCTAAAAATACCCCTTTACCCAAAAACTGAAAACTGACCCTGAACCCTAAAAATACCCCTTTACCCATGAACTGAAAACTGACCCTGAACCCTAAAAATACCCCTGTACCCATGAACTGAAAACTGACCCTGAACCCTAAAAATACCCCTGTACCAAAAATTCATTAATATTATTTAATTACCAATTAATTATTAATTAACAATAACAATAAAGTAAATATATTAGCACATTTGCTGTAATTAATTTAATTTAATAATTAATATTATTTTGCCCAATTAATTAATTAAGAATAACAATACATTATATATAAAAAATTACTATAATTAATGTAAAAAAATAATTAATAATAATTAATTACCAACTAATTAATAATTATAAATATGTCAAAAATTATAATAATTAATTAAGTAATTAATAGAAATTAAGTACCAATTAATTATTAATTAAAATATGTACAAACATAGATCAATTAATTAATTATTATTAAATTACTTCCCACCCTATTCCCCTATAAACCCATGACCCGCTACAGAACATATTTATCAATTAATCAATTAATTAAAAATAATTAAAAATTAATTCTCAATTAATTAATTAATAATTCCTACTAATTAATAATTAATTTAACATAATTAAATTACTTCCCACCCTATTCCCCTATAAACCCACAACCCGCTACAGTAGTAAAAGACAATATTTAATTAAATTACATTAAAAATAAATAATAAAACATAATAAATACAATATTATATACACTAAATTTATTTAAAAATTGATATTAGTAACATCAAAGTTATTAATTTCGATATTGTTAACATCGATATTTACAACTTCGATATTACTGATATCATACCAATATCGATATTTAGACTGTCGATATTACTTACCTTCGATATTTGTGTATATCGATATTTAAACTTCGATATTTTGGTATATCGATATTTAAAACTCGATATTTTGTCTGTGTACCCTTGTAAAAAATAACGTACATCTTAGTGCCATGACTCGCCCGCTAGTGCACCCCCATGCCTATGCAGCGCACCTAGCACCCAACTGTGCATCCCTCCCGTAGTGAACTGTCCAAAGCACATAAACCCTCCAAGGAAGCAAAGGGGCATAATGACCGTTGACTTACCCAGTACCCGTGTCCCCTCTACCCACACCCCCCTGCACAATACAATGTAAATCATGATTCTTATATGCTAGAGTCACATTCAGTCCTGATCGTCCATTGAGCCTCCCGCAGCTTCATCCGCCCAGTTCGGGGAGGATTTACTTTCTTTGCACCAGTCCTGAAGGGCTCTCTGGAGGGCCTTTGGGTCCGTAAAGATCATGGATTTCCCCTGTCTGATTATTCTCAACTTTGCAGGATACAACATCGCATAATCTGCGCCCATCTCACGGAGCTGACGTTTCATCTGTATAAACTGGCGCAGTGCCTCTTGCACGCTCGCAGTGAAGCCCGGGAACAGTGAGAGGGTCGATCCCTCGCATTGAAGTGGTTGTTTTTCTCTCGCCAGTCAAAATGCCACATCACAGTCCCTGTAGTTGAGTAGCTTAGCAATCATAGGCCTCAGTGGCACCCCTGGCTTTGGTCTCGGGCCCAGAGAACGATGTGCCCTTTCAACTACAAACATTGCAGAGAAGGGGGTGTCGCCGAGGAGGTTCTTTAGGAGATTTTCGATGAAGACCTCCATGTTTCCGGTCTGCTTGGTCTCCCGCAGGCCCGTGATGCGGAGGTTGCACCGCCGAGAGCGGGCCTCCAAGTCCTCTGTCTTGTCCTGGAGCATCCGCATCGCTCTGCTCAGCTGTTTGTTTTCAGTGTCCAAGGAGGTCTGCGCCTCCTCCACCTCGGTGAGTGTGTGCTCAGACATATCAATGTGCTCCGCTTGTTTGTCGAGTCTTTCTGCCATGCGGTAGGTGAGCGCATCCATTTTGGTGCCTAACAATGCAATCGCCCCCTGCAGGCCATTTCCATAGCTAGTAATAGTCCGCGGATATCTTGCTGAGGGAGGTCTACCGTCGGCTACAGCTCCCCCGGTCCTTCCCTAATGTAGGATCAAAAGACAACTTGGTTTGTGTCCTATCTGTGCGCCTTATCTTGACAGGACCCGGTAGCCAGAAACAGTCCGGTGTGGGAAGAGGCTCTAGGTTTGTTGTGTTCCGGGACCCTGCTTTGCAGCCTCAAAATCGGAAGTAGCGCCGTAAGCCTGGGTCGTTGGCACCAACTCAGAACTGAGATACCCCAGATCATCCTGGCCGTAGTCTTATGCTCTTCTTATTCCGCTTCTTCGGCCAGCAATGCCTCCACGTAGCTCCTCCAGATACCGCTGCCACCCTCCAGTCTCGCTGGGGCAGTAAGTGGGTGTGCTGTCGCCACGCCTTTGGCCCCTGTTGGTGCCCCTGCTCTCCAATGGTAGAATGCAAAGTACCTTACACGTGAAGGGGGGGCAATTAGCCACTCTCAAGGCTTCAAACTGACCCAGGGGCCGTGGCAGGGCACTAAGGTCCTGTGGGGTACACCCCAGCCGCCGCCGTGACCCTATCTGTGGCAAACACTCTGTCGCCTCGCACCAACCCTCAATATGGCCACCGGAGCTGTATCTTCGTACTCCCCGTGTGATATCGCAGCACCAGGTGCTCAGCACTGCTCAAGCTTCTGATGTAGGGCCAATGGGCCACAGCCCTGTCCTCATTCCTCGCCTCTGTCCGGTGTCCTCACGACACTCGTATGACCCCATAGCCACCTCTCTTAGGCATTGCAGAAGTCCCAGGGCTCCCGTAGGCGTGGAGGACCCGCGCAGATAACGGCCGGGGCCGAGGCGCCCCCTCCCAGGTTCCCAGGCCGTGCAGCATTGCCCCCCACCAGCGCTCTTGCGCCCAGACTCACCAGTGCCGTGTGTGGCCGTCGGGCGGCGGAATACAGGCCGCCTCCGCTCCCTGGTAGGGGTCGCTGTCCTAGTCTCCATGCTCAATGGGTCTCTCCGGGCCTCGGGTTCATGTACCTCACTACCCAGAGCAGGAGGCGTCTACCACCCCAGTGTCACTTACTTTGGCACCCGCCCGGGCTTTTGTTGTTTTGTTGGCTTCAGAAATCGCCGACGCAATCACACCTCCACAGCGGCGTGTGCTTCGTCGGGTGGCGCGGGGAGAAAGTCACTCTGAGGCCCTCCAACTGCCGGGACGCCCTCCGGTTGCCTCAGTCAATCGCGGCCACTTCGCAGACCTTGGCCCGCCTCCTTCACCCAGGCCACGTGGCGCAGTCCACGTACGCGCCACTAGGCCTTAGTGTCCACAACCATGCTAGCAAGGGGGCTCAGAGGTCAGACTCACTCTCCCCGAGGTCCACCAGAGTCCAGCGCCACAGGAGACACATCCAGGGGTCTTGTGATGCAGGTAGACATGCAGGATTATTTAAGCATAAATGGTGAGACGGGGAGCTCTTGGCTCAGGGGGCCATCTTGGTTGCGAGCTAGCTCCGCCCCCCCCCTCTGGTCTCCATCTACTCTTACTCCAAATCAGCATCAGCAGCACTAAGCAGTAAAGCATGAAAGAAGACAAGAGTGCAGCATCTTTGAACTAGCTGAATGTCAAAAGACAGCCAGTTTGAGTACACACACAGGTATAGCATGAGCATCAGTGCACAGAGGGCCAGCAGAGAAAGTGGGTATGTTGCAGGCAGGGTAACTATTAAGAGAAAGACAAAGTGACCTGCCTGTCACTGTGATGTTTGGAGTGATCATGCTTGTATGTCATATTGTGATTCTCTAAATCGATGATTAATGCAGATTTCAAATCCAATTTCTATGTTGTGATAAAAGATGTGTTTATGCAGCCAAGCTCCATACATTTTTCGGAGAAAGTAAAGCCATAATTTGTCCATGGTACTGCAAGAGTCAAGGCACCCCTGGTAAGGAGTGGCCGGTCCAGGATTTTCTCATGTTTTTATAATGGAGAGTGGTTGTGATAGTGACATTCCATTTGAGGTACTTAGCAGCTGTTTCAAGATTGTTGTAGAGCTCTTCACTGCTCAAAATCTCATATTTGGTTATTGAATGTACACTTAAACCATGGGAATTTCAGACACAAGCCGCACATAAGCTGCTATGGAGGGAACATGGGTGAGTGACTGAACTAGGCGGGCACCATGTACAAGGGATGTGGAAGTGCTCACAGCAAGCACATGGATAAAGTATGGTTGGTGAATGCAAACTGGCAACAACAGGAGGGAGGGTGGGTAAGGTATAGAACAATACAAGCAACAACTGAGATGAGTAAGTGGGGAAAGCAACAACACAAGAAAAACGGAAGGAGCGAGGCGGGGTGGGTTAAAAGCAACAACACAAGCAACAACGGAAGCAGTTAGTATAGGTGGAGGCAAGCAACAACACAGGCAGCAATAGAATGTGGCTAAGCGTTGAAAGCAACTACACAGGAAAAAACTGAAGAAATGAGAGTTGGTGGGTGAAATCAACATTAAGTGATGCAACAATGGAATTAGGGAGGGTGGATGAAAGCAAGAAACATCATAGGCAACAATAGAATGTGGATGGAGTTTGGATGTTGCAAGCAACAAGTGCAACAATGGAAACATGGTGGACAGGTAGAAACAAGCATTAACGCGGACTACAACGGAATGAGGGAGTGTGGGGGCAAGCAAGCAACAACACTGGCAACATTAGAAGGAAGAAAGGAGGATGGCTGGAGGAAGCAACAACTTGGGCAACAACAGAAGGAGGGACGTGGGTGTTGCAAGCAAAAACACAGACAAGAACAAAAGGAATATGGATAGTTGGGGCAAGCAACAACAAATGGAAGGAGGGACTGTGTCTACGCAACATGGATGAGGGAGGAGCCCTGAGGGGAAAAAGTACATGAGGGGAGCAGCTGAACAATAAGCACTCTACTATAGTGCTTAACAAAACATTAGCAGTGGAAGGATAAAAGTAATGTACCTATGCTCAAGTGGAGGGACAAACACTTAAAACAATAAGGAAGCCAACGGCATTTTACCAGTAAAAAGCAAACACATGAGAGTGACACTGAAGCCAAAAAATGATAAGCAAGGAGCGGGCTCCAAGCCCACTCTTAGAAAACAAAAGATCTCTAATTCACAGCTCTTTTCTGCCTAGGCAAGACCAACAAAGTAAAGGCATACAATTCTGTATGTTGTCTTTTGTCTTTTGGAATATAAAGCTAAAACAGCAAGTATGCAAATAAATCATTCAATTTTTCAATACTTATTAAAGGAAACAGAGGCCTTATTGTGACCAATGAGGGCTAAGCATTTTGCACACATTTATTTTCACCTACCAGGTCTTGCCTGTTGCAAAATATCAAACCTAAGCAAACAAGATTTTTTTTCTAGTGTAACATGATTATCAAGTAGCTGTATGTCATGTGAGATAGCATATTTCCCTTCTTAATTTACATCATGTTGTATTCTGGGATGGGAAAAGTTTCTCTTTAAGATAGTACAGCTGAAAAATGATAGCACGTAAAGTACTGATATGGCTAAATGAGAAAGTCACTATATATGCTGTGTAGGCATCAACAGTGCAATAGTCAACAATTTGAACAGAATCAGTACTTCCCGCCACTTGCAGTGCAAGCCTCAGTCAAACAGAGAATTGCTACAGTCAGGTACACTAGAACACATCCGGATTGTTACATGCACAGATGTACTAGATGACTTCTTAAAGAGCCAAGAGAAGTGCTTTCAAAATTGAGGAAAATATTGTTACATAAAAACAAATTCAATTAGAAAAAAATCTTAGTCTAGATCTTTTGTTGGACTTTGCAGTTGGATGCACTGTCTATTTGGTTTGCTTATGGTGTAGTGTTAGTTAATGACAGTAAAGTCTGGTTGGCCATTGGTTATAGCATACACCTGTTTTGCGCTATAGCACTGTGTATTTGACATTTTGCAAAAATTATAAACTGGTAGATAAAACAACATGGCCATATTAGCTAAATAAACAGTGTACTCAAAAATAATGTGCCATACTGGCTAAATATGGTAGCCTACGTACCAAGTATTAACATTTTCCGGCATAGAATATGGCCTGATCTTCACTTTTTGGCTATATGAACACAGTATTTCTCTGTCACATCACACCCTTCATACTAATTTGCATTCTTTTTATCAGAATACCAAATATTACAGATTATACATTGCTATAGTATCTCATATTCCATTCTATTCCCTGGTTACCTTTTAGCCATTGACTATTTGAAAATTCCTTTTATGTGGCGGTGGATTACAGCAGGTCTATCTACATTAGAAATTGCACCCTCACATTTAGTTCATGTAGAAGATATATGTACCTGTATTCTGCTATAATATTTTGGATCACCTACGTTTCAAGAGTTAACACTTACCTTGATAAGATTTGAAACAGTTTTATGTTGGCCTGCTGACTACAGTATTTTCCCCTCAAATCAGAACCTTCTTTGTGTTTTCCAACAACTTTTACTCGGACGCCAAATATTATTGCTATATCTTGTATACCATACATTTCAAGACCTACCTATTAGTTATTGACCAGGTGAAATGGCTTTTTATTCAATAGGATATTACAGTAAATGTAAATGTTGTATTACTTATATAGCGCCCGAATCACCCCACATGGGGTCTCTCCAGCGCTTGTACGAATACCGCTGTGGTACCCTTCCTGGCTTTTTCCCAAGGTGCAGCCAGGCATCCTAGCGCTGTTCGGGCATTTGTGGAGATTAAGCAAGCTATTGCCCAGAGTTGCAGAGTGGGTTCCATGATTAGAATAGGCACTGAGGCGAGAATTATCAGGTCCGAGGAAATTGAGCCCAAGACCCGCCGAGGTGGGTCTGCCGCTCTAACCATTGAGCCACACTTCTCCACCACCAACAGTATCTTTTAGCCCTTTTGATACTATTCTACAAGATTTCACTTCAGGTTCCTTTAGGGGATAGCAAATATAATGACCTATAAGGGATATAATATTTGGTATCCAATGTTCCTCGGGTTAAAACGTACCAGGATACAATTTGACATGGTCTTATAATGTTGTGCGAAACACAACGCTTTTCTGACACATCGCACACTTGTTTATGTTTTACATTCTCTATTTATATGGGGAACTATATATTGTGGAACATGCAAGTATGTAATATCTGCTATCCTCTGGTTTTTAAAGCTGAAGTTTTGACCATTGACAAGTTAAAATGGCCTTTTATTTGACAGCAGATTATAGTATCTTTAAGCACTTTTAATTGCATGCCACAAGCTTTATAATCTGGTTCCTTTTGGGGTTACAAATATAATGGCCAACACGGGTAAAAAATACTTGCTATTCCATATGTTATTAGAGTTAAAGCTTACCAGGACACAATTTGACATTTCCTTAGTAAACATAGTGTTCTTCTGCCTTATCGCAGCATTTTCATGTGTATTCCAGAGTCTCTTTCGATGTGGATAGCATGTGGCTCATTTTTTGCTATAATATGATGTATCTCCTACTTTTTATGGTTTACCTTGTAACAATTGACACTTTGAAATTGTCTTTTATTTGACACCAAATGACAGTATCTTTTAGTATTTTCGAATGTATTTCATAACAAGTTAATTTTGGGGATACCAAATATAATGGTTCATACAGAGTATAATATATAATATCACCTAAGATTTTAGGATTAACACACACCAGAATTACATTGGACATAGTCTTATTTTGGATAGGTAACCACTGTATTTTTCTGAAAACTGGCACCCTTCCTTGGGGTTTCTAACATCTCTTACTATGGGAATACAAAATATTATGGTTCATGCATTGTTGTAATATCTCGTATCCCCAATGTTTCATGGGTCATCCTTTAGCCAATGACCAGTTGAAGTTGCCTTTTATGTGATAGCAGACTACATTAGCTTTTCAGACTTTATACATCATTCGAAAAGATTTTACAACTGGTTCCTTTGGGGGATACCATATATAATGGGCTATGTTAGCTATAATATTCGGTATCTCCTGTGTTTCTCTGGTTAGAACATACCAGGAGTCAATTTGACATGGTCTTATGTTGGATGGGTAAGCACAATATTTCTATGCCAAAACGCAGCCTTCCGTTTGCTTTCCAACTTCGGTTACTATGGGGATTCTAAATATTATGGCTCCCGCATTGCTGTAACACTCCTATCCCCTACATTTCATGGGATACCATTCTGCCATTAAACAATTGAAGTTGACATTTATTTGATAGCAGACTACAGTAGCATTTCACATTTGAGACATCATTCCACAACATTTTAGAACCGGTTTCTTTAGGGGATACTATATATAATGGGCAATACCACCTATAATATTTGGCATTCCCTATGTTTCTCAGGTTAAAACTTACAAGGATTCAATTTGACATGGTCTTATGTTGGATGGGTAAGCACAGTATTTCTATGCCAAAAAGCACACTTCCGTTTGCTTTCCAACTTCGGTTACTATGGGGATACTAAATATTATGGCTCACACATTGCTGTAATATCTTGTATCGCCTACATTTCATGGGCTACCATTCAACGATTGACCAGTTGAGGTGGACATTTATTTGATAGCAGACGGCAGTAGCTTTTCACAATTTGTACATCATTCCACATTATGTTACATCCGGTTCCTTAAGGGGATACGATGTATTATGGGATAATCCTGCTATAATATTTCGTATCCCCTGTGTTTCTCTGGTTAGAACTTAACAGGATTTAATTTGACATGGTCGTTTGTTGGATGGGTGAGCACAGTATTTCTATGCCAAATAGCACCCTTTCTTTTGCTTTTCAACATTGATTACTATGGGGATACCAAATATTATGGCTCACACATTGCTGCAATATCTGGCATCCCCCAGATCTCATGGACTACCATACAGCCATTGACCAGTTGAGGTGGACATTTATTCGATAGCAGACTACAGTAACTTTTCACATTTATACATCATTCCACAACATTTTACAACTGGTTCCTTCAGGGGATACCATATATAATGGGCAATACCACCTATAATATTTGGTATCCCCTGTGTTTCTCGGGTTAAAACTTACCAGGAATCAATTTGACATGGTCTTATGTTTGATGGGTAAGCACAGTATTTCTATGCCAAAACGCACCCTTCCTCTTGCTTTCCAACTTCGGTTACAATGGGGATGCTAAATATTGTGGCTCACGCATTGCTGTAATATCTCGCATTCTCTTCATTTCATGGGCAACCATTCTGCCATTAAACAGTTGAAGTTGACATTTATGTAATAGCAGACTGCAGTAGCTTTTCACATTTTAGACATCATTCCACAAGATTTTACAAATGGTTCCTTCAGGGGATACTATGTATAATGGGATATGCCACCTATAATATCTGGTGTCCCCTGGGTTTCTCAGGTTAGAACTTGACAGGATTTAATTTGACATGGTCGTTTGTAGGATGGGTGAGCACAGTATCTCTATGCCAAATAGCACCCTTTCTTTTGCTTTTCAACATTGATTACTATGGGGATACCAAATATTATGGCTCACACTTTGCTTTAAATTTCGTGTATGCTCTACATTTCATGGACTACCATTCAGACATTGACCAGTTGAGTTGGACATTTATTTGATAGCAGACTACAGTAGCTTTTCACATTTTATCCATCATTCCACAACATATTACAACCGGTTCCTTTAGGGGATACCATATATAATGGGCAATGCCACCTATAATAGTTGGTATCCCCTGTGTTTTTCGGATTAGAACTTACCAGGATTCAATTTGACATGGTCTTATGTTGGATGGTGAGCACAGTAGCTCTATGCCAAAGAGAACCCTTCCTTTTGCTTTCCAACATCGGTTACTAGGGGGATACTAAATATTATGGCTCACAAATTTCTGTAATATCTCGTAACCCCTATATTTCATGGGCTACCATTCTGCAATTAAACAGTTGAAGTTGACATTCATTTGATAGCGGACTGCAGTAACTTTTCCCATTTTATACATCATTCCACAAGGTTTTACAACCGGTTCCTTTAGGGGATACCATCTATAATGGGCAATACCACCTATAATATTTGGTAAAAAAACCTAAATATTATGGCTCCCGCATTGCTGTAATATCTCGTATCCCGTACATTTCATGGGCTACCATTCAGCCATTGACCAGTTGAGGTGGACATTTACTTGATAGCAGATGGCAGTAGCTTTTCACATTTTGTACATCATTCCACATTCCTTTAGACCAGCTATAATATTTTGTATCCCCTGTGTTTCTTTAGTTAGAACTTTTGTTTAAGACATTTTTATTGAGATTTTCAAATACAGAAGAAAAAGAAAAAGAGCAACAATAAAGTGGTACATGGATAAAAAGCCATGAAATATCATGTCTAACATAAGTAAGATAAAACAATTAGGCAAATAGCAAGTAATCAAATAGGACATTATAATAAAAAAGAGAAGGGGAAAGAAAAGGAAAGTGGGAAAGAGGAAAAAGGAAGGAAGAAAAGAGAGATAGAGAACAGTCAGGGTAGAGAGAACATAGAAATCATGTTGACAATAGTCGAAAGGGGGAGAGAGAGAGAATTAACGTATAGGGGAGTGTGAAGAAGGATATGTAGAGAAAGGAAGCCAAAAAAGGTCAGATTTGATTTTTGGAGAAAGAGAAGAAGAGGAAATAGAAGCAATTCTATGTTCATCACAAATTAAGTTCCACCAAGTTAGTAAAGAAATCTTTGAATTATCCTTCCAGGAGGATAAAATAACTTTAAAATCTAATGCAATAAAAAGATCAGATAGTCTAGCAGAGGAAGATGCAACATCTATATCAGGTGATAATGATCCTAGAAAAACATTCTGTAAAGTTAAAATAGTATTAAAGTTAAACACTAACATGCAAATATTCCAAACAGAGTTCCAAATGGATAAAAGCAATTTGAGAATTAACACGAATGCGCTCTAGGAATGGTTCAAGGCAAAGAATAAAAGTAAAGGGGAAAGGAGGCAACCCTGTCTTTTGTCTCTAGATAACAGAAATGATCTGGAAAAGTGGTTATTAACAAAAATACTAGCTCGGGACATGAGTACAAAAGTTTAACATAAGAAATGAAAGAGGGATCAAAATCAAACCATTGGAGAGTTTGAAACATAAATTTCCAAGTAATACGGTCAAAAGCCTTTTCGGCATCCAAAGACCAAGCTGCAAGGGGAGATTTATATTTTTTGCCATAAGAAATGATATTAGCTAACATCCGAGCATTATCAGATGCTATAAGATGCTAATCTGCCATTCACAAATTCGACTTGATCCGTTTTAATCAATCAATCAATCAGACAAATTTGTATAGCGCGCTACTCACCCTTGAGGGTCTCAAGGAGCTGTGAGGGGGGGGGGGGGGAGCCGCTAATGCTTGAAGAGCCAGGTCTTGAGCTGTTTCCTGAAGGAGAGATGGTCCTGGGTCAGTGGTAGGTGGGCGGGGTGGTCTTGGTCGCCAGGTAGGAGAAGGATCTTCCTCCGGCGATGGTTCTGCGAATGCTTGGGATGGTGGCGAGGGCGAGGCTGGCGGAATGGTGTTGGCGGGTGGGTGTGTAGAATGTGAGGCAGTTGTTGAGGTATTTGGGGCCCATGTAGTGGAGAGCCTTGTGTGCATGGGTGAGGAGTCTGAACGTGATCCTCTTGCTGATGGGGAGCCAGTGCAGGTCTCTCAGCTGGGGATAGATGTGGCTGTGGCGGGGGATGTCCAGGATGAGTCATGCAGAAGGGTTCTGTATGCGCTGGAGTCTTTTCTGGAGTTTGGCTGTGGTTCCAGCATAGAGGGTGTTCCCGTAGTCCAGTCGGCTTGTGATGAGGGCCTGGGTGACCGTCTTCCTGGTGTCGGTGGGGATCCACCGGAAGATCTTTCGGAGCATGCGCAGGGTGCTGAAACAGGATGACGAGACGGCGTTGACTTGCTTGGTCATCGTGAGGGAGGAGTCCAGGATAAAGCCCAGTTTGCGTGCATGGTCCGTTGGCTTGGGGGCGGTGCCCAGGGCAGGGGGCCACCAGGAGTCGTCCCAGCCAGAGGGGGATGTTTTGTCTGAGTTTAGTTTCAGACGGCTGAGCTTCATCCATTCCGCGACGTCTTTCATTCCTTCCTGGAGGCTGGCTCTCGTGGTGGCGGGGTCGTTGGTGAGGGAAAGGATCAGCTGGGTGTCGTCTGCATAGGAGATGATGTTAAGGTTGTGTTGGCATCAGATGGCTGCGAGGGGGCTCATGTAGACATTGAAGAGGGTGGGGCTGAGAGAGGATCCTTGCGGGATGCCGCAGATGACTTCGGTGGCCGCGGACCGGAACGGGGGGAGGCGGACTCTCTGGGTTCTACCGGCGAGAAACGAGAAGATCCACTCCAAGGCCTTTCCTTGGATTCCAGTGTTGCTGAGGCGCTATATAAGGGTACGGTGGCATACGGTGTCGAAGGCTGCTGAGAGGTCCAGGAGGATGAGGGCAGCTGTTTCCCCGTTGTCGAGCAGGGACCTGATGTAGTCGGTAGCTGCGATGAGGGCGGTCTCGGTGCTGTGGTTTGCTCGGAAACCGGACTGCGAGAGGTCGAGGGATCCATTTGTCTCGAGGAAGGGGGTGAGTTGTTTTTTGACGGTCTTCTCGATTAATTTGGCCGGAAAAGGGAGGAGCGAAATGGGGCGGAAGTTCTTGAGGTCCATGGGGTCCGCGCTGGGTTTCATCAGGAGGGCGCTGAGCTCGGCGTGTTTCCAACTCTCCAGGAAGGTGGTGGATGTGAAGGAGCTGTTAATGATGTCCCGGAGTTGGGGTGCGATGATGGAGTCGGATTTGTTGAAGATGTGGTGTGGGCATGGGTCGGTTGGGGAGCCGGAGTGGATGGTGTTCATCGTGCGGGTGGTGTCTTCGGCGCTACTCGAGGTCCAGGTGCAGAGGGTGGTTGTTTGGGCTGCTGGTTCGGTGGTTGGGTGCGTGTTCTGTGCGCCGAAGCTGTTGTGTATGTCGGCGATCTTGCGGTGAAAGAACGAGGCGAGTTAGTCGCAGAGGTCTTGTGACGGTATGATCTTGTTGTTGCAGGCGGTGATGCTGGAGAGCTCTTTAACGATGCTGTAGAGTTCCTTGCTGTTGTGGGAGTTGTTGTCCAGTCGTTCTTTGAAAGTGGTCCTTTTGGTGGTGCGGATCAGCTGGTGGTGTTTGCAGGTGGCGTTCTTGAGGGCTGTCATGATTTCTGTTGTCTGGTCATGGCGCCAGGCTTTCTCGAGGGTGCGGCAGGTTTTCTTGGAGTTTTTGAGGTCGTTGGTGAACCAAGAGGCTTTCTTGCTGCCAGGTTTGCTGGGAGGGTTCTTCAGTGGTGCGAGGCCATCGGCGCAGTTGGTGAGCCAGTGTGTGAGGTTGCGGGCTGCTTCGTTGGGGTCCGTCGTGTTGGTGGGAGGCTTCTGGCTGAGGGAGGTGGTGAGCTGGTCGGCGGTGATCTTGCTCCAGCTTCTGCGTGGAACCTGTTGTGGGTGGTGGTGGGTCGTGGTTCTCCTGAAGTTGAAGTGGACGCAGCTGTGATCTGTCCAGTGTAGTCCGATGGAATGGCTGAAGGAGATGTGCTTGCTGGAGAAGAAGATGGGGTCAAGCGTGTGGCTGGCGTAGTGGGTGGGGGTGTTCACCAGTTCACAAGAGAGGTATAATGGTGTCAAGTCGGGATGCAAGAATTTTGGCAAAACTTTTACAATCATAATTGATTAACGATATGGGACGGAAATTTTTACAATAGGAATGATCCTTATCAGGTTTGGGGATAATAACAATTAAAGCATCCATGAAAGAGCCAGAGGCCTTTGCGTCGGCAATACATGAGTTCAAAAGTTGGAGGAGGTTAGGGACACAAGTGGAGTTAAAGGCATTGTAAAATTCAGGTCCTGGGGCTTTTGATTTTTTGAGGGCCTTAATAGCAGTGGTTATCTCTTGAGTTGTAATATCTTTTTCCAATGAGTTGAATTCATCAGGTAAAGATGGAGGGGAGGGTAAGCCTGATGAGACTAGCTTATTAAAGCACTCATTAAGAATAGGGCCAATGGTCTTACGTTCAGATTTGATTTTTAAATAGTTTGCCAACATTTTCCCAACTTTATTTTGCCCCCATGATATTTAGATTTAATCCTAAGTAAAACATTACAAGCTTCCATTGTTGCCAATTTGTTAAGCTCAGTTTTTGCTTTGATTAAACCATGCAGAGTGTCAGAGGAGCGGGAAGTAAAATACATATATTCTAAGTCTTTAAGTTTTTGTAGTTGGTCTTCATATTTCTTTCTTGTGGATTTCTTCTTTTCCAATACAAAAGAAATAGTAAAGGCACAAAAAGCAGCCTTGAAAGCATCCCAGTTATTAGGAACAGAGGTATCCAGTGGATCATTAATGCTAAAAAACTAATTAATAAAGGAGGAAGCTTTTTTGATAAAAGTCGGGTCATTTAACAAAAAAGTATTAAGCTTCCATCTGCTAAATGGAGAGGAAATATGGGAAAGATCCAAAACAGCATGGACAGGGTCATGATCCGATATAAAAATAGAACCATTGTCAGATTTTTGGATAGAGGGGAGCCAAGATTTACTGGACAATATATAATCAATTCTGGAACGGGTATGATGTAAATTGAAAAAGAATGTAAATTCAACTAAATCAGGATTACAGGTCCTCCAAACATCATATAATGGACGAGAGGCAATGGCAGCCTGAAAGGCCTTTTGAGATTTGTCAGGTTGAAATTTACATTTGGATAATCTATCGGAAAAGGGATCTAAGCATTGATCGAAATCACCGGCAACAAAAATATTAGGGCAGTCAATTGAAGAAAGGAGGACTTTAATATCATTCCAAAATTTAGGATCAGGTTTGACAGGACCATAAATATTTCATAGGACTAATGTTGTATTTTGTAACATAATTTTTGCCATTACCCATCGTCCATCAGAATCACACTGTGAGGACAAAATGTGTACGGCTAAAGCTTTATGAAACAGTATGGCAACACCCCCCTTTTTATTAATAGCAGGAGAAAAAACAACTTGGCACACCCAGTGCCTTTTCAGTTTAAGAGAATCAACATCATTACAATGAGTTTCCTGAAGAAAATAAATTTGAGAATTAAGTTTTGATAAATGAGACAGTACCTTTTGTCTTTTTACTGGATTCCCAAGGCCACGGACGTTCCACGTAACAAAATTACACATAACGGAGGTAAGGGAGGATATGACACAGTTGGAGTAGACACATCTCAAGGATACAACTGTAAGGGAAAGCACACCACAGACAAAAATTACAAAAAAACAAACTACCAATAGACCTACAATACCAGGATACAGGAATAGTAAATGCATGATAAAAAATAATAGGGAAGAGGAAGAGAGAATTAGGAGAATAATGATGAACATAGGAAAATACCGACCATTCATCAGAGAAACAATAATCACAACACAAGATGGAAAGGAACTGAAAACACACCTGTTCTCCTTGTAAGTCTACATTAGTGTTTCTAGCCATGCACTGACCTCTCCTCTGGCGAGCTCCTTCTCTCTTTAGCGCGGGGACACGCCGGGATGGCATAACCATAGCGCTTTATAGATGTCTTTATTATTATTATTATTATTAGAAGAAGAAGAAGATCGAGGAAGGAGAGAAAGAAAGGAGGAAAGGAAAGAGAGCGATGGAATAGAGGGAGGAAGGAAGAAGACAGATCAAGGAATAACATCCAGAACTGAAAAAGAAAAAGAATTCGAGAAATGAGAAGCATAGTGACGCCAAAGGGCACGGGACATAAAGAAGTATATAACAAGATGAAAACTACAAGATCCTCAATGAGACACAAAACAAATATTCTGAGAACAATTAATAAAATATGAATAATGTATTTAAAAGATGCATGGTAAATTCAAATGAAATCCAATATAGCATGAAGAGAAATCAACTATTCGTATTCATTCCAGAGGGAGAGAAGTCAGGCAGATAAAGCTTACATTTTTCGGGATCATCAAATGAGCGTGATCGTCCATTATGCGTGATTTTGCACAAGCATGGATGTAGGATGCCATATTGGATATTGAGAAGTCTCATCTGAGGACGCAATGCCAAGAATTCTTTGAGACAAGCATTTGTTGCATTGGAGAGATCCTGGGAAATTAATAGATTGTGACCAGACCACATAAGACGGCGCTTCAGTCGCACAGCTTTCAATACCTGCATTAGCTTAGTGAATTCAAGAAAAAGCATTATAATACCATGTGGTTTATTAGCATTAGGATGCAGACGACCCAAACAATGGGAATATTGGGAGGACTTGTTGAAGATTGGAGATCCAAAAGTTCTGGGAGGAACTTCTATAGAAAGGATACAATATCCGGACCTTTAATATTTTCCGGAAGACAATAGAGGCTTAGATTATTCCTTTGATTTCAATTTTCAAGGTCCTCAGTATGTAGTTTTAATTTGTGGATTTCCTGTTCTAAGAGAGGTATTTTAGTAGATGCATCTTGTATATCACTGACGTGTTGTTCCAAGTCCAGAACCTTGCTTTCCATAACAATCCATCTCTCTTCTATTTGTTGCAGTTTTTCGTTTGTTGTAGTCATGAATGATTGGAGACCACGGACTTCCTCTAGTATAGAGTCCAACACTGTGTTCTGAGATGAATGAATGGGCGAGGGTGAATCATTTTTCTGACGTTTAGATTTTGTACCGGTCACATAGAATCTGGCAGAATGAGGATCGTTAGCCATTTTAAGGAGAAGTCAATTTAATCCAAGTTGGTAGCAACAAATGCTATAAAAAAAATCAAAAAGCGACCTTCAGATACAAAAAATAGCAGTGCAGCTGAGCAAAGAAGCTCCTGTAGAAGAAAACCTGGTGTTAACTGAAGGAAGGGTTGACCTATGAACTTATCATGAAAAAATGAAAAGAAACAGTCAATGTACAGCAAGGTATGCTGTTCATTTGTGCAGTTGAAGCAACCCAGGAAGCACAGTAAAGAAAATGGGTATAACCGAATGACTGACTGGTCTTAAGCTGGTCTAAAATCCACAATCCGCAAGAATGAGGAATCCAGAATTTGTGAAAATGATGCAGCAAGGTGTTAACAAACCAGCAGACTACACGCAGCATCAGATATCTGAGTTTAGCAGGTCATATGTGAAGATAAAATCTTCTGGTAGCATATAGGATATCAACCGGCACTTAAGAATCGGAGAAGGCACATCTTGTGGATAAGAGCTTATGTAATGATAAAAATATATGCCACATGAAATGATCCACAAAAAATTGCGCTCCAATCAAATATATACCAAAAAGTTACATTCAGGTAGAAAGGTATTTGGCATAGTAACGTTGTTGTGGAGCGTGTAATAGATGAAATAACTGTGCAGACACTCAAGACAGAGAAAACAGGTGTGAGTACAGCGACCTCACAGGGCAGCTCCTCACATGCTGACTGGTAGAAAGTATCACGCAGAGATAAATTAAGGAGATAGCACGCCTCAAAAACCACCAGAGTGTCTATAAGTAGGAAAGTCACGGGTAATTATGCGTATTATTGAAGAAAAATCAGCTTGCAGAAAAAAAAGTAAAGGCATAACGAGCGCGGGTAATCTCGGCAGACGCAAGCGTAGCGACCTAAAATGGCGGCCGCTCGCGTCTGCACTGTGGAGAAATTACCGCGGGTCGGTAGTGAAGCATAGCAGGCAAGAATCCATCCGAAAAGCGGTTTTCAGACTCACTGCATCCTCAGCAGTATTTGCCCGTCACCTCACGAGGGGTTAGCCAGGGTAGAAGGCTCAAAATCAATCTTCAAGTCCTGTGATACGGCGGAGCTCACAGAGGATCCGCCATGACACCTCGGCGTGCAAGCCACGCCCCCCTTTGGTTAGAACTTAACAGGATTCAATTTGACATGGTCTTATGTTGGATGAGTAAGCACAGTATTCCTATGCCAAAACACACCCTTCCGTTTGCTTTCCATCTTAGGTTATTATGGGGATACTAAATATTATGGCTCACACATTGCTTTAATATCTCGTATCCCCTACGTTTCTGTTGGGTAATTGTTCTACTACACGAGCCGTCACGAGTGTGGTGATTGTCTGTCACAGCTTGTGACGGTCTCGTGTTGTGGTGGAAGAATGTTGTCTTTCGAAATGGGGAGGTTCGCAGTTGGGAACATTGTGTGATGTTTGAGACATTCCCTGACTAGAGCTTGATCTGAGAAGCTGCTCTCAATAAACCTCGTCTCTCCTCAATCTGTTTCCAGCCGTTCCTTGTTTCTTCCTACACTGGCGACGGGCGGGTTCTTCGATTGCCGCGTATTTAAAAAAAATAATAATAAGGATACTTAAGAACGAAGGGAAGTTTGCTTCGTGGAACTACACTTTGGAAATTTTAGCTGTTTGAGGAGTTTCAGGCTGGAGAAGGTTCGTCTGGAAGCAATACGATTTCTTCAGAAAGTTCAGGTGCATGGAAAATTGACTTTTTAGGTCGGAGGCACCAAGTTACAACTACGCAGGGTGATCTCGAGCGTACATCCTGTCTCGAGCGTACTTCTTGTTATTATGCTCGATTTCCTTTGAAGAATATCACGCACACCACGTTGGATACGTTTCCGAAACAAGGCCAATTTTCTTTTGGAAATAACGCATCAACGACGTAGCGGCCATTTTAAAAAAAAAAAAAAAAAGAAAGGAAGTAAACTCCGAGGAAGCTAATTTCATCGATCCGATTTATGACATTTTTTATCGGAAGGTATCAATTATTCTTTTCTGTTTGGATTTCCTGTTCTAGTTTTGCTGTGTCAACAGTTCTGTGGAGTCCAACGTTCATGTGAATATATGGCAAACGGAAAAAAAGGTTTACTTCCGGTTTCCATGGCAACCATCTAACATTTCTTGTCTGCACTGAAAATATATATAAAAAAAAAAAAGCAGCCCTTCTTTATTCTTGAAATGTCTGGCATTGTTCCTCCTCCGTCTTTCCTCTCATCTCCAGGTGAACCACCTATGGCTTGGGAAATGTGGGAGCCTGTTTTTCTAGCATATGTAGATGTACTAGAGGAGGGAGAATGTGAGCCTGAGAGGAAACTATCTTTATTAAAACATTGTTTGGGTGGTATTGCTTTGAAGGAATATAAAACCTTACCACCTTTAGTCAACCCAGGGAATTTAAATGTTTATGAGTATGCTGCGTCACAATTGAATTTGCGTTATGGTAAAAAGAAGAATGTGGTAATGGAGAGGTTTATTTTTTATTCTCGGAAACAACGTACAGATGAACCTGTGGAAGATTTGTTTCAGCTCTACGATCATTAGCTGTTACATGTGATTTTGAACACATTTCTTATGAACAAGTGTTAAGAGACCAAATTTTAATGAGAACCAAAAAGTACAAGAACGACTTTGGACTACATCCGATTTGTCCTCATCTGTTACCATTTAGACATTGACCACTTGAAGTTGCCTATTATTTGATATCAGACTACAGTATCTTTTCACTTTTTTTTATATCATTCCACAAGATTTTATATCTGGTTCCCTTAGGGGATACCAAATGTAGTGGCCTATAACAGATATATTATCTGGTTTCCCCAGTGTTTTCTGAGATTAGAATTTACCAGTATACAATTTGACATGGTCATGATCTTATATTGGATGGGTGAGCACAGTATTTCTAAGGTAAATAGCACCCTCCCTTTTACTTTCCAACATCGTTTACAATGGGGATACCAAATATTATGGCTCACGCATTGCTGTATAATATCTCGTATAACCCAGGTTTCATCTGTTACCCTTTAGCCATTGACCACTTGAAGTTGCCTTTTATTTGATAGCAGACTACAGTATCTTTTCAAATCTTTTATATCATTTCATAAGATTTTACATCTGGTTTCCTTAGGGGATACCATATATGGTGGCCGATAACAGCTATAATATCTGGTATCCCCAGTGTTTCTAGGGTTAGAAGTTACCAGTATTCAATTTGACATGGTCTTATGTTGGATGGGTGACCAAAGTAGTTTAATGGCAAATAGCACCCTCCCTTTTGCTTTAAAACGGGGATACCAAATATTATGGCTCACGCATTGCTGTAATATCTCATATCCCCTACGTTTCATCAGTTACTCTTTAACCATTGACCACTTGAAGTTGCCTTTGATATGATAATAAACAGCTGTATATTTTCAATTTTTTTACATCATTCCATAAGATTGCATGTCCAATCCTCTTAGGGGATACCATATATAATGGCTTATACCGGCTATAATATTTGGTATCCCCTGTGTTTCTTGTGTTAGAACTCACCAGGATTTGATTTGGCATGGCGGCAGACCCTGATGCAGAGGTCTGGCCCGGGACCAGGGTTCAATTCCCGACGCGGCAGGGTCCTGAGCCCAAAAAAAAAAATGTCCACGGACTCGATAATTCTCGCCTCGGTGCCGATTCTAATCATGGGGTCCCACGCTGCAACTCTGGGCAATAGTTGCTTAATCTCCACTACGGCGGCCCACCCGCTGCGGGATGCCTGGCTTTCACCTGGGGGATGCCCAGTAGGGGTTTTCTCACAGGAAAAAGCCAGGAAGGGTTCCCAAGGCAAGCGCCTTGATGCCTTCGGGTGATACGAGAGCTATATAAAAATTGCAATACATGGTCTTATGTAAGACGGTGTGCACAGTATTTCTATGCATAATAGGACCCTTCCTTTCCAATGTCGTTTACAAAGGGGATACCAAATATTATGGCTCACGCATTGTTGTAATATGTTGTATACCCTACGTTTACATCTAAAATGTATACATCCAAACCATTGACCACTTGAAGTTGCCTTTTGTATGATAGCTGACAACTGTATATTTTCAATTTTTTTACATCATTCCACAAGATTTTATGTCTGGTTCTCCTAGGGGATACTATATATAATGGCTTATACCAGCTACAAAATTTGGTATTCCCGGGTTTCTGGGGTTAGAACTTACCAGTATTCAATTTCACATGGTCTTGTGTTGGATGGATGAGCCCAGTATTTCTATAGCAAAGAGCACCCTACGTTTTGCTTCCAGCATCATTTACAATGGGATACCAAATATTATGCCTCATGCATTGCTGTAATATCTTGTATCCCCTATGTTTCATGGATTACCTTTTAGCCATTGACCACTTAAAGTTGTCTTTTCTTTGATAAGAGACTACAATATATTTTCAATTTTTTTTACGTTATTCCACAAGATTGTATGTCAGGTTCTCTATGGAGATACCATATATAATGGCCTATACCGGCTTTAATATTTGGTATCCCCTGTGTTTCTTGAGTTAGAACTTAGAACTTACCAATATTCAATTTGACATGGTCTTATGTGCTATGGGTGAGCACTGTATTTCTATGCCAAATAGCACCATTCCTTTTCCTTTCGAACATCTTTTACAATGATATACCAAATATTATGGCTCACGCATTGCTGTAATATCTTGTATACCCTACATTTCATGGGTTACCCTTTAGCCATTGACCACTTGAAATTGTCTTTTATTTGACAGCAGACTACAGTATTTTTCTCATTTTTTACAACATTCCACAAGGTTTTTCATCCGGTTCCTTTAGGGAATACCAAATATAGTAGCCTATACAGGCTATAATATTTGGTATCCAAGTGTTTCTTGGGTCAGAACTTACTTGGATTCAATTTGGCACCCTTCGGGCGTTTTGCAACAACTTTTACCATGGGGAAACCACATATTACGGCTCATGCATTGCTGTAATATCTTGGATCCCCTACTTTTCAAGAGTTACCTTTTAGCCATTGACCCACTGTAGATGCCTTTTGGCTTGATACCAGATTGCAGGCTCTTTTCACATTTTTGATTTCATTCTGCAAACTTTCACATCTGGTTCCCTTGGGGAATAGATTTATTGGCCCATATGGACTATTAAATTTTGTATCATCAACGTTTATAAATTACCTGAGTTCAATTGGACATGGCCTTATGTTGGACTGGTGAGCACAGTATTTTTCCTACTATGGGATACCAAATATTACAGCTTTTGCATGGGCTGTAGTATCTTGAATCCCCTACTTTTCATGGGTTACCCTTTAGCCATTGACCACCTAAAGTAGCCTTTTAATTGATAGCAGATTATATTATTTGTTTGCATTTTTGATAATATTCCACAAGCTTTTACATTCAGTTCCTATGAGGGGGTGTGACAGACACCACGTGAAGGAAGTGGCCCAATTACGGTCACCCGGGTCACTAATGTCCACCTCTCAGCCCAGTATGCCAGACAGTAGAGAATACAAACCAATAACTGTTTATTCATATACACCCAGAGTGGAGCCCAGTCTTCCCAGTCACTAGGAGTGCCGCAGAGGGACTGAAATCAACAAGCATAAAGATACATTATGTAGGTTTCATGACTGGGCAAAAGCACATCCACAGTGAAATTTTCCAGGCGGGTGCAGTTAGACAGTGAAATACAAAAAATAAGTTTTGGTTCTCATATCTCACACCACCTAATACAACCCAAGTTCGTTTCACCCTGCACTCGCCACCAGACAAGCGGGAGAGGCCTCTATCTAGTAAGCACTAATATGAACAGTCTGTTCATTAGTGAAGCTAAACCCGAAAACTGCAGAAACTAAACCTAACAGAGGCCATTTCTCAGAAGTAGAAAAGGAGTAGTTTTGATCATGATTCGAAATGGTGCCTGAATAGAAAATGGTGCCACAAAGAGTAGCTTACATAGGGCAATGTGCAAACATGAATATTTCTATTCTAACATACATGCAGCTCCAGAATTGCACTGCACTTACCCACGACTCAAACCTGGTGGAGAGTGAGGGGTGATGGCCCACTGTCTAGAACCTGCTGGAGCATCCACCTGGGTTGATACCAATGTGGGTTTGATGGTGGAGCCGAAAGACTAAATCTGCTAAGAACTCTGCTAAGAACTCTACCTCAGGCATAGGGAATGCAGCAGACCTGTTGCCCCTCCCCATAAAGGAGTCTGGCCTCTGGGACACTCTCTGCAGTCACTCTTTACAGTTTGAAAAGATATTGCAGGCAATTTTGGATACAAAAGCCACACTGAAGTCAAAGATAAAGGCAGTCTCCCACAATGTGAACCTGCTTTGTACGGACCACAGGAAACTGGTGGACTGCATGGACAATGTTGAATCCACATAAACCACAATGTGACCCACACTGCAGAAACTCCAAACCCATCTGAAGGACATGCGGGCGGAGATGACCTCTTCACATGGAGGATGCAGAGGGCTTCTCAAAGCATAATACTGTCCATTTTTCGAGCTTTGTGGAATGATTGGGGGGGCCTGAGTACGGAGCTCTTCATCAAACAGTGGCTGTTGCCCACAGTACTGGCATGCAATGTACCTAAATTCTTCGCTGTGGGTAAAGCACATTGTCTACCAGGGAGGTCACCACCATCGGGCCCATACATATCCTGTAAGTGCTAAACAACTTAATGATAGAGACAGAGACTTGATTCTGCAGTTGTTTCGGATGCAAGGTCCTTGGCACTTTGAGAGTAGATTTTACTGTGGACATGCAGCATCTTCTCAAATTGCATATTGTGGTCAAGCAACTCCGCCAGGAGCTATGCCTGAAGTATGCTCTTCTATATCCTGCTAAACTTGAGGTGATGGATGATGAGTGAACCCATTCTTTCTTGACTCATGGAGACGCATAAGTCTGGTTTCATGCCAAGGGAATTGCGAAACCCACATCAGATGACTGGAATGTTAGTAAATGGCTGACATTGCAACTGAGGCATAGGAGGAGCGGGTGAGACCCAGAGCTGCCCATTTATGGCACAGATGGCCAGGGAGCGAGCAGAGGTAGGGCAAGTGGTGCTTGCCTACCTAGATTCAGGCACTGCACTCAAACCATGCCTCTGACAGTCGGATACTAAAGGCTCCATGGTGTTGGGAACCCCAATGTACCCCAATATAGGCCTAGGTAGTTACATGACCTTTTACCTACATCTGTCCTACGACTGTTCTACATAATGGGTCTGGCGTTAACCGTTTACCTAGTTAGGTGCTACATGACTGTTGTGTAGTTTTCTCTGAAAACTAGCTTTATGTATTATGCATGAGGATTTTCAGTATCAACTCAGGATTACCATCTTTTGCATAATAACTGTATAAGGGCCATCTCTTTCATCATCTTTGCCCGACATGCCCATTTTATATTTCTAGGTAGAACCCCTGCGGGTACCTTTCAGGTATATAAGTACTACATCTTCACTGGGCAAACCAGAGGAGAAAAACTCCCATTTTGACATGCTGACGTTAGACGCTGAGGTCCCTGCATACAGACTCTACAGCACACAGTGGTCTGACATCCCTTGCAGGGTGTCCATATCGAGACCAAGATGCCATCCTTCACTCTCCCACGTCAGGTAATGAGGTTGGCTCTACCCTAAGGAGGTTCTTGGCTATACACCTACATACATGCTAGGTAAACGTAGGTACATCTAGTTGGGGTCTACATGGTAGGAGTACGCATTTTTACTGTTATGTATCTATATGCCTGCATTGAGTCATTGTTTTAGCACTATGGTAGAATTCTACATTTTCTTTACTCTACTGGCACTCATAATCGTATATATCAGTTTCTGTCTCATGGTTGTTGCAGCACACGTATTATATACTATAATAATTTGCTGGTTCAATAAATACAGTGACTGAGTGAAAAGTATTGTACTGTTTCCACGATCCCTGAGAGGGTCAGGGTTGTCATGTTCAATAGTTACCAGAAACCATTCAATCCTTGGTAAGAGGGGCTCATAGTGGCACTGTGAGCTAGCTGGTCTACTGACTAACATATCCTTTGGGGGTTCCTAGAATCAGTCTGGACACCAGTCCCTTAGTTTATGTTATCTAAATGCCCAGATCCTATATAGGTTTGTAGGAACTACATGACAATGGCCTCTGCTTGGGAGTACTCCAAGGGGCAGGAGTTGATGCCATGACTGGTGGATAATCTGCTATGAAGCGTTGGGGTTTGGTCTTTACTGTGTGAGAAGTGGTGTGGACTGCTCACCAGTAACTTTTGGAGACACCTTGGAACCTCATGAGAGAGGATTGGACGCTCAGTTGAAGAGGACCCTTGTATTCGTGAGCCCTGACCTCTCCTAACAGGACATGTATTTTATTACACATTTCTCTTTGGTTGTTATACATTTGTTGGATTGTTATGGCTAGTCACTCAGGGGAGTCCTGGTCAAGGGGTTACAAATGTTGTGTTTTCTTTTGAGGCACAGATAAAGTTTTCTACATATAATACTGTGACATGGCCCTGAACTCCACTGGTCTCCTTATCATTGATTGGACGTTTGGGGTTGCCTTCACACTGGAGTTTGGGGGAATGGGAATTGTGGAATGTGATGCAATACTACTTACCACCATACCCGATGGGCACCCCTACAGGCCATATGACCCCACACTATAACTCGCTGACCTGGAATGTGAACGGTATGGCCACTACAATACAGATGTTCTGGGTTAATACATATCTTAAGCGGCGTTGCACACAAATAGCTTTTTGCCAGAGATGCATTTGACACAGGCAGACTTATAAAAGGTCCATGCTAAATGGAGGGGGCAGGTGTATAGCACTAAGGCATCCCATATGCAAAGGGGGTCATGAGATAGATTGTCCCAGGGGTACCAAATGTGAAAGACATGCACAGCGTTGACACTGAGCATAGGTAGTAGGTGTTGGAAGGACAAATGGATGGTGCTCCCCTCATGCTGGTGGTTGTTTATGCCCCAACACTATTCACTCTACTTTTTAAAGGCTCTTCAGCCCAGCTATTTTTGGGACCCACACAATCCAAGCATATCAGCAAGCAACTTTAATTGTGTTCCAGATGTTGCCCAGGGCTGCTCCACCCCTCCGCTGAATGGCGCTATGTGTGTCAGGGTGTCACAATACTTTCAGGACTCAATGGTTAACAGGAGCATGTTCAATATGTGGCGCTTGCACCATCTGGACTCCAGTGGCTTGTATTATTGCCTGGTCCATGACCTCCAAGCTAAACTTGATCTTTTTCTGTGCAATGAACCATTGGGCACATAGTTAACTGTGATGGAGTCCTTGGTGCGCACCCTCTCAGATCACTGCCACTGCTGATGACATTACAGCCCTGGATATTCCAGACCAAGGTACTTCAGAAGCCCCCTTCAGGGAGGCCCTTTCAAAACAAATTACTAAATATTTCGAACTTAACACAGGTACCACCCCCTTCAGGGTGCTGAAGTGGGATTTCTACAATGTGGTCATCAGAAGGCAATGCATTGCCACTATGTCAGGGGGTATGTAAGGCCGTGCACACAAAGCTTCTGGATATGGAGCGGGAGTTGACACTACTTGAGACCAAGGTGTCATGGTGGGCCGTGAGACGGAAAGACACAAGCAGCTGAGAAAGAGTCACATTGATCTAGATGCACCGTAGGGGAAACGTAGCAATAGTCACTGCCTTGCCCTTCTCCATAGAGAAGGGAGCGTTCAGACAAGCTATTGGTATGGCTAGTTAAAGAGTGCTAGGCATACCCATCAGTAGGAGCAATCAAGTTGGGGGGGTGGCATGGTGGTTAATACACAAGTGGCCATTATTGCCGCTTTTGGAAAGTACTATCACTCCCTGTATGCAGCTGTAGACAGCCCCGTTAAACGAATCAAAGGGTTTCTTCACGGGCTACTGTTACCCTGATTGATTCCACTCTAATGAGCTAAACTGGATGAACCCCTTCAAATTGATGTGATACGGTGGCTATCACTCAAATTGCATGAAATAAAACTCTATGTACAGATGGTCACGCTAGAATATTCTGCCACCTTCAGTGCACACCTTTCCCAGATTCTCTTGGAAGTTTTTAAGTAAGCAAGAAAGATGGGTCAGCTCCAAGATTCGCTCCGTAAGGTGTTGATAGAAGTGTCAAAACCAGTCCAGGATCCCCCCCGAAGTCCCCTCATATTGGCTGTTCTCCCTATTAAATGTAGACTATAAGATATTAGGGAAGGGCCGGGCTAATTGGCTGTTTCTGACACCCTAGCGCAAGTAGATCAATGTGGGTTTATTCCAGAATGCAATTCTTTTCTCAACATACGACAACCACTTCATCTGATGAAACCTGCCTTGAGTGATACGGGGAATAGTTGGTGGTGTCGCTTGACTTAGATAAGGAGTATGACATACTGGGGTGTGATTACCTCTGGCATCTCTGGAGGAAATCGGCTTCAGGCCGGGGTACCTCAATTAGATATGCACCCTCTATAAGAACCCGAAAGCAAGAGTCAGGATGGTACAGTTGATATCTGACAGCTTTGACATACATAGCTGCACCTGTGAGGGTTGCCCCCTATCCCTGTTGATTGATTTGTATCCTGACCATGGAGCACCGGGCCTGCTGCCAGAGCTTTCAAGTGCAGCTTTGAGGTCTCCAAGTACATGACAAGCACCATATCATCTCTTTATAAGCACATGATAACCCTATCTATCTGTATGATGCCACTGTCATACTTCCAGCCCTGATGGAGACACTGGAGGGATTTAAAATCGTATCAGGCTTCAGATTACATTGGTCTAAGTCTTGCCTGTTCCCCCCTCTCCAGTTCATAAGCATAACAGGGGGCCCTGCTAAGGTTTGGGCTGGAATAGCACCTTGACATGCTGAAGTACATGGGTGTACAGATCTACCACTCAGACAATGACTTGTGGAGGGCCCCAAACTACATCTGTAAATCCCTCCCTTATGGTTGTCCTTGCAGTTGTCACCGCTGGGCTGGTGGGTAATCTTCAAAATGCTTATCTTATCATGACTCCTGTATTCTTTGCAGCGTTACCTCTTTCCCTCACCAAGCGCATCATTCAGGACATCCATGGTCTCCTGCTGGAGCTGATATGGGGCTCAGGCAGGAGACGGGTGGTGCTCTTCATACTCTAGTGCCTGCTTCTTGAGGGTGTTCCAAATTAAGAGTTGTACTATGCAGCAGCTCAGCTGCAGTAGCCGGTGCGCTGGCTGGGCACAGCCCCTTGACCGGAGAGAGCAACCAATCACAGGCTCCTTAGGTGGACACATATATATGTGGCTGTTGGACCCCAGGGTTCGCCCACCACATGAGACGCATCAAATAAAGATAGGACATGTATGCTGGCATGCATACGAGCAAGGCAACGGATCCCATCCTCCATACTCCCCACTGATCCCACTTTGACAGTTGCTGGCACTCCAGGAGGTGACCCAACAACACCACAACATGTCACCTTGGAGAGAGGCAGAGATTGACCAAATGGGTGACTTTTTCATTGTGACTGCACTAATCCCCTTTTTGAGATTATGGACACGTATGGCTTGTTACCACGCAGTGAGGAGAGGACACACTGCTGGGATCGTCTGGCTTGCCTGACATTTCATGAAGAGCCAGCATCGTCTGAACCTCACTTCGCTGATTCCAAAGCCTTATTTTACCCACATCGACGGCCATTTAAGTAGCAGGAGCGCCTTTGTGTGTTTCCTGTATTGTGTCTCTCCTTGGACACATCATTAAGCATCCCTCACAGATCGATAGACCGACACCCCATCCCGGTTTCTTGCTCACTGCACACACTCAGCAGGGGTCCCAGACATGATCCCTGTAAGTCCCTTAATTCACTTCTACTTCACGGTGCCACACCAGCACGTCCCTCGAGCAAGGCAACCACACACCAGGTGCCCCTCATTGAACAGTCCTGAAGAGATCTGATATCCCATTCAGGTCGAAACGCCGTCGACAAAGATATAGAGACAGACCCTGTCCAACAGTTGTTTATACACTCCAACTGTTGTACTTCAATTGTTTATACTTCTAACTAGGTTGTCTTATTCCAACTGAAATATACACTAGAAACCTTATGTCATCCACACTTTATTATGGTTCACTTTAGCTGTTTAGGATCTTTTTTTGATAAAATCCACTTGGGACACTACATCACTTGTTGAATTGCATAAGTGTTTATAATGCTACATTACCTGTATGTAAACTGTTGATATATAGATTTTACATTTGCATGGTGTATATATAGCTTCTTTTTTTGGACATCCAAACCAATCACCCCTATTGCCATTGTGCGTTACCTTTATCAGGAATAGTTTCTAATTTTCCACAGGAGCCATTGTTTTTCTTACACATATGGCATTGTGGCAGGCCATTCCTGTTATATCATGCCGGACAGCATGCGATCGCTACACTACACCACCACTGCACGCAATGCTGTCCCAAAGAAAAATATTATGACCCTTAATGTTGCATTGCACTCATCCCATTGTGAGTCGGATGACAATGCTAAAGACAGATGAATGGCGGACCTCAAGATGCAATTCACAGACAGTCTCTGGAACCAGGCGTTACAACATGTAAAGGAGGTTTCACGTAATCCACACTTCTATTACACACAGTTTAACTATTTGCATCAAGGACCCCTCACACCGAAATGCATAAAGCACCTGTTTCCTACAGCATCCTCTGCATGCCCCAGATGTAGAGCAGATGAGGAAGGTTTTTGACCACATGGTCTGGGAGTACCGGGTGATGGAGCTGCCCTGGGGAGAAGTCACAGAATTACTTCCACTGTGCAAGAGCACTTTGTCCTGCTGATCCTGGAATCATGCCTACTCGATCTTAGACCCAAGACTAAGAGAGATAAGTACTTTCATGGATTCCTTGACCTAGTCATAATACTCTTTAAACAGCAAATCATCATGTCCTGGAAGGCTCATATAGCCACCGATACACCCTATTGGCTCTCCACATTGCTCAAATGGGCAAAAGCTGACCTGGATGTCCTCACAGTGGCACGTACACATGGAGGGGGGGATGCTAGAGATGGGTGCTGGGATACCCATATCAGAAACGTAGAGGCAAAAACGTACGCACGTCCACCCTGAACCCTGACCACTACCCTTGGTCCTTCTTTCCCATCCTACAACTCATACAATGAGCCAGGCCAGCACATGAGATAGCGGGACCATGCCCCTATGAGGACTCCACATAGGTAATACAGCCACATCAACACTGCCCCTTTCAACCGTTGGTGTAGATCTCAGGCACCCCAGAATTGTTGTCCTGGCTCAGAGTGACCTTTGGCACTGGCCAGCAGGATCTTATATCTCCATGTGTGGATCAGCCTGTACTGGCGCTTACACATTCCTGGGTGTCCTTCCAAGTCATGTTTTACCCCCAGGGACTATTGCCACGATACACCATACTGCCACCCATGTGAATGCAGGGGCCTTCTTCATTATGACATGCTACCACACCTGAGATTGGAGGTGTGACATGTCTAGACTATTATGACAATAACAAGGAAATGACTGATGAGCATGGATCATTTTCAGACACACTCCCTGTCACAGATCTGGATTGAATTCATCATTGTTCTTTATCTCACTTTCCCACCTAGTTCAGACCCAGGCATGTGCAAATCAGTCTTGACCCTGTTCCTCCTGGGAACAGTCCAGCCCAAACTGCCAAGCCGGGTCTTCCTTGGACCGGAAACAAGCATCCTGGGACTGGTTTCATGGTATGGAGCAGGGTGGCGAAGTTAGCTAAACGATCATAGATTCAACCCAGATCTGTGACTTGGAGTGAGTGTCTGAAAAGGTTCAGCGCTCAGTCTATCATCTCCTTATGTTTTCTTTAGGCTAACGTGACTCCACCGTTCACATTTGTTAATTTTGTTTGATGTGATATGGTTTGTGAGTGGCACTTCGGAATTATCACATTATGGTTTTTTGTTTCTTTTTATACTTGTAATAAAACCAATAAAGAAATTTGTAAAAACAAAAAAAAGGTTATGTTCTCAGTGAGTCTTTGAAGTCCCATGATCTTGCCATTGGGTGGATCAGTCCTTAAAGAGGACCATCAAATCACTTCAATAACTTAAGTCTTGTTACCATTTTTTAGGTGTAGGTGTAGGTGTTGGACCTTTCATCCGTCACACTGCAGTTTCACACTTTACCAAAAGTAGAGCCACGGCTAAAAATCCTCAAGCCTAACAATGACACTATTAGGAACGACATTGCAAGGATTTATCTCATCTTGTACAGTGCAGTCATCAATTACCCCCAAAACGTAGCTATGTATGGACATGTCCATGCCAAATGGAGAAAACATGACCCTCTGGCTACTTCGGTTTGCACAGTTCATTTTTAGTCCAGAGATAACACTGAATCTGTCAGTTTCTTGAACAATGAGATTCATGTTTCCAGTTGTGTTCTGTATATACAGAAGGACATTGTCCATGTACAGGTATGCAACCAATGGCCTGCCACATATATAAATTCCTCTATGTGCATGCATCTGTCTGTGCACAAAGGTCAAGGGTTCCACAGAAATGGAAAATAAGAGTGGTGATAGACGGCAACACTGTCTGGTGCCACTGCCCATTGATAAACACTCTGGCCAAGGGGTTCCTACGGAACATGTTAGTTTTAATAAAATGCCTAACCAGGCCCATTTTAGTTAATACCTGAAACATATATGGCTAATTCAGAGAGCCAAATACTTTTTTAATGCCAAGAAGAAGTGACTATGCCAGTAATTGAGTGCCTAAATGATGTACCACTGCTAGGAGAATACTTAATGTAACAATGTTGGGTGGCTGGGTATAAAATCAGTCTGGTCTGGAAGTACCAGACCTGACATAAGTGGTATTAACCTACTAACTAGGACTTTTGCAAATACCATATTGTTAATGTAAAGCAATTACAGTAATCTTTATGATGCCCATCATTCTTCTGATCTGTCAGGTTTGAGAAGTGCTGTCCACATGTCCTCGCATGTCAATGTGGGAAGCCACCCTTCCAGAATGGCTTCTTCATACTCCTTAAGTAGAAGGGGGCTTATTAAATCAGCAAAAGCTTCATACAATCTAATTAAAATCCCATCAGGCCCAGATACCTCACCACTCTGCAGCTACTTTATTACCTCTAGTAAATCCTCATGGCAAACATGTGAACCTTTCCAATCATGAAAGTGCGATATCAAGTCAAGTCAAGATAAATTGTATTCGGCGAGAGCCCATAAAAGCACACAAAAGGCAGATCACATAGTTATAAAAATATGGTAAATAAAAACATATCACTGAGTCACATAAAATCAAGGATATTCAGTACAATTCATAACATTTCATAAGATTAAAAAGCGTTGACTGTAACTGATTCATACAGAAACTGCATCTTTTAAGGTTCATAAGCCCTCCTAATGTGAAATGCTGATTTGATAAGATTAAGTCCTGCACACCAAACTTCAAAGAACCTAGTGCCTGCATAAACAGTAGCCCTTCCTAGTACAGTCTCACATTGGCCTTCTGTAAAAAGGATGCCAAGGATCAAAGTCTTGGCTCCTCGTACAAGTGGAAAAACAAAAATAAGTGGTTGATACTTTGAGTTGCAATATTGCCGCTCCTGCAGGTGGGTAGGTCGGGTAGGTCTTGATGCCAGGCGCCCATTGTGGAAGAGTCAAATTTAAAGTGCAAAGTCCTTAAATTAAAAAGGGTAAGCCATTAACGATAAGTAGGGGATATAATTCATCCCAGGTAAGGCTTTAGACCAGAGGTTGCTGTTACTTGAGGTTAACTTACAATACTTTGCATGTTTTGGGGTGGATCTAAGAGGTATTTTTGCAGTGCTCAAAGTATGCTTTTTTAACATGTTGCTTAATACTTGGGCCAATTAAAAAGGGGGAACTGTAAAAATCAGACAGACACAAGCACACAAAAGAAACCTCACATACTTAAGTGGTGGTATTGGTTCTGCCCCATCTAATAGCAGGCAATCGCAGATACAACATCTTGTTATTCCAACCTCTTGTGATGGCCACATCTTTGTCCAGAGTAATAGAGGTGCTAGCCCTATCACACCTTTCAGAGACTGCATGCCGAGCTCTTCATGACAAATTAGAGAGGGAGTGCCTCCCAGGACTAATAAAAGTCTACGCATTGATTCTTTATGCGTTGTACATTTTCTATGCTATTATGCCCCCGGAGGCCAGTACCATAAACACATGCTAACATACAGTTACTCTTGCAAATATTCAGCATCGCCTCAATTGGTTTATTTTGAAGCTTGCTGGCAAATCTAGAAATGGCTTCAATATGCCCTCTAAAAATCTGGCCTCTCAATGTTATGAGTGATGACCAGTTTAAAGGTGCTTAAACAAAATCTCTAGATAACTAACATTATTAACCGTTGATAGGGTAGATTTGCCCATCTTAAAAGACTTTCATTTGGTGACAGGGCTACCATCGGTCAAGATGTAGGACTTTGAAAATTAACTTTGAGGTATAGGTCCTCCACTTACATTACAAAACAAGTGTAAGTGGTGCCGGAGACTATTTGCAGTTTGGTCTATTTGAACTGCGTTGTCCACATATAATAGGATGGAGATAGGAGTATGGCCCATGTGTGATATCAATAAGATAGTCTCTACTGCACTGTAGACCGATCCCACTGTGGTGTGAATGCATGCAATATTTCAAAGTGATCTGGACAGGACTCAACTGAGTGTTCTACATTTCTTCCGTCTATTGCCCTGAGTTTTGGGAGTATGTGGTATCCTAAAACCTTACACTACCACTGGTTGCGTGGATTGGGAATGCTGTTGAAATGCAGCTAATCTCATGTATATGCCTAACGTAATTGCAGTGAAGGCTCTCTTTTATAGAACAATACATAGTAATAGGCAAAATCCATAAAAGAACAAGTTCCAAATATGCAGGAAAATCAGTAAGAACTCAGACAGCATCACTAGTAGCATAGGAAAGACTTCTGGCTCACCCCCAAAATCTGGCATTTATGTATGAAATCGCCTCATGGAATAGTATGAAAACTGGTGAATCATGGTGCGAGGAAGACAATACATGTTCAGAATACAGACTTTAAAAACATCGTACAGCCTTACTACCTAAGCACTAACCTACTATGTGAATAATGAATACTCCCTAACCCTGCCTAATGTCATCAGGAAGTGTCAGTTACCAAAACAACAGTAAACCATTGTGAATAAATGCAATACCTCATGTGAGACCTTTGGAAAAATGTTACATTCTAAGTCCATGCCAAAGAGTCTTCTCCTAGAACAGTGTCATTCAGAAATAAACAAACATGACTTGCTTGACTATGTGCAGCAGAAATAAACAGTAAATGAGACATACATATCAAATCGTTTCAAAGGCAATAGCATCAGGTCAGTATAAATGTGAGAATTTGAGTGTTGATTAGGATCATGCAGATTGTTAATAATGCACAATTATTTATTAATACACAATTCCTCAGCTTGCTTGCTAAGAATCTCCTTTCATGCTCTGCAACCTCCATGTAATTGCTTAATGGGTCATTCATTCAGGAAAGTGTGGCATAATTATGATCCTGTGTTTAATCTTTTCCAGCTACCTATGATCATTTTTAAGTCATGTTACTCATTATCACAGCAATTTCAATGTCCTCGCTTCCTTTGTATGCCCTTACCTACAACATAAACTTTAAAGGCCTGCCAAAATGTAGTTATCTGCAGCCCAGAGACAAGGTTGAGATCTGAGTGTTCAGTGATTGCTTTACACAGTTCATTCCTGAAAGAGACATCTAATGGAAACGATTTGATATTTAAGTTTGGTTAATGTTTAAATATGACCCAAAAAACAGTGGTATGCAGTGAGTTTTCAGAGCCTACAGGGACACGAGAGCTGCGATATAGTCACCCCACACTATGATTGCTACTGATATACTGCCTGTACCTGCCTAAAATGATGGCCTCAACAAACCCTCCTGCGTCTCTCCTGACCTTATCTCCCTCCTCCCTCTACCCCCTACCCCTCTCCGCTCTACTCCACTTTCCTGCTACTGACCTTTGCCCTCACCTTTCCTGGCCCTTAGGCCCCACCATGTTAATCTGTGACTGTTCCCTCGTCAATTGAGATCTAGCTATTTTGTCTGATGCTCGATGGAGCTACCTGGTTTAGCATAGGGGAGACAGGCCGGGGATTCCTTCCTTGGACGTCACCTACCCAGTTGGTCTTTAGACAGACTTCCTTTCGTCTCTCCTGTCGTCTCTTCCCACATCCTCCCTCTATTTATGTCTCTCCTTCTCTCTTCTCTCAATGTATTGAGACTGAAGTATTATGTCTGATGCCCGATGGAGCTACCTGGTTTAGCTATAGTGGAAATGGACAGCGGATTCCAGCCTTGGTCGTCACCTACCCAGTCGATCTTTAGAAAGACTTCCTTTTGTCTCTCCTTGTTGTGTCTTCACTTATCCTCCCTTTCTCACCTCCCCTGCCCCTCAACTACTTTTATCTCTCCTTTCTCTCCTCTCTTAATTGTATTGCCTATTTGTGATGCATTGTGTAATTCTTGATATTTTTCTGTTACATTGTTGATTCTCATTTAAAGTGCTCTGATACCTTCGGGTCTAGCCAGCGCTATATACAACTCTTTAAATAAAATAAATAAAATAAAATTAGAATTCTGGTTTAGATCTCCATGGTCCAGTATGTCAGGTACCTTGCTTACAGCCTTGTACCAGAACTATTGGGGAGTTGTCTGATAAGGATCTGCGTGGATTGCAAGGGTGCCCAATCTAGGATATCAGGCCCATGAACACCAGCCGATAGTCTATTCTTCAGTTTGCATCGTGCACTGTAGGTTAATAATTATATTGTACTGTGGTTGCATGCTGTGGTAACTAGAGATTCAAAAAGTCACTGTGTTAGACCTTGCATCTTTTGGCGTGTTCCCCTGGGTTTTTGCTTTCTGACTTCCCGGTTTTTACTCTATTTTTGCTGATTTTATGTCTCTGGGCACTTTCTCCCTTCTTTTCAGTGTTAAAGTGCAAGTGCTCCTGTTGTAAATTGTGTTATATATTGGTGTTTCCATGATTGGCATATTTTGTTTACTAGTATGTCCGTATTAAAGTGCACTAAGAGTGCCAGGGCCAGTAAATCAAAAGGTGCTAGTGGGACTGCAGCACTGATTGTACCACCCAACGAAGCAACCCTGAAAGGGGGTCTCAGACCTGCCACTCAATTGTCTGCACACTGTTTCTAACTGCCATGTCGACATGGCAAGTGCACCCACTTGCCAGGCCCTAATCTTTGCTTTTCATACATGTATGTCACCCCTAAGGTAGGCCCAAGGTACCCCTGTGAGCAGGCTGCTGTGTATGTTAAAGGTAGGACATGTACTGGTGTGTGTGACATGTCCTGATGGTGGATTACAGTGTATTTCGTTTTTCCCCGCTGCAAGGCTATCTGTCCCATAGGAGAGAATGGGACTTTTACTTATAACATCCTATAAGCATAACTTCCCATTAGGAAAAGATAGAGAAATGGAGTTTAGCATGCCTGGACTCAGAGTGTAAAAACACATCTTTTAGTAAAGATTTTTATGTTCTGTGTTTGAAAATACCACTTTTAGAAAGTATGTATTTTCTTGCTTGGCCATTCTGGGCCCGATTCACAGAAGTAACTTAAGACAAAATCCTAAACTTACTACTTTTGGTATTCACAGAAGTTAGGATTTTGTCTTAAGACAGACTTAAGACAGACTTAAGATAGACTTAAGTTAGGATTCTTTCTTAAGTCTGTCTTAAGACAAAATCCTAACTTCTGTGAATACAAAAAGTAGTAATTTTAGGATTTTGTCTTAAATTAGTTCTGTGAATCAGCCCCCATATGTGCCTCTGCTGGGTTAGTGGATTAACTGTCTGGCTTTGGAGTGACAGGGGCTGGGGATCTACATTCTCTTAAGTCCAGGTACTGGGGAGTCAAGGTGTGTCCTGCCTTTCCTGGATGAGTCTGGGCATGGCTGAATAGAACTGGGCTGCATTTAAAGTAGTGGGAAAAGATTCCCTTGCACCTCAGTGGGCCTGGTCTGCTTTAGAAAATGCTGTTTTTGCCTACTGATGGGAAGCTGGGCTAGAGAGGACCAAACTGGTTTGGACTAAGCCCAGATACTCTCTACCTGAGAGAGCAAAGGAATTTTGAGTACAAATACTGGGGCCCAGACTTTAGAACACACTGGAATCAAGGAGCCTGCCAACAAGAAGAGCTGGAAGAGCTGCCAGGAGCAGTACTGCCTCTTTGCATGTTGTTGTTTTGTTGGGTTGGCCTGCAGTTGCTGCCTCTGCCTTGGGCAGTGACAGGACTGGACAGAACTTTTCTTTACTTGTGCTGAGTATCTCCAAGGGCTTAAAGTAGAGCTTGCCTTCTGTTCTGAAGTCTCAGGGACTGCAAAGACTTCACCGACCTTGGGGTACCACTTCTGTACCAGTTGACACAGAGAAGGGAAAAGCAACTCACTCCATCACTGGCTCCGTGTCCTTAAGGCACTACAGAAGGGACTGCTGCATCTTGCACCGCAACACTGGTCTTCCTGAGGATTACGCCACCAAACTGCTCCTTTCACCATGACTTGTGGGCACCGCCCTCCACACCGCCTCACTTCACTTCTCCGCCCTGGTCTCACCAACACTGTTGCCGCCTGCTGACTTCTAAACTATGAATTTATCGTGGCTGGGGGCACCACTTGTAAAAAATAGACTCATTATTGTTCTTTCAGTGTCACAATGTCAGAACTGAAGCATTTGCAATGTTATCTACAATGAAGGTGTAATTGGTGCTTATTTATCATATGCAAATAAGAACCATTGACAAAGTCAACAGTCCTGGCTTGTTGTAGGTGTAATGTTACTTGTTGAATTAGAGAGATCGGAATATTCTCTAGTGGAAGTTTGAAGGTGGCGCAAAGGGTAATATGCCTGCTGCATAGAACGTGTACCATGCAGATCACAAAGTGAATAGAAAAAAAATTGGTTAGCAGGTTACTACTTTTGTCAGAGATGTAATTTTGTTACTTGCAGTTTATAAATTAAGGGCCATATTTATCAAGGTACCAATTTGCGATTCTGTGATAGCGATTTTTAAGAAATCGCTATTTCAGAATCGCAAATTGGTATGTATCAAGAAAATCACATTTTTTTAGCGATTTCCTAATATTCCTTAATTGCAAATTCGCAAATTGCAAATTCGCAATTAAGGAATACTTTCCCTTTCATTTCTAAGGGCCAGGAGGCCCATAGGAAGGAATGGGAAATTTGCGATTCGCAATTTGCGAATCGCAAATTGAGAAGAATTTCAAGGGGTCAAAAACACCCTGCTGCACCCCTGAAAATGACATGTGGGCACATATGGCGCACATACATGCCCTAAGGGCATGTATGAGCGTCACATGGCACCATTGGTTTTAAAAAAAAAAGCTTTTTTGAAAGAATTCGCAACTTACCACCAACTAGAAGTTGGTGGTAATTTGCGATTCCTTAAGGGCATTTTGGATTTATTTTTCGTTGATACATTGCATTTAAGGAATCACAAAATTTGCGATTCCTTAAAGGCAATCACAAAATAAGGAATGGCACATTTTGAGATTCCTTTTTTTGCACCCAAATTGTTTGATACATACCATTTTGCGAAAATGGGTTTGCAAACGCCGAAATTCTGCGAATTTCGGCGTTTGCGAACCCATTTGGCCTTGATACATATGACCCTTAAATCCTTATATAGAACAGTAAACTATTAACTGTCATCAAAGAACTTCATGCATACTGCAAGGTATAGATTATAGCGTTATGATTTTTTTGCCTCCAGCCATTCATTATCCTAATGTTACAAATAGGGTTAATTTGGGAACAAAGCGATTCTTATTAAAGAGAAATCCTAACCATGATGTTACATTTTAAATTCTGTGTTTGTGCTTCTCCAGACAAAGCACTCTTAAACTATACTGCCTATGAGTATGAATGACATGTTACTCCTATACCTTGCAGTCCTCAATCATAGGTAACATGTATTATACACTGATTTGCATACCTATGATTGATTGTCTCTGTTCAATATGTGTGCAGTGTAAAGTACACCCTACACTGGTATGAGAGGCACTATAAAACACATTAAATACATCTCAGAGAGAGTGGTAATGGAGACCTTGAGGGGCACTGTTAAAGGGTAATTGTGAGGGAATCACTGGCAGGGTTGTCATTGGGGTCGCCAACAAACATTGTCCCAGGGGCCGCCAGCAGCGCTAAGGCTGGGTTACTGGTGCACATAGCCTTTGCTGCAGCACACAGAGAACAGTGCCACACACAGAGGAAAAAAGTTAGAGGGAACATTGATTGCCAGATGTTGTTTCTGTGGCAGTTATGTATCAAAGTGGTCCCTTGAATTACCTGGTTCATTTACTGATGGGATGGCTGGCAATCTGAAAGGGCTTTTACTGAAGATTGTCGAGTTCCTTCTTAATTCAGGGTTGACAACATTACTTAGGTAGATCCTGTCAATCTGTTTTTCACTTATATTTTTAGCTTAAGTGTCATACTCCAAGGAACTGAAAATGACTCCTATTCCACAGAAATTGGGCCACTGGTAGATTTTTGCAAGTGCCCAAGGATGGATGGAGAGACAGTAAAGTAAGACATTCCTGAATTTTTGAAATGCAAAGTGGTTTGCAAGATGGAATCTTCTGGTTTGATTACTAGGTCAATAAGTGTTGCATATGTGTTACTGTGTGACAATGAACAGTTTAAGCCTCTTGAGGACAGGAATTTTTCTGGTCTGTTTCATGCAAGAACTACATTTTTTCCCACCCCCAGTCATGGTACTAGTAGCCATATCCACCCAACTGGATATTTCCAGGGAGCAGGGATTACCCTAGCAAGTAAGGCTAAGAACAGCAGATGCACTTTATAAATTGTCTCTATGTGTAGTTCCTGCTTTGTTCTTTGATGAGATGTCACACAAACAAAAAGCATTTTACTTCAGCATAGTGGAATGTTGATTAGTGGTTTAAACTCTAATCAAAGATCTCAGCTCTACGTTTTTCATAATAGCATGCACCATAAAACATAGTATGTGCTATGTGCATCAGCAAACTGGTGCCTGTCTTTGTGTGACTTAGCATATTTCAGCCTCTTTCTCACCACTATGGCCCATGTTGCCACATGTGGACCTTGTTTTACATCAACAGCATCACTGATAGACTCACTCTATCACTGTGTCAGGAGGTGCTGGCAAGCACAACTTGGCTGTCTCAACATCAGTCCTATGTACCACATCCTTTCTTGCTGTTCCACCTCCTGGAATCTGGAATTTCTTTTCCACACACAATTGGTTTGAAAGTCAATGGAAAACTTCACAAAGTTGCACAATTGGATGCTTACTAGAGGTTTGCATGCAAACTCTGTTATGGTATGTGGATATGTATGGTGCAACTAATCACTCATGAGGGTATCCAGGTGCAGGCGTGTAGCCATTAGACTAATGGTGTTGGGTGTTCTGCCCACAGAATTTGTTGATGAGCCAGGCTTCGTGTGGAATTCAAGAAGTGAAGAGGAGCTCCTAATGTTTTATGGGAGATCCTGGATGCGATCTTGTAAAATGCTCGGCCTGCTGTTCTGCTTTTGTTGATGTGAGGTGTGTGAGTTAGAGTGATACTAAGCATATGTGTCTGGTGTTTTGGTGGAAATAAATGTGGTTGTTCAGGTATGTTAGTCTAGTGTTGTGCAATGTCTTGTATGCGTGCATGAGGAGTTTGAATTGACTGCATATGCGACTGGAGAACCAGTGGAGCCTTCCAAGACGTGGTGAAATGTGGATGTGTCGTGGGAGGTTAATAATGAGTCTTGTTGCAGTGCTCTAGAAAGCCTAGAGACAGTGGAGGAGATGGTTAGAGAGCCTGGTGTAGAGTGCATTGCTGTAGTTTAAGTCTCTAGGGCATTTGTACGCTGGACATGTGAACAGAATATGAGGGATTGACTCAACAGTCATTTGACATGATGGACATATAATATCCGTTGTGTTTTGCCATTTTGCAGTAAATGGTTTTATCGGAAGCGAGCCAACCCTAAACTGATTGTGCAATTTCCTGCCACATGGTTTGGTTATAAAGTTCCAGTAGGCCTCCAACTGAGTGCTATGCTTATGCTTAAGGAATTTTTGTGAGAGGGAAGTATTCTTGACAGATGACATACAATTTAATTTAGCCATATTCCTATAGATTTCCTTAAAGGCTTTTTTATGGAAATGTGCTGCTTACTGGATCCTCCCACAAGTGGCTGAACCCCATGTCCACCAATGTACCCTTGATTTTGTGTAGCCATGTAATTTTACAAGATATGTTGGCCTCTCTTACATGGTTTAATGCATTTGCATAGGGTAACAGCTCCGGAGTAGTCCAGAGCATTCTCCAGTATGCTATGGGCCAGAACCGAGCTATCTCCTCTATTTCACAGCAGCCCAAATCTAAATATAGGGGTTTTAAGGGAGCTGATTATGGGAGTCCGGTTAAAACTCTTAGAAGCGTATTTTGGGCTGTTGTTAAGGGTGATACATTTTCAAAACCCCAAAGCTCGGTGCCATATAGAATCGAGACCCTAACTTTAGTATTATATATCGTTAGTGCGGGGCCAACCGGCTTTGTTTGCGAGAGCCAGTGCTCTTTTAGCAAGACACCTGGACGTTGGGCATGCCTTAGGGCCAATATATCGATCTGGGGTTTCCAACTTAGCTTCTTTTCCAGGGTAACCCCCAGGTACGTAAAGGTATCGGTTTGTTCCAGCTGAGCATTGTCCATGTATACACTTCTTTCACCACTTGACGTTTATGTAAAACCATACATTTTGTTTTATCTACTTTAACTAAGAGCTCATGGTCACAGCAGAAGACCTTAAATCTGCCTAGAGCTCATTGTAAACCTTTCTGTGTTTTAGATAAAAATAAAGGTATCATCGACAAACATTAAAAGGGGTACCTTCGTGCCAGCGAGTGTGGGTGCATCTGTGGGATATGTAGAAAAATTATTGACTACCCTATTAATAAACAATGTTAAAATGGTGGGGGCAAGGACGTACCTTTGACCTACCGCTTTTGTTACCCGGAACCTATCCGTGATCTTTCCCTGAAAGCTCCAACGGACCTGTGCATAGTTGGAAATGTGCAATTTGACAATTAAAGCAATGAGTTCTGATGGCATCCTTGATTCCTTCAAGGCATCCCGTAGCTTATTACGAGGGACCAAGTCAAACACAGATTCGAGATCTTTGAATGCTGCATACAAGGTGCCCCCACCAATAATTAAAGTATGCCATTAGAGCACCATAAATCTAAACATCTGGTTTATAGTGCTGACATGCAAATGGAAACCACCCTGGAGAGTTGATAGAATATCGTGTTCACAGATCCATGTTTGAGTTCAACTTAGTAAAAACCTGGCCATGATTTGTTTAATCAAGTGTATTAGGCTTATAGCCCGGTAGTTGCTTGGGCATGTACGATCCCCCTTTTTATAAATTGGTATGATTTCTGCACCTCACCAGGAATCTGGAATGGGAGCCCCTCTGGCTATTGCATTTACTAGTATATGGATATACTTGAGCCAGTTAGCTCTATCGTGCCTAAATAGGTCGCCATTATTAAAAGTGTGCAGGCCCTTACAATCTGATGTTGTCCTCCCGTTTACAACCCTAACGCGCCTTTCCATGCACAGACTCTTTAGTTGAAGGGCTGCCTCTGTCCATTTTTTTATCGGTGTCAAAGAGAGGGATGGAATGCCCCATTGAGGATACTCTTCGCTACTTAGGCTTCCATCTTCGTGGTCAAGAGGTTCGAATGTACAATTAAAATCCCCTGCTATGACCAAGTTGTGTTTGCCCCTATGTTTCTCTATGAAGGCTTCCAGTAGGGAGACTGTGCTAGAGAGCTTCCCGCCACCATCCCTCTGGTATTAATCAGTATTGTATTTGGACCATGTTTAAACAGTAAAATAATGGCCAAAATATCGGGGCTGTCTGTTGTTAACTCTTTAACCCTAAAACCAGTTGGTGCCGTACCCAAAGAGTAAGCCCACCAAAACCCAAACCTAGCCCTGAACCCTAAAAATACCACTCTACCCCAAAACCCAAACCTACCCCTGAACCCTAAAATACCCCTGTACCCCAAAACCCAAACCTAGCCCTGAACCCTTAAAATACCCCTGTACCGCAAAACCAAAACCTACCCCTGAACCCTAAAAATACCCCTGTACCCCAAAACCCAAACCTAGCCCAGAACCCTAAAAATACCCCTGCACCCCAAAACCCAAACCTAGCCCTGAACCCTTAAAATACCCCTGTACCCCAAAACCCAAACCTACCCCTGAACCCTAAAAATATCTCTATACCCCAAAACCCAAACCTAGCCCTGAACCCTAAAAATACCCATGTACCCCCAAACCCATACCTATCCCTTAACCCTAAAACTACCCCGTACCCCATAACCCAAAACTATATCTGAACCCTTAAAATACCCAAACACCCAAAAACATATACCTCAGTACCCCAAAACATATACCCCTATACGCATACTTACCTTATCCAAACATTAAAAAAACATGCTTTTACCATTCATGCATTTACAACGAATTTTGTTGTAAATGTATGCGTGGTAAAAGCATATAAAATGTAAAGCCATGCGTTATAATGGCATTGCAGAGTCATGGTACTTTCGTAATGAAAGTATGCAGAGGGATGGTATGCGGAAAGAAAGTTGCGGAATAATGGGTGTTTACCCTCCCCCGGTAAGTACATTGGTGGCACGGCGGCCCAAATCTCCAGCAACATACTCATATTTTTTCACCACCCATTTGAAAAATGCACAGGTCTCTCTCATTGATGGCCAGCACCGACATACACTTTTAGGTACACCTCCCGCCACAAGTTGTAGAATTGCGAACTTTAGAGCTGGGGAGCTACGTTCGAATCTCTGCATCAGCTCAACATCCTGTGATTCCAGGCAAATCGCTTTGTCTCCCCGTGCCTACCACAAATGAATGTGTTCTTCTGTAATGTAAATTGTGCTCATGCCATGTTTTCGAGGAAAAATAAAGTAGGGAAACTCGAGTTCACACACTACTGAACGTGCACTCTTAAGTGCATCAGCAGTGCACTGTGAATTGGAGAGTTTCACAGGCCTGTCACAGATAAGAAATGCTATAAAAACGAAATCCTACAAAACAATATACTACTGGCTGGCAGCAATTCATACCCGGACAACGTCGGGACGGGCTGCTAGTAGTGGTATAAAAAAAAAAACTTGGCAGCCCTCCCATCCCATGCTGACTTTGTCTTTGCCTTGCCCTGTGTTGAGAGCTCGACAACCTTTTGGTGCACCATAAATAACACATACATACATATAAAATAATTTTCTCTACTACTTGAATCTGTGTGACTCACTGAATTGTTTGATACATATTGATGCCCCAATAAGAAATTAGTTAACATGGGGTGACTAATTGCTAAATATAAAATGTGTTTTCCCTTCTGTATCTCTCACAGGCCTCTATTAAGAGTGAGCTGATAACAAAACTTTGTTCGCAAATTGTGGGGGTTTGCAATCGTGATTTATGCGAAGTGAAACCTGCTGCATAATAAAGCACATGCCATGTTTGTTCACCCCAGTATGGAACAGCATGAACTTTTCACATGACATTCTACAATTCAAGTTGCCTTACTCATAACCATGCACAAATTGCATACCACCTCATTTGTGCACCCATTTTGTGGAGCCCTATCATAATTGAGGCCTTAATCTTTCTTCTTCTCTCTCGATCTCGGCTAATCTACCTGAATGAGGGCTGACACATGTCACAGAGTAGCCATTTCGTCACCGTGGGTATGGGTAGGACCAGGCCCAAATTCCTCATAGAGGCTGGGCTAATTCCACAGACCCAAGTTGAACCCCAAAGCTACGCTGCTGCCTGCACTTTGATTCAATTCTGGAGCTGCTTCTCCTTTTTCAGAGAACTTAATAAGTTGTATATTAAGCCCTGCTCCTGCAGTCATTCCCTCTTTTCACTACCATTGTCTCTGGTTCATGTCACCTCTGTCCTTTACACCCAACGTCTCTTAGCCTTGCCCACCTCTCCTAAACCTGACATGTCACTGATAACTCTCATGTCCTATTAACTCCCATCCTTCTGCACCTAACCACCTTTTCCTCTCTGTGGCCAAACAGCAAGCTGATTACATGATTCTGTGGATTTTTAAGCTTTTTTGGAAGTTAAAGAAAACCACATGAAGTATTTTAAGTAAGTAAATCTTTAATTCATGATCTGTTAAAATCTTTGCAATAAAATGCATGATAAAATACATATACAAAGCACATACAACAACTAATTTCATAGCAGTAATCCATTTTAAAAGCATTTAATGTTACTTTAAAAAGTAAAATATAAGATCTGTACCAGTGCGGGCATTAATAAGCAATAAAACATTAAAGTGCAAGATACCAGTAAATAAAAACCCTTTTTCTAAAAATTAAGACAAATGTTAATTTCTGTAAAAAAGGAGTAAGTAAACCGATAGAGCAGTTGTCAAGGGGGTTGAGGTGGTGCAGTTCAAAGTTGAAGTGCGATTGTTCCTTCCTTTGGGTATTGGGCCTTTGGTTTGAGCCTAGCTACTGGCAATTGCAAGGGTTGAAGAGTGTTAATGCTCAAGTGGTGACTTCTCTAGTAGCTCTTGCATCTCCACTGGCTACTTACTCCTTACTCACAGCCGTCTTTTCAAATCTCTGAAGGAATTTGATCATGGCACAGTTCAGACTGATATCTGTAGGATCAAAACAGGCTAGCACCGCCTCCCTTCATGACCTTATGACAGGGTTTTCCCGTTCCTGCACAAAGGCTCACGTAGGTCCCCCATACTGGTGTGGGACAGGCATACGACATGGGCTATGTTCTCCAGTTCTTGCAGACATAAATGGCTTGCCCTGGCCTTCTTCTCCATGGGAGGAGAGCTTTAATAATGGTTATAAACCCAATCTGTACTTCAGGAAATGCACCTTGGCCCAATTGCAATAGGTTTCGCCGTTGACTTACCATGATTCTGTGTTCACCGAGTTGTTTTTCTGCTGGTTTAGGTGTACTGCGCCATTTTAGATCTTGCTGCGTGATCGCGCGAGAATTTTTCGACCCCGATTACGTCATCGCGGCACGCCATTTTGCACAGCGAGAGTTTGACAACGCGAGTGCGTCATAAGGGCCTGCGATCACGTATCGCAGTAGATGCGGCGCGCAGTTGACTTCCGGAGGGAGATTTGAACATCCTGTGTTCCCGAACTTGCAAAAATTGCAATTCTGCGCAAGAAATCCACCGAAGGTAGAATAAACATTCTGAAGATCATCATTTTGATCAGAATAACTCCTCAGATTGACATTTGGCTGCATTTTTTGTGCAAGGAATCCATTTTTGGGGGTGTGGGGGGAAGGAAGTGCCCCAGAGTCTCCAACTTCCTGTTCCTATCCAGCAGGCTCCTCCCAGTGCTTTGTCCATGTCCTGGTCACTTTTGATTTGGATCTGGAGCTGGAAGGATTACATTTGTGGCTGCTGCTGGATATTTGTATTTGAGGACTTTTTGGACTTTGGAGTTTGGATCACTTTTGGATTTGAGATTTTACAAGTAAGTTTGTGTTGTTTGTTTGGGGCATTGCAGTTGCTGCAACTAAAATGTTAAAACTTTTTCACAACTTTAAAAAAAATATATTGTGGGTAGCCAGAGTATCCAGAAGGCCCAGGGTTAGTGATGGGTGCATGGTACAACTGTTTCTGTGAGTTTTTTTTAACTTAAATCTCATTTATGTCATGGAATTTTAGCTCACTGTTATATGTGGATTTTTTTTTTAATTTTGGGGTGCCTGTACAGCCTCACTAGCCAGTAGGCCCAGGGGTAGTGAGTGGTACATGGACCAAGTCTTTCTGTGGGGCCTCTTGAATTTAAACATCATTGAGGGCATGGATGGCATTGGATTGTGGTGCTTTTTGTGTGTTTTTTGACTTTTTGTGGGTGCTATTGGGGCCTGACCATGTGGGTGGGGGACATTTTGAGGCCTGGTCCAGGCAGGGCCTGGCCATGTGGCTGGGGGGACAAGGGGCCATTTTGAAGCCAGGCAATGTGCTTTGAGCCATAGGCCTGCACCCAGCCTGCCCTGCTTTCATCCATTATGCCCAGGGGTAGTGAGTGGTGCATGGACCAAGGCTTTGTGTGGGGCCTCTTGAATTTAAACATCATTGAGGGCATGGATGGTATTGGATTGTGATGTTTTATGTGTGTTTTCTGACTTTTTGTGGGTGCTGTTGGGGCCTGACCATGTTGATGGGGGACATTTTGAGGCCTGGTCCAGGCAGGGCCTGGCCATGTGGCTGAGGGACAAGGGGCCATTTTGAAGCCAGGCAATGTGCTTTGAGCCATAGGCCTGCACCCTGCCTTCACCCATTATGCCCAGGGGTAGTGGGTGGTGCATGGACCAAGGCTTTGTGTGGGGCCTCTTGAATTTAAACATCATTGAGGGCAGAGATGGCATTGGATTATGGTGTTTTTTGTGTGTTTTTTGACTTTTTTGTGGGTGCTGTTGGAGCCTGACCATGTGGGTGGGGGCCATTTTGAGGCCTGGTCCAGGCAGGGCCTGGCCATGTTGCTTGGGGGACAAGGGGCCATTTTGAAGCCAGGCAGTGTGCTTTGAGCCGTAGGCCTGCACCCAGCCTGCCCTGCTTTCACCCATTATGCCCAGGGGTAATGAGTGGTGCATGGACCAAGGCTTTGTGTGGGGCCTCTTGAATTTAAACATCATTGAGGGCATGGATGGCATTGGATTGTGATGTTTTATGTGTGTTTTCTGACTTTTTGTGGGTGCTGTTGGGGCCTGACCATGTGGGTGGGGGACATTTTGAGGCCAGGTCCAGGGAGGGCCTGGCCATGTGGCCGGGGGACAAGGGGCCATTTTGAAGCCAGGCAATGTGCTTTGAGCCATAGGCCTGTACCCAGCCTCCCCTGCTTTCACCCTTTATGCCTAGGGGTAGTGAGTGGTGCATGGACCAAGGCTTTGTGTGGGGCCTCTTGAATTTAAACATCATTGAGGGCATGGATGGCATTGGATTGTGGTGTTTTGTGTGTGTTTTTTGACTTTTTTGTGGGTGCTGTTGGGGCCTGACCATGTGGGTGGGGGCCATTTTGAGGCCTGATCCAGGCAGGGCCTGGCCATGTGGCTGGAGGACAAGGGGCCATTTTGAAGCCAGGCAGTGTGCTTTGAGCCATAGGCCTGCACCCAGCCTGCCCTGATTTCACCCATTATGCCCAGGGGTAGTGAGCGGTGCATGGACCAAGGCTTTGTGTGGGGCCTCTTGAATTTAAACATCATTGAGGGTATGGATGGCATTGGATTATGGTGTTTTTTTTTTTTTTTTTTTACTTTTATGTGGCTGCTGTTGGGGCCTGACCATGTGGATGGGGGCCATTTTGAGGCCTGGTCCAGGCAGGGCCTGGCCATGTGGCTGGGGGACAAGGGGCCATTTTAAAGCCAGGCAGTGTGCTTTGAGCCATAGGCCTGCACCCAGCCTGTCCTGCTTCCAAACATTATGTCCAGGGGTAGTGAGTGGTGCAGGGCCCAAGGCTTTGTGTGGGGCCTCTTGAATTTAAACATCATTGAGGGCATGGATGGCATTGGATTGTGGTGTTTTTGTGTGTTTTTCGACTTTTTTGTGGGTGCTGTTGGGGCCTGACCATGTGGGTGGGGGCCATTTTGAGACCTGGTCCAGGCAGGGCATGGCCATGTGGCTGGGGGACAAGCAGCCATTTTGAAGCCAGGCAGTATACTTTGAGCCATAGGCCTGTACCCAGACTGCCCTGCTTTCACCCATTATGCCCAGGGGTAGTGAGTGGTACATGGACCAAGGCTTTGTGTGGGGCCTCTTGAATTTAACCATCATTGAGGGCATGGATGGCATTGGATTGTGGTGTTTTTTGTGTGTTTGTTTTACTTTTTTGGGTGTTTAACTGATGTTCCTCTGACTTCCTTTGCTTTTAGGTGCACAAGCGTACCACCAGTGTCAGGAAGAAGTCCTGCAGCGGTGTGTGCAGCACAACGTCACGTGACATCACGTGTGGCTACAGACAACTCTGCAACTCATGCAACTGCGGCCTGCTGTTCTGACATCTGAAGAAGATGGGCCCAAAGAAAGGTGCCCATAGCTTCTCTACAAAGAAAGTTGCCAATGCCAGTAAGAAGGAGCAGAAGAAGCAAGTGGTGACACTTACCACGGAGACTGGTGTGCCCAGAGATACTTTTTTCGGGGAAAAAAAACAACGCATGCAGCAGCGGGGTCCGCCAGGGACCAAGCTGGGAGCAGCACCTCCACTTCATTGGGCTCAGTGCCACCACACCAAGTTAGGTCCAAGACCATGAGTGCTGCAGAGGCAGCCAGTTTGGTTCTTCAATAACCACCGACCAGTGATGTTGGCTCATCGCAAGAAAGTAGCATACAATCAACACAGGGTGTAACTCAGCTGACGAGTGTTCAACAACCACAGCCTCAACGACAACCACAAGTGCAACTAGTACAAGCTCAAGTACATGCGCAAGGAGAGGCGCAAGTACATGCGCAAGGAGAGGCGCAAGTAGAGGTGCAATGAGAGGCGCAACTAGAGGCGCATGGAGTGGCACAACTGCCCACAATGCTTGTTCCTCTAGAAGTAGGGGCACATCAGGAAATCGAGATTCAAGCGGAGGTATCATCCGAGGAAGCCACTCCTCCTGAGGATGATCCATTGTATTCCAGATCCCCAGCAAGAAAACGGTCAAGGAGGACTACTGCAAGTTCTTCTTCAAGCACCCTTCCTCTGATGATCTTTATTTTGATTGGAACCCACAAATGCAGTCTGAGGGGGAGGCACGCCATGAGCTGACAAAGGTAGCTAAGCCTAAAAGGAAGGTTCCCACAAGGCTTCCACATATTGGTGATGGCGTTGAACAAGACGTGGTGTCTTTTGCTGCTGATGAGCAGTCTGACGACGACCCAGTCATCACAGTCCCAGCAGGCATGCAGCAGACAGACATTTTGACCCTATCCTGAATGGGTGCTGAGCGGGATGTGGCCGGTGTGGCACTGGTACCACCACCGACGCAGTTAACTACAACACCAAAACGACCTACAGCTTCCATATTTTCTCATCAGAAGGGCCGGCAAGGACTTCCATCCAGCTCGACCTCCATTACCTCAAGTAGTGGTGCTGTAAGTGAACAACAGAGTCGAATTCATCCACGCCCATCCTCCACTTCATCTGGCATTGAAACTGAAAGTAGCACCTCCACCACCAGCAGACATCTCCAGTCCCCAGTTTGGGACTTGTTTACTGGTAGCCAAAAGACGGAAAATATGGTCATTTGTTCGATTTGTAAAATATCAGTTAGTCGGGGTAAGCTTGGTACCAACTATGGTACCAAAAGAAAAACAAATCCAAATGTATCCATTGATATTGCATCTGATGATGACGAGGGGCTGATCGTGCAGGGGGGAAGTGGAGAAGCGACAGACATTTTTCCTAGTACACCCAGTACCCCTGGCAGCAGCACTGCAGTGGTAGCGCCCACAACCCCTACCCCTGCAACACGTACGAGGCACACTAAGAGTCTGGGAGAGACACCAATGCGAAAAAGTACATCAATGAACCTAACTGGTTTGAAGAAGTCTGCATCATCATCATCACGTAAAACGGTCCAGACCACCATTAGCAAAGGCGCCATTTGAACGCAACCACCCAACGGCACGTCTGTATAACGCAAAGCTGGCTAAAATGCTAGCGCTGGACCTTCTCCCTTTTTCTTTCGTGGAAGGGGTTGGTTTTCTAGAATTTGTGGCAACAGTCTGCCCTAAATGGAAGGTTCCTGGCCGTTCCTATTTTGCCAGAGTTGCTGTTCCAGCACTACATCAAGATGTGCTGAAGGTGATTGGTGCAGCTGTTCAGAAGAGTGCTGTTCACACTATCCACCTGACAACAGACATGTGGATCAGTTGCCAAGCCCTTGATTACATGTGCATCACTGCACACTGGATCTCTTTTGAAGGGGTTAAAGAAAAGGTAAAAGCAGGTGTTGACACGGACACAGTTTTTCAAGCTACTCGGAAAAATGCAATAGTAGCCATGTTTGCCATGGAGAAAACTCATACTGCAACTAACCTTTTGGAGAGTTTGATAGGAAGGTCTATGAATGGCTGGAACCAAGAAATCGTATGATGGGTTATGTTTCCACAGAAAATGGCAGTAATATAGTTAAGGCCATGCATCTAGGTGACTATTTCAGAGTGCTGTGTTTGGTGCACAGTATTAACATTGTTGTGCAAGATTTCTTGAAAAAAGAAACCACAGTCAACAAGTTACTGACCACCTGCTGAAGAATATGCACACATTTCAGCCATTCTTTTAAGGACCGGAAGCAGCTGAGGAGCATTCAACATGAATGTAGAATGCCAGTCAAAGGACTCATCCGGGAGGTGGCAACACATTGGAAATCAACCTTTTACATGCTTGAGCGTCTGTCTGAGCAGTGGGAGGTTATCAATGAGTATGTCTATAAACTGGGTTCTACTATGAAAGACATGAGGCTAGAGTTGGAGGAATGGAAGACATGCTTTGTCCTTTTGTGGTCTTCATGCGTGAAGTCAGCAGGGAGGACTGTTCTTTGGGCTAAGCTATCCCATTGTTGCGCATGCTAGAGCTCCAACTGAAGGCGGTGTCTTCAACGTTCCGGGATGATGCTGAAAAGCAAGACGCATATCAGTTGGCAGAGAGGTTATTAAGTTACCTAGTTAACAATGAAAGGCTTAAAAAAAAATACATTCAGAACATTATTACATTTGTGCCACTATTGTGGATCCACAGTACAAAAAGACACTGGTCAGCAAAGCATTCATTCCTTTTGATGAAGCAGATGTTTCAAAGTACAAACATTGGCTATCTCTGTCAGCCACTCGGTTCGAAAAAGAGCGGCAGAAAATTGAAGGAACCGGCAGAAGTACAACTGAATCAGCAGGCCATCCGGCGTCAAGTTCTAATTTTGAATCTGTGGCCGAAGGGAGTCACTTTCCCTCACAGCCGTTAACGACACCAGCAACCGTATCATCATCCTCACCTGCACCAGGCCCAGCCCTAATATTGTCGGAAGCGGATTGGCTAACTCATCAAGGGTTTGCTCGTTCCAGTGATGCAAAGGCCACAGATGGTACACAAAGTGGAGTAACCCTGGAGAACCTTCAGTCGATGGTGCAGGCCTATCTGGATGACACAACAGAGGTCTTCGTTAATCAGAACCCATTGCTGTATTGGTATAGGAAAAGGGCTCTATGGCCACTGGTCACCAACCTGGCTTTAAATTATTTGTCTTGCCCACTCGCAAGCGTGTCTTCTGAACGTGTTTTCAGTGCTGCTGGTGCCATTGTAACTTCAAAAAGGACCCGCCTCTCGCCCAAAAATGTGAAGAGGTTAACATTGATCAAGATGAATCAGCAATTCATACCACCAGATTACAAAATACGTGAATGCACGCAGGAAGAAGAATTACCGACTTAGGTGACGGAAGTTCTTCTCTGTTACCTGACCTACTCCCGTCTCAATTCTTAGAGTTTGAGGACGAGCTATACTTCCCTGACACCGAGGCCTAAAAATGACTTCCTTTTTTTTCGTCCTTATTCCGTTTTTTTCCTGTGTGTCTTTCTTTGTTTTGCAACTTTTACCACAACAAAACTCTAATCACCTGATCACAACAAGTCCATCGGCAGCACTGTCTTCATCTTCTTTCCTTATTGATTTGAAGGTGCCGCAGTCTGCATTCCTGAGGTTCACAAGTTCACAACTCAATCATGCTCCTCTATCCTCCTCCTCCAGACTCGCCCTATCCATTTCCCTCAAGGCAGATGGCTGGATTACGCAGAATAAACAAAGAAACTTTGTCTTCATAGGCGAGTCCCCTCAAGTGGGACTGGAATTACTGACTACATGCTTGCTAATTGCTGACAGTTACTTCTGAAATTGACAGGAGAGGCTGCCCTGTGGGCCCTCACTTTCAGAAGAAGATGCGGACAAAAAGTGGATCAGGTAAGGAATAACGAGAATAAGATGGCATGCAGTGGACAGCAATGGCTGTCTGGGTCTGATGAAAGCTATTGCTGTTTGTTTGTTGTGCATGTAATGAATCATATGTCTTCTGTTATTATTTAATCTTTTACACACTAAATGTATCTCAAGTCTACTCTGCTACTACGTGTGCATTTTCCAATATGCAAAATGTCCTTGGACTTACTGTTTGCCAATATACCATGATGATTGATGAAATAATATATCTTTTTTCTTTACAGTCACTCACTAGGATGGATGGATCATCAGCGTTGGTTTACGGAAGCACTATGGCCAATTCGTGAGTGGCAAACAGGTAAACCAGTCTACAACAACTACTACAGCAGAACTACATGTCTGTCTAGTCGTGGTATGGAGTGGTCGAGGCAGTGTAGTGTGTGGTTGTTATGCCAGGCAGAGTCCAGGCAGCAGTTCATGTACAGTTGGGGCTATGTGGCTTATTGCATACAATTAGATATGCTTTGTATGTCTGTGACAAAGAGCCTAGGTATGCTATATCAGATTGCTTCACTCAGTGGTGCCTGCCTTGACTGTCTGCATGGCCCTGCCGCAAGCATGGGCCAAAAATCCATTCCGCTCGCGTAATTTGCTGTTTTTCGGCGGCAAATTCGCAATCCGCGAATCTCGTGAAATTGCCGAAAATTCGCAAATTCTTGAGCGTAACGGATTTTTGGCCCATGTTTGCGCAGGGCTATGCATGCAGACGGTCAAGGCAGGTACCACTTAGTGAAGCAACCTGATGTAGCATACCTACTAGGCTCTTTGACACAGACAGACAAAGCATATCTAGGGTTTAGGGTTCAGTGCTGTTTACTAGGGTTTTTGGGTTAATTTGGTAGGGTTCCCGGAGTCTAGGGCTCAGGGCCCAATGCAGGCTTGTTCATAAGGATGTTGGCAAGGTTTTAGGGGGGTTTGGCAATTTTTGGTCCAGAATTGGCCGAATTTCAGCCTTTTTTGTGTTTTGTGGGCGTGTGTGGTTGGGTGAAAAGTAGTCGTACACCTTCCAGTGGATCGACTTTGTTCTGCCTTGCTGAGATTCTTGGGAATCGCTGAAACAAGTGTCCTGGTAAGTTTCAAGAGTATCGAAGTAGAGGAAGTGCTGAAAACAGCAATTTCTTTTTAATGGCGCAATCTGCCATGTTTTGGGGATACCAGTATTGCATGTTTTTGGGGGTTGCTTGGGGGGGTTTTAGATGTTTGGGGTGGGTTAAGGGGTCTGGGAGGACTGTTGGGAAGGTCTAATTTTGATTAAAAGTGGTTTGAAGAAAATCCATGGTGGAAAAGGGGGGTTTGGGCCTAGTTGCAGACAGCGTTTTGGCAGAATTGAAACTTAGGCCTAGCAGTATTGCATGTTATTAGGGGGCTGCTTGGGGGGTTTCTAGATGTTTGGGGTGGGTTAAGGTGTCTGGAGGCACTGCTGGGAAGGTCTAATATTGAATGCAAGTGGTTTGGAGAAAATCCATGGTGAAAATGTTTTAGTTTTTTTTGCACTCCTGCGTGTTTTTGGGGGGATGTTTGGGGCTGTTCTCCATTTCTGGAGGTGGGTCGAGGGGTCTGGGAGCACTGCTGGGAAGGTCTAATTTTGATTGCAAGTGGTTTGAAGAAAATCCATGGTGGAAAAGGGGGGTTTGGGCCTAGCTGCAGAGTGCGTTTTGGAGCGATTTAAACTTAGGCCTCTGGAGATTCGAAGTGTTGCATCTCTGTGATGGGCTGTTTGGGGGGGTATACATTTTTGGGGTTGGGTCGAGGGGTCTGGGAGCACTGCTGGGAAGGTCTAATTTTGATTGCAAGTGGTTTGAAGAAAATCCATGGTGGAAAAGTAGGGTTTGGGCCTAGCTGTAGAGTGCGTTTTGGAGCGATTTAAAGGTAGTCCTGGCTGAGGATAGCACTCCTGCGTGTTTTTGGGGTTCTGTTTGGGGGTGTTCTCCATTTCTGGGGGTGTGTCGAGGGGTCTGGGAGCACTGCTGGGAAGGTATAATTTTGATTGCAAGTGGTTTAAAGAAAATCCATGGTGGAAAATGGGGGTTTGAGCCTAGTATGTAAAACAAAAGAAGCGTGCCACGCACAAAGGAGTCTGTGTGAAAACACAGAGGTAAAGACTGTAAAGAAGTACCCTATCAAGGACACAGTGGAATCCTTCCAGGGATTTATTGAAAGCCCTCACTCACCAACCTGGTTGGTGACATGTTTCATCATCGGGCCCACCAGGAGAAGCCGAATGCCTCCCTGGTGTGCTACAACGCGAGATTACTGCGGAGCTGGGTTATGTGACAGTGATGTGAAAAGTGATGTTAAAAATGTCTGAAACTGTACCAACCAAAAAGATTTTATTTACTGGTCAGTTTAGACATAGTTAAAAGATATGTGTGGGAACTACCACAAATTATGATGGGAGTATCCACTTACAGTGGGGTCAACATGTTTCTGCCCTTAAGTGTGAGAGTTACATGGGCATTCATCAGGACCGTGTAGCGTGTACCTTGGCGGGGTCCGGAGCAGGAGAAGCTAGGTGCCAAGCGGATGCTAGGCGTTGCGGGCGGTGTGCCATAGTCACCTCCACCCCCCTCCCGAGACCCATGGGGCGTTGATCTTTCTAAACACAAAATACACAGGTTCCTCTGAGTGGGGGTAATTCCCACAACTTGTGGTTTTTGTGTTTTGTCTTGCAATTTTTACACATAGAGCAATTTTTTAACTTTCACGTCCTCTGGTTAGGGTGGGCCTTAGCGCGCCCACACCGCCGAGGTACACGCTACATGGTCCTGATGAACCCTGTGCAATGGGAAAAGGATAAACTCAGGCTTACCATTAGCAAGCCGCAGTTCAGCATCCGCCAGGCAGGCAGTGGACAAGGTGTCTTCTGGTTCCCAACATTGATCGTCTGAGCGTCAGATGGAATGGAGGAGTACCGCGAAAAAGAGGAATGGCTGGATGCATGCAACTTCCCAAATTCAACAGGACAACTACAATCTTCATTTCTACTTATCGGTTAAGTAATGTTATTGCTGTGAACTGCTATTTTTCTAAACTAATTTAATGTACTAAGTGGTTCTCTTCTCTCTGAGGGCAGATAGGCAAGTGAAATTGCGTAATTACTGCAGCCCTGTACTGTCACATTGTTTCTTCATAGTACATTGTAGAAAGTACTACTTACTTTTCAGTAACCTATCCCTTTAGCAAAAACTTCATGCATGCAGTAGTACATGCACTTCCTTTATGTCCCTTAAAAGATTTATCTTCATTTGTTGTTTTTCCACGCTGTGTTTTTTTTTCCTCTCTCCACAAAACTTTCCCCACAAACCCCATTCCCATCCAAGTTTCAAACCCTAACCCTCTTCCCCCAGGCAGTGTGGTTTTCATTGAGGTGTGAGTAAATTACAACAATAATTCCACACACTTGCTGGGGAGGATAAGGTGCAAGCAACCTCCTCAAATCAATTTTAAGGCAGCTAGATGAATCCTAGGATATTGTAATTCTGGTTAAAAAACCAACAATGAGTATTTTAAAATAAATTCTGAATTTCATGCCCACCATCAATTGGATCCATCGTCAACATCATCCTCCTACATGTCAAGAAGACTTGTTACGCTGCTGTGTCACTGTTCTTGTTGTAGCCATAGTCACCCATACTTATCTTCAGCATTGCTTAGGCTACTGTTCCTTCTAATACTCATCTCAGGCCACTCAATGTCTCATTTTTTTAATGTTGTTTTTCATATGCTGCTACTGCTAGTGTGGTACCACTCCTACTAACAACACAACAACGGAATTTCGGTCCTAGATGGCATAATGGCCATTTGCCATGCAGCCTGCGCTGTGCCTAGCTCTATTCTCAAACACGAATCACAGGTAAGATAATCATTTTGGGGAGGTAGAATAATGGTCTAGGACTCTGAGGAGTGACTGACAGTAGCACTAGTAAAGTACTAGTAGGCCAATTGAATTCACTAACTCTGTTAGTGGCACTTTTGAACATTTTTGGATGTTATAGATCATTCATACTGGTAAGTTTGAGGAAACCAAACGTGCCATAACCCCCGCCCACCACCCAACAAAATAACATCAGCATGTACACTATGTTGAAGTATGTAAAATAAATAATTATATATTTACCCTAACAAAAATCAACTACTCCCATCCTTCCCTAACCCGAACAATTGTCCATTTCAAATAGTCCTCTGAAAAGTCCCAAATAATCCCCAACTCCCGATTCCCACCCCCCCAACAGTCTTTAAAAAAAGGGCAAGGGACACAGTCACTTCCGGTGGTGTGTGGACAGTCAGTCCCGCCGCTCCTTGCGGAGGTCCCGGAGCTTTCGCTCAAGATTGTTTACCTTGCGCTCCAGGTAGTCCACTCTGAGGTGTAGGCGGCGCAGGCGTGCCATCCAGGCTCTGGGGGGGCCAGCTGCTGGTGTTGTTGCAGCTGAGCGGCGGCGGGAGGTTGTCAGAGCATGGCACCGTGCTGGGGGCTGCTGGCTGGTGGACACAGGGGCACTGGAGGAGGTTGTTGATGCCCCCTCCTCCTGTTCCCGAGCCCAAAGCCGGCTATATTCCACACAAATGGCTTCCAGTTTCCGAGCCCTGGCCCGGACAGCCATCTCCTGTCTGGTGAGCTTTTTTGGAGCATGTATATGAAGAAAGAAAGAAAAATAATGTAACCAATATTCTTTAACAATAACACACAATAATTCAACAGAAAGTTGTCTCACAGTAACACTAGCAATTTGCAAGCACAGTATAACATTTTGGCATGTATCTTTCCGCCGTCTTTGTAGGCCTGTATTAGTGGGAGTTTCAGGAATTCTACTACCAGGCAGCACTATGGACTCAATACCTAGTCAGAGAGTCAGAGAGTACATCAGTATTGTTCTTTTTTTCTCTAGTTTTGCGAAAGAAATTACTTGTACGTGAACTTGTGGTAGCCGGCATAATGCCAGCTCAGTCTGCTTGCACCCAAGAAAAAGAGACACACGCCATGATGACGCAGACTTGCATGCATTACTGTAGCAGTACATGCAGGTGGGGATAGGGAAGCTCTTACCTTTGTATAGGGGTGGCACTGGCCATACTCGGTTACATCAAGGGCTACTGTTCAATGTAATTTATATTTTGCACTGCCCCCCCTGGGCCTTCAGTACTACAAAAGAAAATGACGAATATTCATTTCTGATCATGTATCCAGCCGATCACATGATCTCTTTGCTTATATGATGGATGACTTTAGGGTCTTTGTTGTGATAGATTGAGTGAACAACAGCGATAGTCCACCCATGATTAACACAGCAGATAGAAAATTCTGAACATAGGGAGTGAGTGTGGTAACCATAATTGCCGGAGGAGGGACTTGACTTGATATAATTGTAAACTATACAATACATACACAATTTATGCTGTGCTTACAAAGTAAACTACTGTACTGTTACTTTAGGCAAGGGAGAGTTTCTGAACAATCATGACTTGTAGTATTTGGATTTCCTCTGCTTTGCTACTCTGGCACGGACATGCTGTTCGAACAAAGTAACACTGTTCATGCACTGAGCGTCTGCTCTACATACACCTCTGCTATGTATGAGGAAGAAGATACCATCCAGGCTTCCAAAGTAAACGTCTATCATTCTTCTTAATGTCTCAACTGTAACAACTTTGCTTTTTCTCAACAACCAAATAACACCCTTTTCATTTTATTTGGTAAACCACCGTCTTGACTTGCATTTGAGTTTCACCCAAATGATATATTGCAATGCACCCCACACATGAATTTTCTGATTCACCCAAACAGGCAGTAATGTTTTCTTTCTCCTCCAATCATCCTTGCTTCAAGCAGCCACGCATCTGATTCCTTCCTATCTGCCACCTCTGCCTGCATTCAAAAACACGTATCATTCTTTACAGTCATAAATATTACGACTCGCTTGTCCTTCCATTGACCCTAAGTCCTTTCCCTTTTCGTTCATCACATCCCTCAAGTTCATCTGGTTAGAGGCGGCAGACCCGAGAGCAGAGGACGGCCCGGGACCAGGGTTCGATTCCCGGCGCGGCAGGTTTCTGGACCAGGGTCAGCGGACTCGATAATTCTCTCGCCTCGGTGCCCACTCTGATCAGCGATCACACTCGGCAACTCTGGGCATTAGCTTGCCTCATCTTCACTAACGGCCCCACCAGACCGCCGGGGATGCCTGGTCTCACCCTGGAGATACCCATTAAGGGACCATCTCTCAGGGAAGCCAGGAAGGGTTTCGCAGCGGTCGAAGCGCCTTGGGACCCTACGGGTAAGTAGTGCGCTATATAAATGCCAATACATTTACATTTACATGACTTGGCTTCACAATAAAAGTTTCCCAGCTGATTTGAAGTCAAATAGAGGAGGCCATTGCTTACTCGAGAACTACCGCCGCTAATGCTATTGCTAAGACAAGGGTGACTGTCTTCTCCGTGACTGGCTAAAATGTAGTACTGAATCAGTAACTGTTCTTAACAGTACAGTGTACTTGTAGTAGTGTACTGTCTACAGTACAGTACATCACACACTCCTTTGCGAGCCTACTCTAAAATGTTAATAAGTAAGGAGTATAATGATAACTTACCACCGTCCGCCGCTGCTGAGCCATACCCCTCAGCTCCTCCTGGTGGCACTTGTGGCGCCGTCGCATCCACCCCTTGAGTGGACCCCTCCGCGCTGCTGGCCCCGGCACTGGTGGTGGGAAGTGCCACATCCGATGTTTTGACGCCTAGAAAATACAAGTCATATTTTTAGATGCCATACATTACCCCCTATTTCGTCTCGTAATAGAAGAGAAAATATTAAACAATTTTTAATTATTGGGACTGAAAAGAAGTCACGGTTTTGGGGAGGGTGTTAACTTATATGCTTAGCCATAACATGCAACTCTTTTTGGCACAACTGATGAATGCTTGCTCTTTAACGTGCAACATTTTTATAATTACAGACAGAACCTACTACTCCTCATCACCACCAGGAGGACTTGAAGTTCCAACAAGTTGAGGGGTCCTGAGTCCCGCACAGTTACTTCTGACTGAGGTATGTGGAAAGACAAACTGCACCTATCATCAACAATGTCCTATTTCTCTTGTCCATACTTCTCTATGTGCAGAATAGTCCCTGAAACACTAGCGGTATGGTATGTACTACTATCAAATCAAAAAGCCAACTACTAGCTTATTCTTGGTGGACATTGACATTTCTTTGTTGGAAATTGTCAAATCACTAACATTAAGAAGACTGGAATAGACAGCAAGGGCAACCCAGAGGACTGGACTCAGTGCGCCTAGAGCTACTCCTTGATCAGAGTTTTGTTTAACACCGTTTGCCGACTGGGCAAGCTTAGCTACCTACACAGACCACCTCATAACAATAGTAAATAGTAGAAGCACAGAGAGTGATGGTAGAGAGGCAGGATAAGAATGTAGAAACAGTCTACAAGAAGATCAAAGACTATTTTGTAAAAAATAGAATTAGGAAACAGTTTGGAATGAATAGGATCTGTAGAAGTTAGGGAAGTATAATTATATTAACAACTTACTGGGGCCAGCAGAAGAGCCTGCAGAGGACCGTACTGCCCACTCTGTTCCGCCGGAGTCTGGGGTGTTGCTGTCTTCTTGCCCCTGGGAGGTGCTGATGATCATGAAGTAAACACAAACATGGAGGATTGTTTTTTTGAAATATTTGATTTCTTTGACCACAATCTAAAATTATCTCGGGGATACAAATTGCAACAATTGCACTACATGTATTGACCTATCTGATCTGGTCAACTAGGAGGATACTAGTACAGTATTGCTGTATTCGCAGACCGTCTACTTATTATTATTATTATTATTATATGAAATTTGTAATGCGCTCAGCTTACCCAGGGGCATCCCGGCGCAACAGACCAAAGAAGGAGGAACTCGATAACTCACTACTGTGGAAACAAGTAGGTTTTAAGAAGTTTCCTAAATACTAGGATCTTGTGCTCTGAGCGAATCTTAAGGGGCAGAGAGTTCCACAGAGATGCCACCTGTACCGAGAAGCGCCTGCCCCCAGTCCGAGCTCTCCTGACTCTCGCAGATTGCAAAAGATGTTGCTGGTCTGAGCGCAAAAGGCGGGGAGGTTTATAAGGACGGGCCATATTAAAAAGGATGGGGGGGCCTTTGCCATGGAGAATTTTATGGGCCGTACACAACGCCTTGAATTTCACCCGCTCCTTAACAGGGAGCCAGTGAAGTGCTTTCAGGGCCGGGGCAACTTTGAAAGTTATGTAAATCACTAACTAAACCAACAACACAAAGGTTCTACTACGACGGCCAGCACTCAGCAGCATGCAACGTGACAGACACTGTCCATCATCATGATTGCAGACCACTAAAAAAAACAAGTCATACTATACTCAACCTATCAATCCACCACTATCTCTTCTTCTTAGTGGCAGCAGGAGTACAAAGGAAAGACTAGACTTGAGTCTCTAGTCTCTCTAGCATTACGCAGTTCTGTAAAGTACTACACTCATACATATTCAGGCCAACTGAGCACAAAGTTGCAAACAAGTAAGCATAGTAGCAACGCCACTGAGCAGGTGAGCACCCACCGAAGCTATTTAAACATGAATTTACCTGCAATTTAATCGAATCTGCAGCATTCTTGATCTGCAGGAAAAACATAGATTCGCAATAAACCACAGAGCAGAAGAAAACAAAGTAGTTATTAAATAGCTACTCACCAAGGCCAGGAATCTCCACGCCTAGCAGGATGAGCAGGTCCTGCTCCCGGTCGAGGATGTCGGCCCACCGGTGCGTCACTTGGTCATAGGTGCGCCGGACCCCCGACTCCCTACGCATGGCCCGGCACACCTTATCCCACCACTGGTGACGCTCCCAGAGGCCATACCCTTGGCCGGCCTGCCTCCTGCTGCCACGGTCTTAGGGAGGTGGAGCAGAACAAAAAATATAAGAGCGGCCATCTCCACGGCGGTGAAAATCTCCCTTGCCACTACATCGTCCCCCTCAATCGCCCACATGGGAGCCGGGTACGAGGTGCGGGACCCTTCCCCTTGCTCTTACCGGCTCCCTTTGCCATTGTCCTGGACAGCTGAAAAAAAAAAATATGAAAGAATAGGGAAAAAGTAAAGAAAAGAAAATAGTTACAAAAACTAGCTTTAAAGTAAGCAAAAGTAGAAAAAAACACAGAATATAGAGGTAGAAAAATAGAGAGATGGATAATAAGCAAAAAAGATTAAAGAAAAGGTTAAAGAAACAAAGGTTTACAAAGATTAGGGAAGGAATTAAAAACCCATGCCCAGAACCATAGCAATGAATGAAAAACAAGATGGCCGCGCCCATTGAGGATCGCATGGGTAAGTTCGTGCGATATTTCCCCCACGAGCACCCAAACATGCACGCGAACATGTAATCACGCCCCACGCACAACGCGAGCTTGCAAATAGCGCCCGGAAACGGAAATAGGCAACGCGGACAAGATGGCCGCGCCCATGTAAGACCGCATGGGTAACTTTGCGGTCAGTGCGCTGCAAGAGGCACGCGAACATGCAAAAAGCCCAGCCAACACGCAAAAAAAATTATCCGCAAATTCGCACGAATTTGCGAATTATGCTGACCGCAAGTTCGCTTTTGCACGAAATTGTGGATCGCGAATTCGCAAAATTCGCCCATACTTAGTCTTTACGCTTGTTGCAAAGAGACCTCAAATGGAGGGCCAACACTTTGCCCTTCTTCCTGATTTCCTCCAGGTGGACGCTATAACTTCTATTCCCATTGAAATAAACTTCAAGGTACTTGAAGTTTTTCACTGATTCAATTCTTTCATCCCCCAGACGCCAGGTTTGCATCCGTTCCATTTTTCTTTGCACTGGTAATATTTTAGTTTTTTTCTGTTATTCACAGTAGGCGAGGGTTTCATTCAACAAGCGCTGTAGGCCGACCTTGGTACTGTTTGCAAGGACTAAATGGTCTGCATAAAGTAGGTTTGATAACTGGAAGCCCACCAATTTGGTGACTGTAAGTTCACTTCATTTAGTGAAAGGGTGAGGACTGCAAGGAACAGGTTAAACAAGCTTGAGGCCAAAACACATCCATTTTAACCCTTGCATGGTTTTTATTTTCCTTGATAAATGGGAGCCATCCCCTACCTTGATCATGACCCAGGTGTCTGTGTGCAGTAATTCCAGGGCTCTTAACAAACCATTTGGAATGTTTAGGTTTGTCATTTTCCTCCAGAGCCTACCCTGATCCACTGTATCAAAAGCAGATTGAAAATCAATGAAACCAACGTGGACAGGGTTTGTACTGATTTTTGTAGAATCAATCAACAACACAAGCACCATAATGTTTGTTGTGGTCCTTGCTTGTTTAGTAAAGCCGGTTTGGTGTACAAGAACAATTAGGTATGCTTCAGCCCAATGTTGAAATTCCTCCAATAGAACACCTGCATAGTATTTTAAATTATTGTCAATTAAGGCTATTAAACAGTAATTTCTGGGGTTGCCCTTGTCTCCCCTTGTATTTTGGAGCAAGCTTTGAACCTCTCCATGAGGAAGGAATACTATGGGCCCGATTCACAGAACTAACTTAAGACAAAATCCTAAACTTACTACTTTTGGTATTCACAGAAGTTAGGATTTTGTCTTAAGACAGACTTAAGACAGACTTAAGTTAGGATTCTGTCTTAAGTCTGTTTTAAGACAAAATCCTAACTGTTGTGAATACCAAAAGCAGTAAGTTTAGGATTTTGTCTTAAGTTAGTTCTGTGAATCAACCCCTATGTTGCTGAATGGGACAAGTTGAGCTGTCCAGAAAAGTGGGTCCTCCCTGTTAATGGCTGGTTGAATGGCATTTGGGCCCAGTCCCCCTTTTCTACGTCCCCTTGAAATTTGCCTCTGCACAGTGGAAGGGCTAAATGTGCACCTAGCTAATTCTGGGACCCTCTTCCTTTGTGAGTTTTGAGATGTTCTCACTGGGTCTGAGTCATCTAATTTGCACATTTGTTGTTCCTCCAGTGCCTCTTGATTATAGTGACAGCTCAAGAAATTATACCAGCTTGTCTCAGAGTTGTTGGATGCTGCCACTCTTGGGAGTAGCCTTTTGATTTGTTTACTGTTTGCCAAAAGAAGGTGGAGTTGTTTTCTCTTCTGTCATGCAGCAGATTAGCCCAGAATGAATACTGAGACACCCTTTGAAGCTGCCGTTTTGCCCTTTTTAATTGTGTCCTTAAAGCCCTTTCAGAATGACAGGGTCCATAGGTGACCTTTTGAGGGCTCGGCAGAGGCGGTTGGCTTCCTTTTTGGTCATCCAGATCATGGGGTTACACTCCCTCCTCTCCAGGGAGTTGACCTTATTCTCTTGATGTTGCCTGTTTATTGAGACTAACTTGATTGGTTTTGCAGTCGGATCTGCAAGCTCAATAATGAATCTTTCCCAGCTGATCAGTGGGTTTTTACCAGTTGTCTTAAATTATAATTAATCACCAAAAGTTTGGCAGTTTATGCCAGTGCCGAAAGGGGTATCCTGGAGTTTCATTATCCTTTGCGGGTACGAGTGCGTCTAAGCCTAAATCTAGAATTATTTCTTGGGACCGGAGGTCACTTTCCAATTTCTTGCCAAACTCATAAGCACTAACAACTTGCAGTAGTGAGAAACTTACAAATGTGTAGTCAATGAGTGATGCACCAGATCTGGACAAAAAAGAAGGCTCAGGTGGTTTGCCTTGGTTGTACCGATCATTCAATGCTCTAAGGCCTTAATGATCTAGGTTTCCTTGTAGGCTTTGACTTCTCCTATCTTCTTTTTGCCACCTTAGTTGGTATCATCCAAAGTGCTTCTTGGGCCTCTGTGACCTCATTTGTTGGTAGCTTGCTCATTAGCCACATGTAGAAGTGGACTGTAACTATCATTTCAGTCTTGTTCATTTAGCCTTAAAACCAGGATTGTCTCAGTCAGCTTCTTTGTTAGCCTAGCCTTGTTTGCGGCGTTGGGGTAGATGTAGATGTTTATCATTATCATTTTCATTGGTGGGCTGTTTGTGTGCTTTGACTGCAGGTATAAAAGCTTGTAAAGCTCTCTAGATGAGATGCGACCTGAGTCCAGGTTTCTTGGAGGAGAATTACATGGAAGGTGTGCAGGTATTGGTAGGTGTCTAGTACTTCAAGCTTATTAGCCAGGCCATTAAAATTCCAAGAGCAGATCCTAGGGGCTTTGTCAATACCAGTAGTAAGAGCAGTGACTTGTCATTGTAAAATTCTGGCTGTGTTCAAGGCACCAGACAGCCAACTCCACTCTGTGCCATGTCTGGTTCTCTTGCAGCCCCACCACAGGGTCGTTCAGTCCATTCAATTTGCTTCTTGCACTTCTCAGGACAGAGTAGAAAGTTCTCATTCAGGTCGATGTTAAGTCAACCTTTTTTGTGACTCAGGGATATCCTGTTCCCTTGAATGGTGAAATGGTACCCCCCCCCCGAGCCTTGAAATATATCGGCTTCACTCAGGATCTTCTCAATAGACCCACACACTACTTTAGTTGAGTAATTCACTGACCAGCGCCTGGTCAATACATTCAATTCATACCATATTATGTGAGGCGGCCTCCCCCATCTCATCCATTGTCCAAATGATCTTGAGGATGTTACCTGTATCTGTTCGCAGGACTGGTTTGTTTAAAAGTGGTCATTAATGTTACAATGTCTTCCCTGTCCTGAGCCATCAGTTTCTCATGGAGCTCTGCATCCCTGGGGGCGTATTGTGGCCTGAGTCTTGTATTGAAGACTGGGTAGGCTGCCAGCCTGCTAGACCATAGGAGCTTTTTGTTGCGACCCTTTCTCTTCCTTGCTTTCTGATGTTTTGGTGGTTTGTCCATATTTTATTGGGTCCTGTCTAAATCTGGTGAGCCTGCAATTGGTGAAGGTGCCACCCCAGTGTTGGATCCAGCAGTCCCCAGGCCTTCATTGTTGCAGCCAGAAAGGTAGCCACAGTTCAGCCCTTCTGACTCTACTGGAAGTGGTGCCTCTGAGGGGCCTGCCTTAGTGTTCAGGGGTCCTATGTTCGTTTGGGGCTGTTTTTATTCATGTCTTTGAGGTCAACCAGTAGATTCGACATTGTCACCGGAAGTGTTTACAGCTTGTCTAAGACAGGGGAGCACCCGCACCTCAATCAATCAACCAATCAAGTACTTGTGAAGTGCACTAACATACCCATGAGGGTCTCAAGGTGCTGGGGGGAGGGGGGTGACACTACTGCTCAAAGAGCCAGGTCTTGAGGAGTCTTGTAAAGTTGAGGAGGTCTTGGGTCTGCCGTAGGTGGGTCGGGATGGTGTTCCATGTCTTGGCAGCGAGGTAGGAGAAGGATCTGCCACCGGAGGTCTTTTGTTGGATGCGGGGAACAGTCGCGAGGGCAAGGCTGTCGGAGCGGAGCTGGTGGGTGGGGGTGTAGAATCTGAGTCTGCTGTTCAGGTAGGCTGGCCCGGTGTTGTGGAGGGCCTTGTATGTGTGGGTGAGGAGCTTGAAGGTGATCCTCTTGTTGACGACAGCCAGTGTAGGTCTCTCAGGTGGGGGTGATGTGACTGCAGCTGGGGATGTTGAGGATCAGTTGGACGGAGGTGTTTTGGATCCTTTGTAGTCAACGTAGGTGTTTGGCTGGGATTCCTGCGTAGAGTTTGTTGCCGTAGTCCAGCCTGCTGCTGACGAGGGCCTGTGTCACTGTTCTTCTTGTTTCGGTCGGGATCCACTTGTATATCCTGTGGAGCATGCGGAGGGTGTTGTAGCAGGAGGTGGAGATGGCGCTGACCTGCTTCACATAGTGAGGAAGGAGTTGAGGATGAATCCTAGATTGCGTGCATGGTCGGTGGGTGTCGGTACTGTTCCCAGAGTGGTCGGCCACCAAGAGTAGTCCCAGGCTGAGGGGGTGGGTCCGAGGATGAGTTCCTCCATCTTGTTTCAGACAGCTGCTCCTCATCCAGTCGGCGACGGCCTCCATTCCTTCGTGGAGGTTGGATTTGGCGTTGTGCTGGTCCTTGGTGAGGGAGAGGATGAGCTGGGTGTCGTCGGCGTAGGAGATGATGTTGAGGTCGTGATGGCGGGCCACTTGTGTGAGCGGGACCATGTAGACGGTGAACAGCGTCGGGCTGAGAGATGAACCCTGGGGGACGCCGCAGATGATGTCGGTGGCTTCGGAACGGAAGGGTGGGAGGCGGACGCTTTGGGTTATGCCGGAGAGGAAGGACGTGGTCCAGTCGAGGGCCTTCTCTTGGATTCCGGTTTCTTGGAGGCGTGTCTTTAGTGTGCAGTGGCAAACTGTGTCAAAGGCGGCTGACAGGTCCAGGAGGATGAGGGCTGATGTTTCGCCATTATCCAGTTTGCATCTGATATTGTTTGTGGCGGCAATGAGGGCTGTCTCGGTGCTGTGGTTTTGTCTGAATTTGGACTGGGACGGATTTAAGATGCCGTTGTCCTTGAGGTGGCAGGCCAGTTGCATGTTGACGATTTTCTCAATGATCTTCGCCGGGAGCGGGAGCAAGGAGATGGGCCGGAAGTTCTTGAGGTCCTTGCGGTCCGCCTTGGGCTTCTTGAGGAGGGCGTTGATTTTGGCGTGTTTCCAGCTTTCCTAGAATGTTGCTGTCCCGAAGGAAATGTTGATGACCTTCCGTAGCTGGAGTGCGATGGCTGTGTCTGCTTTGTTGAACACGTTGTGTGGGAAGAGGTCTGATGGTGATCCTGAGTGGATGGAGTTCATGACCTTGCGTGTCTCGTCGTCGTTGGACCAGGAGGTCAGCCTTGGTGCCGGTGGTGTTCATAGTAGTGGAGTCAGACGTGGTCGGGACGGTCGTGGTGTTGAAGCTGTTGTGGATGTCGGCGATCTTGCGGTGGAAGAAGGTGGCCGGTGAGTCGCACAGTTCTTGTGATGGCGGGATATCGTTGGTGTTGGAGCTGGGGTTGGAGAGTACCTTCATGATGCTGACGAGCTCTTTGCTGTCGTGTGCGTTGTTGTCCAGGCGCTCTTTGAAAAAGGATCTCTTGGCTATCCTGATGAGGTGGTGATGTCTGCGAGTGGCATCCTTGTGGGCTGCGTGGCTGTCCAGGGTGCGTTCGTGGTGCCATTTCTTCTCCAGTTTTCGGCATGCACGTTTGAAGGTCTGGAGCTCGTCGGTGAACCAGGTGGCTTTCTTGCTGGTGCGGCTATTGTGGAGTTTCTTGAGCGGGGCGAGGGTGTTGGCGCAGTCGTTGATCCACTTTCTGATGCTGGGGGCGGCGGCGTCTGGGTCGGTGGGTGGGTTCTGGGCGAGGGTGGTGGTCGGCTGGCCTCCGGTGACTTTGCTTCAGCAGCGGCGGGGAAGCGGTTGGGTGCGGTGGTGCGTGGTTGGTTTCTTGAAGATGAAGTGGATGCATCGGTGGTCGGTCCAGTGGAGTTCAATGGTGTTGTTGAAGGTGAGGTGGGTGCTGGTGGAGAAGACGGGGTCAAGCGTATGGCCGGCGGCGTGGGTGGGTGCGGTGACGAGGTGTCTGAGGCCGAGGTTGGCGAGGTTTTCGATCAGGGTGGTGGAGTTGGTGTTGTTGTTGTTCTCAAGGTGGATGTAGTCTATGGAGGCGAGTGCGTGGGTGCTGGTGAGGTCGGCGATGGAGTCGCTGAACTGTGCTCGAGGTCCGGGGGGTCTGTAAACGAGGGTTCCTCTGAGGGTAGAGTTGGGGTCAATGTGGATCCGGAAGTGCAGGTGCTCAGCGGTGCTGAGGGTGTCGTCCGCGTCAGTGGATACCTTAAGGGTGGATTTCAGGACGATGGCTACTCCTCCTCCTATTCCATTGGCGCGGCCCCTGCGGGTGACCTTGTAGCTGTCCGGGATGGCAATGGCGATGTCGGGTGCTGAGTTGTTGTTCCACCAAGTGTCGGTCAGGAAGGTAACATCTGGGGCAGAGGTGGTGAGTAGGTCCCAGAGCTCGACTGCGTGTTTGCGTGCGGATCGGGTGTTGGGGAGTATGCAGCGAAGGTGGTTGGGTCTGGTCCTTGGAGGTTTGTTGGCTCTATCACAGGTGAAGCTACAGGTGTGGCAGGAGAAAGGTCTGTGGGTGCGTTTCAGGGCAGCCTGGAAGCAGCAGTGGTCTCGTCCAGCGTTGAGTGCAAGGAGAGTGCTGGCGTCGTATCGGAGTCTGGCGTCGTGGCGGTTGTGGGGTCCAGGGATTCTGGCGCTGGGCGCGGTCCAGGCACGGACGGGCACAGACGGGCTTACCTTTGGCCTGCCGGAGGCGCCCGCTGTGTGCGTCCGTCATTTGAGGCGGGGAGGGAGGGAGGAGCAGCTGGGAGGCGGGAGCGGGGTGGCAAATGGACGGTGAGGGGGCGGAGCCGCAGGGGAGCAGTGGCGGGAAGGTAAAATGCACAGAATAGAGACAGTGAATTACAGACTGAAGGGGCACAGAGAAACAGTGAATTACAGACTAGTGGGGCCCAGAAAAAGCATAAAACAGAACAACCCCGTGAATAGCAGACTGAAGGGGCACAGAGTCAATCTCCGGCAGACTGGAACTCATGGAATCCGAGCGGCAGCGAGGGGGGAGAGGCACAGATGCACAGGTGGAGCTGTGCGGCGTGAGGAGCGACCTGGCCTGCAAGCAGGGACAGGGCACCTCTGCCCTATTCCTTGCATGTCAGCCTGTTCTCCCTTTTAGTTTGCAGTTTTCGGTTCACAATTTTCTCATCAACGTCTGACACATAAATTGCTAGAATGTTCAGGAGGCTAATTTGTATGTCCATTTTGTTGGCTTGAAAACTGAGTACCTCTTGTGAGCCCTGCAGAATCCTTAACTTGGTTGACCATACAGCCCCTTGTGAGTTCTTGCTTCCTTTTGGGTTTAGGCTTGAGTTTGTTGGTCCTCATTGTCAGTACCAGCTTAATTGTCAGCTGTTTCCTGAGGGCTCAGCAAAGTGGGGGAGATAGTCGCAACCACAGCACGAACAGGTGGAGTTGAATGGTTGTTATGGGATCCCATTCCCAGTCCTGAGCATTTGTAATTTCCTTTCTTCCTCTATGGCCTTACATTACCTTAGATCATACTCCACCCTCCACACCAGAGTTCAGCAATCACTGCCAGCCTAGTTTGCTTCTTCCTTGGAGCTTCTCTAGACCTTGGCTTGCATTGCTCTCCATGTGGGATTCCTTGGTCAGACCTTCCTTTGTCTCTCTGCCCTACCTCCCGCCTTCCCCTTAACCCTACCACCCATTCATCCTGTCTTCTACTATTTTTAAATATTGTTCTGTGGGCTGTTGACTTCCCCCTCAGCCTTCACCTACCCAGCCAGACATTGGGCAGATTTTTCCCTTTGTATCTCCGTCGTTTCTTGCTCCCAACCCCGTTACCCTATCCCTTACCCTCTACGCTCCTTTGACATCGTCCTCAAAGATATTTATACGTTTCCTGTAACTGATGTTATTTTGGAAAAATGTGAAATTCATGGAAAGCGCTCTGAAACGTTCGGGTCTAATCTATTTTTATACATCAAAGCTGAGACCTGAGCAACATGGCTGATGCCCGGTGGAGCTGCTAGACAGCTAAAGAGGAGATCGGCCCTGGTATCCCCCTGGACCGTCACCTACCCAGCCGGACTTTGGACACAGTTCCTCCTCATTTCCCTGCTTTCTGCTCCTTCCTCCTCTCCCTCCCTCCCACGAACTCTCACAACATTGATTTTATACTGTACTTTACTATGCTCTTGTAACTGATGTAACTTGTAACATAACTCTGTCTTTAATTTACTGTACATTGACCTTATGTTAATCGCTATGATTCCTTAAGTCAAGTCTAACGTACTTCTCTTTTCGCCCGTCTGCCTTTCCTCCCTCCTCCCTCAGGTTCCCTTCCGCCCACCTATCCTTTTACTCATACTCCTGTCCCCCGTTTCTGCCTCTTTATGATTTGTAATTCACTTTTAATTTACGTGTAAAATGTTTAAAATTATTATTCTTGTAACTCGCTGTTGTTCCTTATGTAAAGCCCACTGATACCTACGGGTCTAGCCAGTGCTGTATAAAATTCAATAAATACAAAAAATATAAAATTAATCGCTGTGATTTTATTTTTAAACAGAGCTGACAAGTGTCTCAAGGTCATGTATAAAAACGCAGGGCCAATTCTGGCATTTTAGTCATCAGCAATTTTAATGCTATGATTATGAGCCCTTAATGAAAGTGTAAAAAGGAAAACTACATGGTACGCAATGCTGTGGTCTGAAAAGCCAAGAATGGCTGATAGTATCATATGTCATAGTGCTACTTGGCAGGCTTGTGAAATGCAAAGAGGAAAATTACATTGTGACTGACTTTTTTCTTGCAGGGCATCGACAGCCAAGTAGGTGAGAGGACTTTCTTTTTCTTTTTTTTTTTAAGTTAAAAATTCCGCAATTTCTTTATTCCTGACATCATTAGCACAATTTACAGGGCAATATACCTGATGTAATGAAAAAATAAAAGACAAACTTCAACAGATAAAAAAAATAAGACCTCAGGAATGTACATCTAAATCAACACTACATTGTATTCAACAGCTGCACTTTTGTTTTAGCGAACTGTGGCTATGAGTCCTGAGCAAGAAGGTTCTCCTGTTTAAGCTGCAGTAACTTTTCTGCCTAGGATCATCGCTCCTCCTGTGGTAGATTACAGTTACTCCTAATGCACATGGACGACTGTCTCAAAGTAACCTGCAGCTTTCCTGACAACTCCTCACTCTCCTGCTAAGAACTGTCGCCTTATGACATCTTGTTAAAACCTTCTGCCACCATATCCGCCGTTTCCACCACCAGTTCCACCACCTGCTCCGTAGCCACCACCTCCACCACCACCACCATAGGGACTGCTGCCAGAACTTCGTCCACCACCAAATCCGCTTCCACCCTTCATCGGCCCATAGGATTGCTGTTGGCCACCATAATTTCCGAAATCGTTGTAGCCACCACTGCCCCTATAGCCACCGCCTCCACCGCCACCAAAGTTTCCTCCTTCGTTGTAGTGATCGTAGCCTCCGCTACCACCACCACCATATCCTCCACCATTTTGGCTCCCATAACCACCAGGACTACCACCATAACCGCCGCTTCTTCCACCAACATAGCCAGAGCCACCTCCATAGTTTCCACCGTTTCCGCCATAGCCGTTATATCCATCTCCACCACCGTACCCACGGCTTGCACCTCCACCACTGAAGCCTCTTGGGCTGCTGAAGTTTCCTCCTCCACGACCACCAAAGTTGCCGCTGCCACCACCACCACCATTGCCGAAGCTGCTTTCTCGGCCACCAGCAAAACTGCTTGAACCACCACGACCTCTTTGAGAACCAGTCGTCTGCATTTATTGCTTAGAAAGTGCCTTCTTAACTTCACAGTTTGCCCATTGATTGTTTGGTATTTCTGAACAACAAATTTGTCGACTGTATCATGGTCATCGAATGTTACAAATGCGAAGCCTCTTTTTTTTCCGCTCTGGCGATCTTCAATTACTTCAATTGCTGGCGATCTTCCATTACTTCAATTGACTTTCAAAGGCAAATATAAGCTACTCACTGCAAATGGGTTAACATTAACACTCATTGGAAATGAACATGCTAACAAAGGATGCTATTTACCAGAACAGTGCAGCAGTAGAAGAAGCTGGACATGTCTAAAGACACATTTGGAAAGAAAAAACAATATGCTGGACCGCTGTTCCTGAGGTTAGATTTGCGTGATTTAGATGGGGCATCTGCCTCTCCACTATGATTGATGTAATCTGCCTTGAACAGGTGCGCAACTTGCTGCAGGTGTGGCATGACTATGTCTTGCACTGATGACACACCAGTGTTATAACCTCAGCGGGGGTCACAGGTCACCATGGACGAGGGTGAGGCTGGTGGTCATTGGGGCGCCTCTGTTCTTCCTGTCCGAGCACTGTCACTGTGCATGAGGCCCAGCCCATGCAGCCTACAAGTTCAGTAGTAAATTTAAAATGATGATTTTAGTTTTATACTGCTCTGCTGTAAATCATTAGGTGCCTGTGTGCCAGCTTGCTTCCTATCCACTCAACACCAACAGACCAGCCATCACATTTACCAGGTGCTGCACAGACATGCTCAGCCTTGATTTGCTGAGTGAATGTTATGATGGATGGTGGCACTCGTTAGTGACGATGACAAGTGTCAATGACGGTAAGTCACTTGTGCCTTCTGGGTAGGCTGAAGCATCACACATTGGTGTCAGATGTTATAGTGCTTGAGGAGGGTCAGCAGGAATACGTGTACCTTCCTTGTTCCCGCACTGGCCCAGCCTATGTTAGCGAGTCTTAGCGACACCAGCAGTCATCACATGACCACCATGAATAGATGACTGTGGGTAGCACAGTTCCAACTCTATAAACCAGGCTGACAGCAAGGAATTGCGCATGGACAAAGCAGGTTTCACACTTGTTGGCCAATCAAGCAAAGTACTGAATTAAAGAGTCTGAGCCCCACTGCAAGTAAGACAAATAGGACATATATAATTTTATTTAGGTATGGAAACGTAACTAAAGTGCAGATGTGTCTATGCATTTAATAGTTTTTCAAAGCTCTTAGGTGTTGTCCTATGACTACTTTAGAACATTATGGAAGTAAAGAACATTAAAGGAATGAAATTATATGGTGCTGAAAAGGAATTGGACCACCTGGATATGGTACACATTAGAAGACACGTAAATGGTCATCCTAGAAAAAGGTCTTGAAGGACAATTTTGTCTGGTTTTTATATTGACTATGTTTTTAAGGGTGAACATTAAATGCATCTCTGAAAAGACAGGTTCTAAGGTGGTTTCTGAACTGAAGGCACTTTACCAGTTGTCTCATTAAAAGGTACAGGTTGTTCCTAAAGTGAGCACTCGTGCACATCAAGTACCTTCCTCATTTGTCAGTGTTCTGGGCTTTTAAGCTGTGCAGCACTGTCCGATCATGAGGTTTTCATAGGTTGGTAAGGTGAGGCTAGATGCTTAACGGTATGAGAAAGAGTGACTACTTTCATCTGAGTGCGGATGAGTGACTGCATGGATGAAAGCATAGAGGTACTTTCAGTTGTAAGCCAGACTAATTGACTGGGACAAGGCCTTCTCATAGTGCACACACCACGATGCAAGGCTTAGTAGTTCCAACTTGTTTCTTATTCATTATTTGTTTATTATGCACAAGTTTCTTTTGCAGGTGCATTATCCCACCATATCAGACTGCAACAGGTAGAACTAGATTTGAATATCTAGTTTCACATTAAGCACCCCAATTCTTTGACTCTGCGCATGCCCAAGGAAGTCCAGGTTCACACCTGCTCCCGCCATTCTGAAATATGAGAAAGCTGTGTGCAGCATGAAAGGGTTTTCTCACTAATTCCTATCGCATCTTGTAAATAGCTGGGGTTTGCTGCCATGTGGATCTCTTCTATGGCCCACATGTGGAGGGGCACTTAAGGTGTGACAGGAGAAGGGCTTTCCCATAGAAACTTAAGACAGAGAGTGAAAATCGAGACAAACAAGTTTAGCTTTGCAACAGACAAGAAAGGCCCTTATTACCAGTTCATGGCTAAATCTCAAGCACTTCACAAGAAACTGTGTGAGCACAACACCTAGACCCACTAACATACTTGATAAAAACAGGAAGCTATCTTTTTCAAATCTTTTCATACTAACCATGTAAATCATTTCCATATGATAAATTTAATATGCATCTCATTTGGTTTTGTGCGGAACAGCTCATTTTCAGGAGAGCTGGAACTTGCATGTCCCCATCCGTTTCAAAACTTTAAATAAGACTCATACTATTTAGACTGTTATATTTGCTCTTATTTACCAGAGCCTGGCAGTTCAGGATGTAATTTAGTATCTTATATCTTAACTTTGAAAGATACATTACAGCAAGCAAGTCTGTACATGAGTGCAACGAACGAACACAGCAGCAGACCAAGGCAAAGCATAATCACTAACTTAGCTTCCAAGTAATATTCCGAGCGCAACAACTTCCGGCAAAATGCTTTAAAAAGGCCCAATACATAATGTAATTTCAGTAGAAGACAGAAAAATCACACCTTATTTTTAGATAAGTCCAATACAGGTTTTCACAGAAAGTACTATCTCTAGTTTCAAACAACAAGATTAGGCCCTAGGTCCCCACATATATGAATAACTGGGGTAAAAGTGTCACTCCTTTCATGAATTTATACAAAGAAAACAAAATATTACAGATTAAAAAGACTAGCATCACAAAACAATATGTTTAAAAATTCTGGTGGGAATATATGAAATGTACACTCATAGAAAAAGAAGAAAAACATATAAAGAAGACTGATTTGCATCTATAGCAAAACTATTATCTAACCACATATGACATAAAAGTAGATAATAGTATCAAGTGTAAAGCACGGAAAGAAAAATAAATATAAAATGAAAAACAGGGAAAATACGAGAAGAAAGACATGGAAAGAAGGAAAGGAAGTGAAGAGAGGGAACGAGAAATCACCTAAAGGTAGGGAAAGAAAGAAAAAAGGAATGATAGATCAAATCCTCTGCCTTCGGTTAAAAGACACATTGGACCCCCTATTTTTTCATTTTTAATTAAAAAAGTACTAAAGCTTACTCGACCCTAGTATGGGAAATTTCTTAGTAGAAAATCACAAAGATAGTAATAGATGCCGGCCTCACCTAGTTGTATGGTTCGTGGACTTCTTGTAGTCGAGCCGAGGATGGTAAGAGTCCGTATTTGAGTCGAAAAGTTAGGAAGATGATAAGTGATATGATAGTCCTAGCAGTGAATGTCTAAATAAAAAAGTAATAACAAAGGTTCATTTAAACGTATCCAAAAGGGAAGCAGAAGTGTGCCCTGCAAGGAATAGAAATCGTGCTCCTATCCCTGCATTTTTTTATGGAGACATGGTTAAAACAAACATGGTTTCGTCCAGCTGAAAAACAAGAAGTCATAAATAGTACAAGGAACAGTAAAAAATGTACGGGGTAGGTTAGGGGACATTTGCTCTGGTAGCGAACAAAAAGGAGAGAGCCTCTCTCCATATCCGTATAGTAACCCCCAATAGGGGATAAATGAGGGCCAAGAGGTTATATAGTAAAAAGTACCAGCATCACCTAATTGTATGGTTTGTGGACCTCTTGTAGTCGACCGGAGGATGGTGAGAGTCCGTATTCGAGTCGAAAGATTTGATCGTCCTGGCAATGAGTGGTTTCATCGGACTGAAAAACAATAAGTCATAAATAGTACATTGAACAGTCGAAAAAGTACAGGGTGGGTTTAGGGACATTTGCTCAGGAGTGAGCAAAAAAAAGAGAGAGCCTCTATCCATATCCGTATAGTAACCCCCAAAATGGGAGAAATGAGGGCCAAAAGGTGATTTCGATTTTGGTCCTTCCCGTAGTAACGTTAACCCCACCCTTCATAAAGGAGTAAAATAGATCAGCGAGAGATCTCACCTTAGTAAGATAATTCTTTGCCGGTCCTGATTAGAATTAGGTACCAGTGGGTGAATCTAATACTACACCTCTGCTAAGTAGCGGACTCCTTCTCAGACGAACCACTAATACAAGGTAATGAAAGAAACACAAAGAAAGATACCATGTATTGAGAATCTCTTGAATGTATGAAACAAAAACAACCAACAATTTGCAGGGACAATAAATAATATCAAGGGATCAAAAAAGTTTTTTGTTAAAAAACATTATAAACTCAAAGGGACATGGTCAGGTTCCGGAATATCCCAAATACGTACACCAGTAATCTACCAGGTCATCACACCGCAAAACTTCCCATTAAAGTCGAAGTGCAGGTCTATATTCAATAACCAGTCTGGGGAGTAAAAATATAAATAGAAACATGTTACGTATCAGCTCTCAACATGATAATAACCAGATAAGGTCCCTCACTAGTACCTCTGGTGGTCGCCAAAACATGATAATAACCAGATATGGTCCCTCACTAAACCCTCTATTCGTCGCAAAACATGTGTGTAAGCGGTCGGGGAAGCAAACCCCGAGATATCCAGCTTAATCAGAAAGAAAGACCCGGCTACGTATGTGCCGCCAATAATTTGCCATCGTGTAGAGCACGTTACCCACTATGTAGTGTCCTGTTGGCCGACAGCCCTAGGACACGCCATCAGGCATGCGGTATGTAAAACCCAACGGTGCGAGTGACTGACCCGATTGTAACAGATGAAAGGGAAAATGACAAGCAAAAGTCCAGCATTGCCGATAATCATATGGTGCAAGTGCCTGGCCCAATTGCAACAAAGTAATGCAAAAGTAACAAGCCATAGTCCCACATCCCCAACCGGCACTCACCAGGGCTTCCATGGTAAGAAGTGAACGTATTTTCTAGTGCAGATAACGAAAACGGGAGTCGGTATGCCGCCATGTTTGTTGAAATAAATACACAGCACCATGCGCATCACCACTCCCACTGCCAATTGAAAATGAAGAAAGACTAAGGGGACATCAGTGGCCTCGACTGGACAGTGTGATTTTATATCTCACACGTAATTTTATTAATAAAGCCAAAATAGGCAGATGAAAAAGAAAGTACTAAAAAGATATCCCCTTGAAAAAAGCTAGCGGGCACTCTCGCCAAAGATGAAACTACCGGCATAATGATTATGTTGCCGGCGGCCATATTGGAAGGATAAAGACCTGGGCAATATTAAAAGGGTAAAGAGACCCATCTGTACATGAGGCATACATGCAACCACACACGCACTCACATTGCATGCCCACACAAATGAAAACATGAGCACAGAGAACTGCTGTGGAAGATAAGGGCACACACACATACACTCACACAAACAAAACAAAAGCATACAGGTGCCCAAACACATACACATTCACATAATGCATTCCCTCAAAATGCACCCACAAACACGCACACACGCAAACACACAGAAACGTGCCATGAAAGACAAAGGCACACGCACCGAAGCGTACAGAAACAAGCAAAGGCAGGTATTTGCAGCCCTGTGAAGTGCCAGACATCAAGCGTGATCCTAACGCATTTGAAGGCAAGTTCTCGCATCACCGCATTGAAAATAATCATCATGCATTATAGCGCTTTCTCAGTGTCAAACAGGAGCACTGCAATATATTAATTCGCAGTGTCTGTCTGAGCAAAGCTGGCAGTGCTGGTTCGTGGTGCTTGCGGCTTGGGGCAGACTCAGCTGCGCTTCGCTCTGGATACATTTTACCTCGTCCCAACATTCTGATTCACGTGACCCAACGTCATGAGAGTGACTGTAAGGATCTGTCCAATGACTCTGCAGCCGAGAGGGGACACGTAAAGGCGGGCTGCAGGGGTGCAAGCTGGCAGCACTGGCCTGAGGAGTTCGAGGTGCTCACTGTTATTTGCTCAGCCCTCTTTCCTTCAGGTCGGATGACAGTTCTGTGTGCGAGCAGTGACGCAGCGCCAGCCGAGCCCGCACAACAAACAACTGTGCAGCAGGGAGTGTGGTTCAGTGTAGCCCCTGAGGTAATCAGTGTCAGGGACAGTTCTGTTTACATTTCACGTTTAACTAAATATTGTATTACCTTGAATGCGGACAGCAGCTTTCACCATTCCACACGTGGCCTGGGCTCCAGTCTGGCACTTAATTCGACATTATCTTTACACAAAAGGAGTATTCCGGCCCATTGCCCAAAGCTCTAATTAATTACACTAATTTATAGAAAAGAGTAATGACAAACTCAAACAAGCATCAGTAGAGGGGAGGTGAGGCGCGAGAGTGTAAATATGGGAACGAGGCTAGTGATCCTTAGTTCTGACAGTGTTTATTATTTTATTTACCCCAACAAACACGACTGAAGGAACTATGAATGATGTCACTATTACACGTAAGGTTGGCGTTTAACCAACGGGAAGGTTCTTGTTTAGGTTATCGAGTGGTGTATTGTGATAACTTTACACCAGTGCAAAAACAACACAGTGTAGGAGAGTAGGGTCTGCTTACTATGGTTACCCCCACTTTTTGCTGATGTTTCACTGTTTTTCTACTTTAGTCTGGCTGGGGCCCTGCTAACCAGGACCCCAGCCTAGCTGCTTCCTCTCTAAAATGATTGCATGTACATTAGGTACACTGTAGATTGAATACTTGGTTTTCCTTGTGAGTCTCTAGTATATGGTACCTTAGGTACCAAGGGCATAGGTACCCCAGAGGCCACCAGAGGCTGAAGCATGTACTATGCCACCCCTGGGAAGCTTTCCAAAATGGCACCACAGGTCTGCTACTACAGCTTGGGTAAGGTGGTGCATGCACCCCTTACTAAGATATAGGCTACCTGTATCTACCTTTAATCACTGACACATATAAACCTATAAGTCACTCCTATGTCAGGCCTTATCATTCCTGAAGGCAGAGTGCTTGGTTTTGTATGAGTGGGTGCCCATGCATGAGCATGACCCCTCTGCAGCTTTCGGAATCTATTCTCTGAGGATGTTCTGTGATGCAGCCAGACCATATACTCTTAAGTGCATTATACCTTGCGGTAAATGCTAACTTTGGTATGGCTGCATGGAAACATGTCGTGTTTGGTGTCAAAAACTTTGGAATCCTTCCCCCCCTGCCAGTACTGGTGGTGGGGGTAGAATTCCACCCTTCTTGAGGGAGAAGACATGTACGTAATAGTTTAAAAGAGCCCCAGCATCACAAAATGGATGCTGCAGCCACAGACAAGTGTCTGACCTTCTGCTGCTGGACAAAACTCCAGCAGGGGAGGCCTGGACAATATGTTTCCTGTCACAGGTAGGTGTTACCACCTCCCAGACAGGCTTTTGTGTATTGGGGCTGGGTGGGTGCATTCATAGTGTCAGACTCTGACTTCTGGCCTCTTCAGGGCTGTGCTGAATTACCTATAACCTCCCCTATAGTACTTCCCCAGAGCCTGAAGTATAAACACAGACTGCTAAGGTAGTCCAACAGGGGAAGGAAAGGAAGGGGACAGCAGGGAGGGAGATCTGCAATGACAAACAACAGGGATTTAGAAAAACACCTCCCGATAGCTCTCAATACTGACCCACCCACTTTTCGCCCCTTAAATCAGAACATATCAAATAAGCCCCCCTTGTACCTGTAAAGGAGAAAACAGAGGACTAATTCCTAGGAGACAAGAAGCGAGGTGGTACCAGAGACTCTACCCAACTGCAGAGAAAAAACAGAAAGACATGCCATGAAACGGGAACCCCAGTGTGAGTTATGCTATTGCTAACGAGGAACTCCTCACATACCAGAATCGTGAATGAACACACTTCAATGGGTTAGATACAATCCCTCTGAATCGGTACCCCTCAATATGTCTCCTGCTATGGATGAAAAGATAAACAATGTTTTAGAAAGAAATCAGATGAACAAATGTGCAGACGGGGTTAATGACTTCTTAACGCAATCTGCTGATGCTGATGTGCGTAATCCTTGAGCGTTCAACACACCTCTAAACCATTACACCATCAGTCTGTAACCCCGGAAACCCGCCGTCGTCTGCATGGAAATTGAAGCAAACGCAGCAGTGCCAGGGTAAGGGCAAAGTCATAGAACACCCTTCATTAGCGGGAAGTGCTTTGCTAAATAGAAAACCAAAACGTCCGCTTTCAGACCAGAGAAACTAGTTCCCTCTCAGCCGAGAGGAATTAAGAGATCCAGAGTGCCACGCAGGAAGCGTGGTCCACAACTAATAACACAAAGAAGTTTCAAAACGATACAACCACAAAGTATCGAGGCTCCGTAGGGGTGAGACAACCCGTTCTCTTACCACTAATCCGGGATACCAACCAACGGCGAGGAACTGGAACAAATTATCGGCACCGCCGATTCTTTTGGTGACTCTTTATTTCCGGGGATGCGCGCGTTGTGCGTCACGTACGTGACGTGCCTCCCAGCATCCTGGGAGTTGTAGTTTGTTGTCTGCTGGACTTAGTAAGAGCGCGCTAGCCGGGTCAGCGCTCCACTTTCATGCGGGTTTTGACACATAGAAGGCTTTTCAGGCACACTTGGTGCCCCAGTTCAAACCGGTTGCAGGGGCAACCCCCCTCCCTGGAACCTCCCATAGGTGGATCCCTAGAGTATGTCCAACCCCCTAACTTAGTATAAGTATGGGATCCCAGTCCTTAGGACTTCATATTACACCTGGATGAAACTTTGCAACATATATCCTGGAACTTCAACATTCTACATCGACTAGAAGACAGATGAATCTCCCTTAGAGTCAAGGAGTGACTCCCCTGTTCAAACAGGCACCAAAGAAACATCTTGCTAGTCTGCATTTCCAAGGCTCCTGCCGGTACCCGATGGATTTGCGACTCAGGACACGGACTTCCAGACTCCTCTTGTAAGTGTTCTTAATCTGTAATTTTCCAACCGTGACTATCTCCCTAGAAGTTAGTGATGATTCACGACTGTGTTTAGACACTGCACGCGTCCCCTGTGGGTCCCCTGTGTCACTACCTTGGGTGGTTACTGGTGGCCCCAGCGGTTCTAAAGGCTCAAGGCTTTGTATCTATGTCAGTTGTGGTTCTTATACCGCTTTCTTAGTACATCGTTTGGTACACCCCTAGGACTCCACATATATTATGCTAATTTACTGTGTGCTAAATAAGTTTACTGAAAGTACTATGGCCTCTAGACTCATAACGAGACAAGGGGGATTTGTTTAGAATAAATACATATATTTTATATATATACCTGGTGTGTTCCTCCTTTCATTTTGTCATTCATGAGATTACAGACTGGTAAAACAAGCTGCTTTACATTCCTTGAAGACTGAGGGCCATATGTATCAAGTCTTTTTTGATTCGCAAAGGCCGGAATTCGCAGAATTTCGGCCTTTGTGAATCGCATAAGGCTGTTTTGCATTTTTTGATATGTGACAAAAAATCGCATCTTAAGGAATCGCAAATATTTGCGATTCCTAATTTTGCTATAGCATTTAAGGAATCGCAATTTTGCGATTCCTTAAATGCTATGTATGAAGCATTTTACTGTAGCGAATTTAGCTTAGGAAATCGCAATTTACCACCAACTTTCAGTTGGTGGTAAATTGCGATTTCTTTTCAAAATACACTAATTGGCATTTTTGAATGTGCGCCATATGCACACACACATGCTGATTTCAGGGGTGCAGCAGGGTGTCCTCGAGCCACCCCTGCACCCTTGAAATCATTCTCATTTTGCGATTAGCAAATTGCGAATCGCAAAATGAAATGCATTTCACAATCATTCCTATGGGCCTCCTGGCCCATAGGAATGAATGGGAAATGATTCCTTATTTGCGAATTCGCAACTTGCGAATTCGCAAATAAGGAAGATTAAGGAATCGCAAAAAAAATTCGATTTTTTTCATACATACCGTTTTGCGATTTCTAAATAGCGATTCCTTAAAAATCGCTATTTAGAAATCGCAAAACGGAACTATGATACATATGTCCCTAGGTCTAAAGCCTCCTCTCCACAGCTACCATTAGGATAGCTTTCTATATAGGTGTCTTTAAACCTACCATCAATAAGGGTCGTTTGCACTGGTGCAAGGTGCCCACTAGAATAGTGGACAGCATATGCCAGGCCAACTTCTCACACACGGCATATCCATTTCCACCACTGACAAAAAGCTTGTGCACCAATGCCCTTCTAGAGCTGCCATACTGCCCTAAAAGTCTGTTCCGACCCTGGCACCCCAGAGAAAAGTAAAGTATTGATGGAGACCACAATCTTTCATATGTTACAAGTTCTGTTTGCATATCTTGCCTGCCTGTTGCAGCAAAAAATGTCTGCTTCATGTGAGTGCATGTAAATCAGAGCCACTTCTCCCAGCTTTGGACGTGCAGGCAGCATTTCCTCCTCCAATCACCTTCTCTCTGTAATAGAGCAGCTTCCTACGAGCTGCTAAGCTGTATGAGCTGTGTGTTTGTTCTTGTGTACTTCGCATGTATCACTTGTGTTGTGCAAAATATTACTTTTGTTAAGTGGGCTGAATGTAATAATTGAGTTGACACTACTATAGTGCAATATTTTTGATAGCTTACAAAGCGATGGAAACTGAATCTAAGCAAAAAGTGGACTTCTTGAACTAGCGTTGGAATAATAATGTTCACAAATTAGGCAAAAATTATTTAAAGGGCACAAAACCTTCGAGTTTGAGTAAGAATGTAAGTGAACTAAGGCACAGGGAATGAGTAGAAGTGTTTAATTGTAATGCATTTAGGGTGAGAGGCCGTAGAGCCTTTGCATAATAGCTTCCAAACAAAAGCTGGCATACAAATTGACCTTTTAGACAATTGTGCACAACTGTGCTCATCACTCCAGGCTCAGCAGGCCAGTGAGTCATGGGGCTGGGCTGTCCACTCACCGTGACACGTAGACGCTGTCCAGGCGGCAGCTGCAACCTGGGTGGGTCACTCCTTCTTCTCGGGCTCCCTCAGGTCTCTGGCATTATTAAATTGAGGAGGCTGATAGTGCACAGTGGCACCATTGAGAGCTGTGCTTGCGGCAGGCAGCGCGATGCAGCAAGCGCAATATTTGAATAAATTGCGGAGCCGCGTAACACACTATTCAGCTGGCACTTTCGTTTTCAAACTTCCCGGTCCGGCTATAGCAGCAGGATGTGACGTACCCCACGCGCCGGCCTCAGCACACAACATGATTTTCAGGCTGCTCCCCGGGGATCCAAGGTGATGTGATGCATTGCATCAGTGTGAGTCACCACACCCTGCGAGCAGCCTGCCTTAATAAACTCAACTGCAAGCATGTAAGAGGAATGGGGGCACGGCGTGCTGCCACAATAAACATTTTTAACAGCCAGCCAGCACTTCAGTGGCCATTGTGAGACACATGCATTATGCGTGACATCGCATTTCAGTGCGGTGATGCGGAACACCACACTGAAATGCGTTAGTGTCACACCTTATGCATGATACTTGGCAGGCCTGAGTGCCTTCGAGGAGGCCACAGCCTTCACTGCCGTGCTCATGGTTCCTCAGCAGCGGCCACCCACCCACTCATCAGCAGCGCAGCCAGCTGCAGTCTCCTGAGTGTCCCCACCACCAGTGTGGTAAGAACTGTGTTCGAGGGCTGAGGCAAACATGAGGCCCCCAATCACCTCCCTCCACCCTGCACTTCTAGCATAAGGATACCGTGTCTCTGTGCGGCACAGCCATCCCGCTTACAGCTGGAGCCTGTCCCACAGCAAATCCCCGCCCCCTTTTCAACTTAGTGGTGTGTGTAGTCGTCTGGCTCACCTTCGATGCTGCCTTCGGATGTGTGACGCCAATCTCACCTGGCTGTAATCTCCCACAGTTCCGGTCCATGTGATCCATGGCTCCACTCCGCAGCTGGCTGCAGTTAGGCCTGGCCTGTCCCGACCCAACCTCACAAATTAGAACGGGTCCCAATGAACTAAAAGGCACCAAGATGGTCTCGGTGCTTCATGATGTAATGCCAGCTGATTTTTCCCCTCGTGAGGTATCTTGTTGAGCGGATTGCTGGACAATTGTATTCTCGGCCATCAGAGCCCACTTAGAGTGTGGTCATCTTGGTGCACGGCAAACCATACCCCCCTCTTTAATTTAAACTTTAGCTCAGTCCTGTGTGGACATGGCACAAGCCAGCAGGCTTACACAAAAACAGTTAATAAGTCAAAAACACAACACAATAAAATCCTGCTCCAATTTATAAAAACGGCATACATTTTAATGAGTACCATAGTGACAAAAATCAGATAAGGGGAATGGGAGATATGGTCATTAGGTGTTTTAGAGTTTTCTAACACAAAAACGCACAAAGCACCAACGGCAAGTATCTGGGTGCTCTAGACTGGTATAAAGTCAAAAGTTAAGGCTTTCCGCAATGAAGTGTGGGTACAATGCAGGGGCCAGGTTCATCCCAGTGAAATGTTCATCTTCTGACATAGGGCCTGATTTAGAGTTCAGCTGATGGATTATTTCGTCATAAAAGTTATGGATATCCTGTCCACAGTATTACAAGTGTCATTGGTTATAATATACTTGTGATATTGTGGACATGATATCTGTCACATTTGTAATGGAGTAACCTGTCTGACAAACTCTAAATCAGGGAATTTACTCATCTGTGGGGCGGGCTACCGGCTGTATCCAACATATAGCTTGACAATGTTGGGGTGCTGCTCAGCATGGGTCCCAGTGAAATTCTCCTTGTACTTTTCAGAAAGCTGAGCTGCTTTCATCGGGGCGATCCATCACCTGAAGCCAACTGCATCTGCGGTTTTGTGGTGGTTTCCTTTGGTTCATTTATGAAAAAGTTCAGAAACAGTTTCCAAGTGTTCACTTTTGCAATCTTTAATCACTCAGCCTGGGATCCAGGAGCATTTGAGCCTCATCCTACTAGAAACCATTAGCAGGGTCCTGGGCAAACTCCTTTACAACTGGTCAGTTGGGCTCTTCTTTGTTGCAGGCTTTTTGCAGATTTTGTTCTCCTGAAGATTAACAATGGCTAGCCAACAAACCCATGGAGTCTACTCTTCTGTCCTGGGTTCCAGTGGGAGCAGGTCCAGCCCTTGCCATTTCTCTCCACAGGTAAAACAGGAGTCTCAGTTTGTCTTCTGAGTGTCAGTCCTTTGATTCAGTAGGTGCAGTCCTTATTTCATTTTAGATAGGTCCAGTAATGTTGTGACAAAGGTCATCACGGGATGTCACTGTTATCACTGACAGTAGCTTGTGAGTACGGGTGACTCTTCTTTCTTCCCTTGATCAGATCCTTGAGCATACCCTTGCCAGTGACTGGGGAACTACCCCTGCATACCCAGATCTGAGGCAGGCTTTCCTCACACTGAATTGGTGCCCTTCTGGGTATTTCAACAATGGCAGGGGTAGGCCTAGATGTAAGTTACATTTGCCTACAGCAGGGACTGCCCCTTTGAAGCTTGTATAGCTGTTGGCCACATCTCCCAGTTGCATCCCTCAGGGGGAGTTCACATCTCCTCCCAGTAAAAAAAACTTTAGCTCCATTTCTTGAGAAAAGTTCACACCTCTCAGCATGCTGCCAGGTGACAGTTGGGGATTATCGCAGAAAGGGCTGTTAGAGGCTTTAGCTAGAAAAATGCCAACTTTCTAAAAGCGGCATTTTCAAAATAGTAATTTAAAGTCCAACTTTACCCTCACATTGGATTTCAAATCCAAATGAATCTCAGTCCTTGCATCATAAGAGTAGATATTCCCGAACCGAAGTTGTACATTATAAGGTGTTTTTCTATCAGATACCCGCTGATGCCACATTGAAAAATGTCTTTGGAGATTATTCACTGCCAGAACACCTTAGACTTATGAACAATTGTCCAACTTTTTAATTGCCATATATGAACACTTACGGCCTACCTTAAGGGATGACTTACCAGTATTAAAATGGAAGGTTTGGGCCGGAAAAAAATATTTTGCCAGTCGAATTTGCAGTTTTAAAACTGTCATGCTAGGCTGCAGAAGCAGGACTAAAGTCACTGTAGAGACATCGGGCCCGCTTCACAGAACTAACTTAAGACAAAATCCTAAACTTACTACTTTGGATATTCACAGAAGTTAGGATCTTGTCTTAAGTTTGTCTTAAGACAAATTTAAGACAGACTTAAGTTAGGATTTTGTCTTAAGTTTGTCTTAAGTCTGTCTTAAGACAAACTTAAGATAACATCCTAACTTCTGTGAATACAAAAAGTAGTAAGTTTAGGATTTTGTCTTAAGTTAGTTCTGTAAATCGGCCCCACCACAATCAGTACTGCAGTGCACTATTGACATTTAACATGCAGGCCCTGGATTCACAGAGTGATATCTAGAGGGGTGTACAGGTAAGTTAAATATGCCAATCTGGGATTAGCCAAGTCCACATGTTTTTATGGGTCAGAGCACATATAGTGAGTGCTGGACATCAGTCAGAAAACCAGCACTAAATCTATCAAAAAGTACGGTAAAAAATCCTGAAAAAAAATCTAATTAAAGTATAGGAAAGATACCAAAACAAATAAAAAAAATTATCACCCATATTATAAGTGAGGTATAGCCTTAATAAATCAGCTGTGCATACATCATATACAAATAGCAAAACCAGGATAGGCTTGGGCACCTCTCCATCATTCCTATCTATAAGGTGCTAGGGTCATCGGGGAGATTAAGTCAGCTATTGCCCAGGGTCACATGGTGCTGAGCTTCCTCCGGCGCCTGGTATGGCACTGCGAGCCACTTGCTCCTGAGTCAGCCACTCTAGCTGCTGCGCCACATCTCTCTCTATCAGACCAGAATTACAGCTATCATGCGGCCTGGTAAATTCGTTATATTCCCAATTGCGTATTCAAATGACATTGTAACAACTGCCATATGATCAGGCACAACAGTATAAGAGCACCTCATTACTTAGAGAGTAGCCTGAGAAGCACCATGAGGGGGATTTCATTTTCTGAGATAATCAGAACACAAACTACAAACAAGTCTAACAACTGAGTGTTCAGAAAACTGTGTCTGTTTTTTTGTGACATATTTAGCTCACCGATTTGTGTAGCTTATTTACTGAGCTGAAATATTATGATCATTATAATCATTAGGTTATACATATAATATAAATGTTAGACATTTCAGTAACATTCTCTATACATCGAATGGGTGGATACTCCAATTCCGTCAACTCATTGGTGTTTATTTTATGGACATCAAGAAGAGTGAGTTTGAGTCTGGGATTTTTACTTGTCAATGCTTATTTTACACAGGTTTCTGCAGCCAGCATTCACCACGTTGACCCATTGCACAGGCTACACATGTGTAGAAATATACATTGAATACAAGATATTTCGGATTCATTTGTTGGTGATAAGAAGGACATTTTCTGAGTCCATTTCATCAGTTTCTGAAAAATATACAGAGTGGATGCATTGGTGTTGCACAGTTGGAATTACACTTCTGTTGAAGAGATAAATGTGCTTCATTGTCTGTAGATGGATAGGATTGTCCAGAGGAATTTGAAAGACATTAAAACACTTTGGGATTTCTAAACATAGTAACAACAAGTTTCTTTGAACAGTATAAGGTTGATTTGTTCTTCTCTGCATGTGTCCCTTTATAAATATGTTGGTTTTATTTTCTATCAAATGGTCACAGAAAAAAATATGTGTTCAATCTCTAACTCTTTGCATTCTTCCTTTGACAGCATAACAATACTTTTCAGTGTTTGCTTCTCTATATGTAGCCATACAGGTTGGTGAAATGATCCTCAACAGCACGTTTATCAATAACACCCGCACAATATGAAACCCTTTACAGCAGCTTGGTACTGTTTAATGAAAAGGATGGCTGAGTAATCCAAGCAAGTTTAAGATAGAATGTTAGAAAATAAACATCGCTACGTACCAAAAAACAAAATTATACTGCCCTGAAATATACTAGCTACATGTTTTGAAAATTCATAAGCGCAAGCTGATCCAGAAACCATCTATAACTGGTGTTTGAAAAGGCACTTTCTGGGTGGATAAAAGGATGCCTCCAGCCAGGAAGAACCTACCGCTTCTGTCAAGGGTGGGTGGTTACATGCTCTGTATAACCTGTGCTCACTCTTGGGTAGCTTAGCACTGAGCAGTCAGGCTTAATCCAGAGGCAATGTGTAAAGCAAAGGCACAGTAGACAATCACGATAAATACACTGAGCGTCGCAAAAATGTTTGAATTCAACACACATATTCAATCATTATAACATTAATATCAGGTACATTTGGGCATAAAACACATTTGGAATTAACACTAGCAATACTAGGCCAACTCATAATTTTACAATATCAATGGGTTGCACACTGTATGACCCTTCCCCATATGCAGTGCAATACGCTGTCCACCTGAGTCCCTCCCTAGCAATCCTGATAATACAGTCTCACACAGTTATATGGTACACCTGGGGTCACGTTAATGTAAAAATATGAACATACACAACATGAGAATGCTTTTTTGGCGCACCGCAGGCCAGAGCTCGCAGATAAAGAAAATGCCAAATGTATTGTGCTTTTGGCATGAAATCCACGTATAATGCAGCATCGCCAGTGTTGTGAAGCACAGGCTGTCCGCACCCAATCACTTCCACCCGCACACACTCACTCCACGCCCCTGTACAGTACGACAGATATTCAGCACTGTCCATACGGAACGCTCTCGACACACATACGCAGTCAGCTCCCTAATGTGGTGCAGCTGGTACCCAGCAGTTTAAAGGATAATAAACACCAAGAAGAGTCCATGGGGCCCGATTCACAAAATGAACTTAAGACTCAAACCTAAACTTACTACTATTTTGGTATTCACAGAATGCACTTACTACTTTTGGCATTCACAGAATGCACTTACTACTTTTGGTATTCACAGAATGAACTTACTACTTTTAGTATTCACAGAAGTTAGGATTTTGTCTTAAGTTTGTCTTAAGACAGACTTAAGACAGACTTAAGACAGACTTAAGATACAATCCTAACTTCTGTGAATACCAAAAGTTGTAAGTTCATTCTGTGAATACCAAAAGTAGTAAGTGCATTCTGTGTATACCAAAATAGTAGTAAGTTTAGGATTGAGTCTTAAGTTCATTCTGTGAATCGGGCCCCATGTCCCCAGCCTCCTTCCATTCTTTACTACACCACAATTGTCCGATAACCCTAGATGGAAGATAACCAACCCCGCCCCCCCCCTGCCGCCACTAGAGAACATGTGGCCGAAAGGCACTTAGTCTGGGTCCTTGGGAAGCAGGAATATGCAGCAAGGATTAGTTAAGTTCACCCATAGGTCTCAAAACACAATGTAGTCATGCAGTCTCTTGACCCGCTTTCAAACTTCCCCAGAAGAATTCCTTTGACCCAATCGATCTCTCTTTGCTACTACCTCGTGCCAAGATGTCTTTGGGACGGGCCAGGAGTGGAGAGGGCAGTTGGTCAAAAAGGGAACAACTAATGAATGAGGGGTAACACAGGGGAGCCTCTCAGTAGGACGAAGCACCCGAACAGGTACACAATGATGAGGTCCTGCCCAGGCAATCCGGACACAGATTCTGGTGCACGTTAGTATGAGTCGGAGCAGCCACTTTAGATCTCAAACACGATGAGTTGCAAAAACCCTACGTCCCTGGAAAGGAGGCACCACATCTGGAGCATGATGATCAGGTTGCATCAGACTAGTCCGGTCACACACACAGGCGCAAGTTCAGAAGAGCCACAACAAGTAAAATGCAGCACTACTACCTGTACACCCCCACCTTACTGGGACGCACCCTGTGAATTGAACACTGCACGCAATGAGCATGCAGTTGGCTTGTCGCATGAGAGAGATGTGGCATGATTGACGAAGCAGGTCAACTTGGATCCCACAACCAATTAATCTGCACGCCACCAACTAGACAATTATGAGTGTCAGGGTTGCTGCAATACGAGATCCACACACCTTAGGTACAGGCAAGATATCTGGGTCTCCACACTAGACAATCTGGATTCCAAGCACAAACTTTAGTTCCACACTCAACATGCTACCCGTTGGGATTTAGTTGCCAATAGGGCTACTTAGGAGGGCACCCACCTCGAGATGTCAGGTAGATAGTGTAGGTCCCTCATGGGAGATCTTTGATGTCCCTGAGATCCGCAAGAGGCCCGAAGACTCCACCTTGGAGAGCACACTTCAGTAGGTCTTCAGGTCCAGGCCAGGTACTATTAAGAAAGGGCACACTGTCCTCTTCAATTGCAGTAATTTCCAATGAGCACAACAGAGTTCTCTGGCAATGTGCACCATGCAGTCTGGTTTTCTGGTCCCACATCTCCACAACTGTATTTCACCCTTTGCTGATGGATGGCAACCATAGTTATGTGCAGTTTTTCGGAGATGCGTTTAGGACGGGTGCCATCTTGTAGTTGGTTTTTACCCAGGTTTTAATCTTTTTATATGTTTAAACTGTTCTCACACTTAACTTATTTTAGTTGGATATTAATTACCAGTATTATCCCTCAGCAGGAAAGACTGCTGCAGGACTAAGGGGTTGCTGAACACCAGTCAGCATATTATTTTCTCCCCTCTGTTTGCATGCTTACTCGAAGCGTTTGGCAAAGCCACACCCCCAAACCTGATGGCAGATGTAGCATGGTAAAAAAAAAAAAAAGATGTAGCATGGTAGCACGTCCGCACAGCTGTGGCATACCTAAAAGTGATTTCTAGCACTTGGCTGCTCTTACCTGCACTGCTATTTCAGCAACAGCCTACTTCTTTTATTGATTTCCTTGTTGCACTGACGCGCATATTCGGAGGTGCCTGGCTTCAGTTACCCCTGAAACAGCCCACATTTTTGTTTTGTTGCATGCAAGGATTTGCATAATTTTTAAGTTGCCTGGCTCCAGTTTGGACGGGTGCCATCTGGTAGTAGGCCAAACAGGGACCCGCCAGCCCCAACTTTAGGGAAAAGACAGGTCGCCTCTAGAGATAGCCCCCACTCCACCCCCTTGGTAGCTTGGCATAAGCAGCAGGCTTATCTTCAAGTCCAATGTGTAAAGTATTTGCAATTACGCTCACAACAATCCAATGATGACACCACAAATAGACTCCACACGAGTTTCATAGAAAAACAATTATATGTTTATAAAAAGAAATACGTTGCGACCACACAATACTAAACCAACAATGCGTGGGGTTAATACTCTCCCTGGCCTCTTATTATTGAGCTAAACTAAACAATCCAATGTAATCCTAATGTTGTACTATGCAGTTTGTTATGCAGGGATCAGGTACTTCACAACATAAGAATAATGCAGATCGTAATACGGCTATCTGGCGATTTGTACTGTCACTGTAATGCAATGCGTAAAGCAACAACGTGGTAACTGCTATGCCCCAGTAATGCAATGCAGTAATGCAGTAATGCAATGCGAACGGTCCCCTTTCAGGTACTCTGCTAGAAATAGCAATGCAACGTCTAATACAGTTACTGGCAGTGAGTTATGCAACTCTAATGTGTACGACAATCCGGCAGATCGAGATGCAGGACTAAGACAAGGCGTAACACATCTATCAGGAAATTAGTTAGGCAAACTAATACAATGGGCAATACGACAAAACAGGCAGGCTGTTGCGCAGGAATAAAGCAATACATTATACAATCATTAGATAATCTGGTATGCAGAGGTAATGCAATACGTAAATTACTTTGGCACCGTTCATGGTGCCTCCGGCGGTCTCTCTGCCCCTCGTACTGGCTTGCAGTTAGTGTCCGGCCACAGTTGCCCCCCCACACGGAAAAGATAGAACACAGTAAATGCAGCTTCGCACTCAGACACCTGTGATGCCGCTCCCTTGGCACATGTGCCTCAGTTCAAACTCTTTGAACAAATAATCTGCCGGACAGACACGCTTTTGGAAGACTACGTAAATAACTCAAATGGCTAATTCACAAGACTCCAACTGGCTGGTGGAAGTCAAGTGAAGACACAGTTGAGGCTCCAACCGGCTGGTGGAGACCTGCCCTTATTTATATTCCTGACTAACTGAGAGAATTATACCAGTTGTTATCTAAAAGCAACTCTCTTCATTTACTGAATAAGATGTCCTTGATACTTGCAGATTACATCTACTCAGGCATCTGCATATTGGCTGTCCACTCCCCCCTGCAGTCCTGAAGAAGATCTGTCTTGATGCACTTTACATTAGTTCTACTTACAGGGACGAAACTTCGACTTGCCACACATATCACACAGTGCTCTTGATCACAGTTTAACTCATCAATGGATCTTGTAGCATATGTGCAATAATAATGACAAAAAAGCCTCCCCTTTTTCTTGCACATCTACTGTCCATTTCACCAATCACTATCAGCCACATGCATCATCGGGACATTTTGCGATTCCTGTGAAAAATAATGAATCGCAAATAAGGAATCGCAAAATGGTATGCATTAATTTATTCGCATAATTTTTGCGATTCGGTGAAAATCTGAATTTTTACAGAATCGCAAGGATTATGCGAATTCTAAATTGCGATTTCGCAATTTCCATTGATTCCAATGGGCCAAAAGGCCCATAGGAATCAATGGGAAGCCATTGACATTTTGCGATATTCTATTTGCGATTCGCAAAATGTTAATGCATTTCATGGGTTCAGGGGGGAGTCCAAATGACCCCCCCTGAACCCCTGAAATGCATTTTTAAGTGCATGTTTCGTCTGTAACATTACAGTGTTTAAAATGCAATTTTGAGCATTTTTGAACTTTTTCGCAAATTACCACGAGGTTCAGCCTCGTGGTAATTTGCACCCCCTAATTGCGATTTCGCAATTTAAAATGCAATCATGCATTGCTTTTAAGGAATCGCAAATTTGCAATTCCTTAACAGCAATCGCATATTTGGAATTCGCTAAAAATAGCGATTTTCCCAAAAATGTTTGATGCATCCAAAAAAGGTATTTAGGAATCGCAAACGGCCGAATTTACCGATTCGCACCGTTTGCGACTCCTAAATACCTTGATGCATGTAGCTGTATATGTCATGATACTCATTTTTGAATGTATTATTGAATTCTAATTTTGGTGTGTGTTATTTTCTTTCACAAATCATTGGTATATGTGTTGTAAATAAGTCTTTGCTCCTTAAGTACTCTAAGCAATTAAAAATTCTGACAGAACCAATGGTTTTACTTAATATCAATTCGAGTCGAAGTAGAGGCTCGCGCTGCAGGACAAAGAGAGAGGCCAAGAGTATCTCCCTCCGAGCCCACGCCCGCCCCAGGAGGTGACACCCATTACCTGGGGGCGCAAACACACTCGCCTCTCCTTGTCCAGCAACTTGGGCCTCCTATGCAATTTTTCCGAATTTCCGGGCAATGGGAAGATCTCAGGCTGCACACTACACCCGCACTCAGAGTCAGTGAGAATCACAGGAACTCCTGGTGCATGATACCAGACAACTCCTCCCAAGGATCTCAGGCTGCGCCCGGCACATGCTCGCAGCGTTGCTGAGACACACTTGATCTTCTGGTGCCCACGATAACAGGGCACCACATGCGCAGGTCTCAGCCGGTAGAGGGTACACGCACACAGCATCGCTGAGACAATCTTTATCTCCCGGTGCCCACAATCACCTCCAGCTAGGGTCTCAAGCTGCAAACAGAACACGCACACAGCGCCGCTGAGACATACTTGCTCTTCTGATGTACACAATCAAGGGCCAATCCATACGAAGGTCTCATGCTGCCCCCCAGCACATACACACTGCGTCGCTGAGGCTTAGTTGGCTCCCCGGTACACACATTCACAGGACAATCACCTCAAAGGACTCAGGCTAGACAGAGCACAAGCACAGCACGTCTCTGAGTCTTGTTTGGAACTCCAGGTGGCCAACATCACAGGGCACGACATGTGAAGGTCTCAGGCTAGACAAAGCACATGCACCTAAAGCGTATCTGAGAGTCTTTTCTGGAAACTTTTGTGTTCCTCTGTTTCCAAACAGGGAGCCAGCTCACCCTGGGCCCTTGGGGATAGTTACTTCAGGGCACAGCACACAGCAAAGTCCTTCAAGCAGGGGGCCACAGCACACAGTAATGTCCCTACAGCCTTTCCTTAATTGAAACAGCAAACTGCAGGCCTGCCCCAGATCACACAGAAAGAGCAGTCCTATTGATCAGTCTCTTCAGTTGCTTCTTCCTTGGCAAAGATTCCTCTTGATCCATGAAGTAGCTCCAGTCTTGTTCACACATTCTCCAAAGTTCAGGGGCTTCAGCTTGCATAGTTAAACCCGTCAATGACTTTGAAGTCTTTTTGTTACAGGGGGCACTGACCCCTGCTCAAATCAGTTCTGGGTGCCTATCTTTTCCTTTGATTAGTGGGGGTCTGGATTCTCAATCACTCAGCAAGAGATGGGACAATTGTTTTATAGCCCCAGCCCATGCCTCTTCCCCTCTAGGCCTATTCCTCCCCCTGCACACTCCAGATGCAGATCAGCCTGTACCTTCTCACCTCCTCCCCTGGGTCAAGACATTCCCCAGATCCTATCACTTTCAAATCCAGCCAGTCAATCCACAACCAGACACACAGAATGTTGAAAGCACAAAAACCCAGCCAAAGAAAGAGTGGCTTACAAACACATAATGCAAAAACCATATTTATAAAAAAGATGTGTTATTGCAGGGTGAGTTCAGGCATACTAAACTTCCCCTTTCCATCTTAAGCCTTTGGGAAGATAGGCCGGCAAACAAATTGCACAGCCTTTCTATTCTATTCTAATGGGCAAGATGGCCTTTCAGCAGTGAAAATGAAACAGATATTATTTCACTGCCAGGACATGGTACACACCTTGGTACAAGTCCCACCTTTCACACGCACTGCACCCTGTCCAGGGGTACCCTAGACCTACCATAGGTGTCCCTGATGTGTATGGAAAGGGAAGGCCGGGGTCTGGTAAGTGTGCACACTTACCAGAGCAACATGGCAGTTTAGGAAATTGTGCGCAGGCCTTGCAGTGGCAGGCCTGAGTTCCCTTCCCAAGGCTACTTGAGTGGGTGGCACAATATGTGCTGCAGGCCCACCAGTATAATTTGCATTACTAGCCCTGGCACACATAGTGTACTTTACTAGGTACATTACCAGTAAATCAAAAATACCAATAATGGACAGTCAATCTCCTTTACTCTCTACACAGGGAACACTTGCACTTTGACACTGTTTATCAGTGACAAAGTGTCCAAAGCATCGAAGTTGGCAACACATGTCAGAAAAAAGGTCTAAGTGAAAAACAAAGCGTTTAGGGAACTTTAGCCAAACAGGACCAAGTCCCACACCCAGATTTTGATCTTTTAAATTGTTCTCATGCTCATTTTAGTTGGAT